>NC_062547.1:114628257-114950287 GCF_016906955.1 Phacochoerus africanus | reverse complement strand
GAACAAAGCAAGAAAAAATGTTCTGCAATGTTTTGACGGTTAAGAAAAAAGAGAAAAAGCAAGAATTCCTATTGCAATTAAAGACAAGAGCAAAAGCTATTGCTTATTTAGCACCTACCACATGCTCAGTAATGTGTTAAGCACTTTACCTGCATTATCTATCTCACTGAATCCTCACTGTAAACCTATGGCAGGTACATCATGATCTCCTTCTCATAGATGAAATAAAACCAAATGCCTGGCCCCAATTTCTAGTCAGTTTGAGTCAGTGCTGTCCCAGCTACAAATCGTGTCCTCCCTGGTGACAAAGTAAGGACCACTGAATGCCAGGAAGTTATTTTAAACTTTCTGAACTCATCCATTCAGTCATTTATTCTCTCAATCATTTGTTTGTATTCACCGTTCAAGCTCCATGCCTTTTAACTTGGGCTAATTAGTCAAACTGTCTTTATCTTGATGATCCCACCTATAAAGGGAGAAAAATAATAGTACCTTCCTTTTGGATTGCTAACTGGATTAAAAACATAAAATATTCAGAACAGCTGCTAACCAAGCACTCAACATATCTTGGTAATTCCATGTTTACTCATTCACGTATTCATTTGCAATGCATTATTTTACCATGGGCTCGCCTTAGGAGCTGGCCTTGAGGATGCAGAGATGAGGAATGAAACAAAGTCCTTGACCTCAAAGAATTTCTAATCTAGTAGGTATGATGCCCCTATGAACAGGAAGAGGTGATGAAGCAGGTGTAAGGGTGAGACGCAAGTCTAAATAAGATGCAGGGGGACGCAAAGGTGGATCAAGTCAAGTCACATGTGAGGGGTGGCAAGGATGTTTTCCAAAAACAGACTTGACATTTGAGTTGAGTCTGGGAAAATTCATCAGTTTTAGCCTAGCAGAGAGGACAGGGTCCTAGATGAGAGGAGTGGAAGAAAAGGAACATGTAAACACAGGGGAACGCCTAGGTAAAAGCAGCCAATTGTGATATTGGGGAAAGAAGAGCTGCTAGTGATGAGGGAAAGAATTGAAAAGACCCTTAGGGACTGGCGTGTGGAGGACCTGGCAGGCCTCACCAGGTTTGGGTTTTTTATCCTACAAGAAATGAGAAAATACTGAAAGATTTTAAGCACTGTGAAGACATTTGCCTTTGGGAAAATTACATTGTCAGCTGAGATTCTGTGCTTACATTTTTTTTTTTAATCCTTTGATTCACAACCCCCCCCCACACTACTAAACAATAAAATCTGTTAGGGTGCTGATCATCAGTTTTGCTCAACATGATAAATACTGAACAGTTGATAGGAGGATATAAAAAATACTTTTTAAAAACATAAAGGAATCAGAGTTCCCCTCGTGGCACTGGTTAACGAATCTGACTAGGAACCATGAGGTTTCAGGTTCGATGCCTGGCCTTGCTCAGTGGGTTAAGGATCCAGCGTTGCCGTGAGCCGTGGTGTGGGTTGCAGATGAGACTCAGATCCCGTGTTGCTGTGGCTCTGGCGTAGACTGGTGGCTGCAGCTCCAATTCAACCCCTAGCCTGGGAACCTCCATATGCTGAGGGAGCAGTCCAAGAAATGGCAAAAAAAAAAAAAAAGGAGTCAAGAACAGAAGTAGGAGGCAACTAAAATAGTCTGGGTGAAAGATAATTAGGATCTTTAAACTGTGTCAGTGGCAGCAGAGTTGGGGGTGGATCTGAGATATGCCAGAGAGTGCATCAAATGAAGTACCTAGAGATACTTAGGACTTGCAAATAAGGAAGAGGTGTCAGTTTCAGGTGATTTTATCTTGGGTGACTTAATACATGATGGTTGCTATTGACTGAGCCTGGAAAAAACTAAGGGAGAGGCAGGCTTGTACAGATGGGAAGTGGATTTGCACTGTGATGGGGGGAGTGGGAAAACAATATAAAATTTGATTATCTTCTTTCTTCTTTTACAGTCTTATAAAGAAATCAAAATATGAGAAGACATTTGCATGTAGATCATTCTCTCCTCAGATAGAAGGCTCTCATGCTTATATTTTAAAAGACTAATGCCAAATGGGAGCAATGTCTGAAGTAAAAGAAATATTGTGGTAATAGGGAAGGAATGGGAGAAATTAAAAAGAGAAAACTAAGACACAAACATTTGAAAAGTTTTGACATAATGGAGGAAATTAAAGTGGAATGAATTATACATGTGAGATGAAATTTGTGTGAAAGAAACATCCAGAGGAAGTAAGAGTGAAGAATCTATTTAATAACACTTTAACCTAAAAATGGTGACTAGGCATTGCTTTAATTTAATGGGTGCTGTCAAATTTTTAGTGGTGGCAATTTTTGAGGCCTTTTGATTTAATAGAGGTCTGGATCCTGTTATGGGTGTCCCCTGCTCAGAAAACTCAGAAGGTGCTGTATCAGGAGAGGAAGGCTTTGCACTGTCACATTAAGGGAGCCCTGATTCTGCTAGGTTTTAAGCAACTTTCAAAACTGATGCCTGGATGCTGTCTCTGGAATTCTGCTTACCATTAGGTGCTCAGTGAAGAGACTCATACCTTCTTTCAACTAAAAGGGCCAATATGGTACATCAAATGATGACCATTTTCATGGGGTTTTTTTTCCCTAATTTTTACAAGCTCTCGGTCAAGCTTTCTCTTAATTTATTTTTAAAGAATGTATATACATCTACCTTCTCTATAAAGGCTGCTCTAACTGTATAAATGAAAAGTAAGTAAATTTTTCTCCTTCCCAACTTTAACTCCATCTCTGCCCAGCTCCCATGCAATGGACATTCAATCCTCCATAAACTGCAGAATAAATATTGATTAGCAAAGTCCTTCTTATTGTGGGGACCATGCTCTGTGTTAACATCCTGACCTGTTTTAGGTCATATGTTGCAAAATGCACCCAGATGTCACAGGAATGTGGTTTAAGAGCCAAATTTGATGTGCTGACCAATTTTATCTGAACCTCCACCCCTCTTAATTCTGCAGTGTCTTTTACATGTTTTCAGTTGCCAATAGTTAGGAAAATCAAGACATTTCACATGCAAAAAATCACTTTCCTGCTTTCCTTGAAAATTCCACAGATTTGGCCACATTAGCTCTCAATTCTCACAAAACAAAGGGCAGCTCTAAGTGCATGCACTTGGAAACAGTTTGGTGTGATTTCACCAGAGTGCCCACCCAGCCCATTCTGTTCATTTATATTTCCGTCCTGCATATCCACTATGCCCTATTTTTTTTTTCCACTCCTCTCTTTGGAAAACAAACAAACACACAAAAAAAACATGTGTGGAGGTAATTCTGTGACTGTGAACTAGGTAAACTAGGTTTTGACAACTCAGAATACTAGTGTGTCCAACAGGACCAAGACATTATTTTGACTCTTTCCTTTTTAGGACATTCTGAGAGCCCATAAGACTAAACCTCTTGCCCCTACTCTTCAACATGAATAATATCATACAGGCCTTTCTTGAAAGGGAAACCTGTTCTTTGGTTGAGTAGTAACAGTTCTTAGGAACCTCTTTAAATTGAGTCTCAATACGGTCCTCCTATAACATAAGCCATTCATCAGTTCTACCTCCAGCTCAGTCCCTGAGAGCCCTCTTCACCCAACACCTCATCAAATATTTGGGGACAATTCTTACATCTCCACCAAGCCTTAAGAACATGATGTTTCTCATAAGAAGCCACTTGTGTTACCCCCCATGGAATGTGCACAGTTTCAAAGTGTGTGACAAAGGAAAGGATGTAGTTCTTTATCAGAAGGGAGGGAGAATGCCCCCAGAGATCCTCTTCTTTTACCCCTATTATCTTAAGAACATGAAACTTCTGAAAAGGGAAAACTAACTCTGCAAGGTCATAGGACTGGACCCCCTGAAGGGTTTATGCACTGGGAAACCTTAGTGGGCACAGTCTTAACCTCTGAGTTACATAAAAGGTCTGCAAGTTTTCAGTTTCACAGCATGTTTAAGATATTTCCGTCTTGGAGTTCCCGTCGTGGCGCAGTAGTTAACGAATCCGACTAGGAACCATGAGGTTGCGGGTTCGGTCCCTGCCCTTGCTCAGTGGGTTGACGATCCGGCGTTGGCCATGAGCTGTGGTGTAGGTTGCAGACGCGGCTCGGATCCCACGTTGCTGTGGCTCTGGCATAGGCCGATGGCTACAGCTCTGATTCAACCCCTAGCCTGGGAACCTCCATATGCCGTGGGAGCGGCCCAGGAAATGGCAACAACAACAACAACAACAACAACAAAAAGACAAAAAAAAAAAGATATTTCCGTCTTGCTGATAAGCATGTGTTCACACAGCCCAAATTCAGTTCAAACGTAATTTAAAACGACAAAGTCTGAACTGCCTCTGATTTTCCAGAAGTGCATTCCAAGATCATGTGTTTGTGCTAAATATCTATTTGTGATAGTCCTATCAAAAGGAGTATTACCCCACATTGTGATACTTGCCAGACAGACTGTGAACATCAAAGACATCCCAGGACAGGCTAGGACAGGTTCAAATGTTTACTGGCAGGAGGTAAAGATTAGAGAGGTTAGAGGGGCAGGGAGATAGTTACTATCTTTGTATGTATGTAATTTCATATAGGATAAATATGACTTTGGTTTTTAATACATGGTTAGTATTTACATACCCTTTAGGAAGTTAAAAATCTGTGAAAGAAAAGTCAGTGATCCTTTCAAATTAAAATTGTGCACAACAGAAATTCATATTAGAACAATTTCATGAGACTATATACAAATATTTCAGGATTTTTGATGAAAGGAGAAGTTCAAAATGAATTAGTAAAAGCTTTTTTCTACTTAGAAAGAAAACATCAGATGGATGTTTTTCAGGCAGAAGTTGGGCGACCATAACCTTTCCATTTCATTAAGACTGTCTTCTGGCTGCCGCTAAAATCAAGCCTCAAAGGCAATTTGAGGATGAAAAACGTAGAGTGCATCTGAGTTAAGCGTAAGAGTTAAGGCACTAAATTTCCTGATTTAAGTATATTGCAGAACCTGAACCAAAGTTTAAGATCTCTGAAAACATAGTAAACAAATCAGGTTATATAAATTTCATTTTTCAGATAGTAAATCATGGCATCAAATTTTAGCAGGCAATCTCTGAGATTCAGAGAAGTCATGGACATACTTGAAGTCACACAGCCACTAAGAGGCAGAGCCAGTATTTACTGCCAAGGATCTATGATCCTGAACAGTTTTCACAACTACATAGAATCACTAAAACTCAATTCTACAATTTCTGTTTGTACCCTCATGGAAACAGACCCTCTCTTTTAATACTGCTGGCATAATATGAGCCTCAAATTCCAGGGTCCACCAAGCAAGCCTAAGAATAATGGAAGTATGAGGGGGAGGGGGGAAAGAGCAGGAGCGGCCACACAGCGTCAGGAAGCGCGATGTGGCTCACTCAGTTTTCTACGTAGCAGGAGTCATGCAACACAACAGTCCTGACCCAGAAATGGATCCTGATCAACACACTTAAGCACTGAATCAAGCCCCTCCTAGAAACAGTTCTAATCCTGGACCTAGACAATTATGGGAGCTAACACATCATTTTCTTTCTGCTTAAGCTAGGTCACAAAGAATATAATTCAAACGTTTATTTTATAAGCCCCTTATAAATACTAGACAAGGCAGCAGATATAAAGTGTCTTTCACATGTTAAAAGATGTAAAAGGCACAACTTAACATTAGCTCTCTTTCTTTCCCAACTGTTTTTACTACATTAAATCCCCACTTAAATTGGACATTCGACATTAAATAGTAATTCCACTAAATGTGATTTTAACTCAGTTAATTACCATTCCCCTTCTTCATCCAATTTCACCCTGTTATGTTCAATTGCAGATAGAGAAAAAGAGAGAATGAGAGCCAGAAGGAAAGTTAGAAGGCAATAGGCAGGGAGGGAGGGAGAAGATAAAAGAAATTATCAACACAGAAATCTCTAGTCACATGCATAATCACTCTCTCCTATGTTGGAAGCATGGACTGTGACTTCCAGAAGAAATATGAATTACCCTATATTAATCCATATTATTTGGTCAAAAATAACAAAATTAAAAGAAAACATAAATTTTAGTTTATTCAAAAACATAATTTAAAAAATTAATTGTATTTTTTTAAGATGATTTACTGTATCACAAAATCAAAGCACGGAAAAGATGACAGTACTGTTCCAGGTTTGATGGGAGTACTGTTCCCAAGAAAACAGGACTTAAACAATGTAAAGCCTACTCAATCTCTCTACCTTACCCACTCTCCCTGTCTCATCCACCCCACTTGTACTCATTTCTCATCTTGGCTTCCATCTTTACTAACTTCATTCTCTCAGCTATACTCCATAATCTGGGGAATCTTGTAGCTTCAAACTCCTATCTTAGGAGTTCCCGGTGGGGCTCAGTGGTTAACGAATCTGACTAGGAATCATGAGGTTGCAGATTCGATCCCTGGCCTTGAGCGGTGGGTTAAGGATCCAGCTGTTGCTGTGAGCTGTAGTGTAGGTCACAGAAGCAGCTCAGATCTGGCATTGCTGTGTCTATGGCATCAGCCAGCAGCTACAGCTCCAATTCTACCCTTAGCCTGTGAACTTCCATATGCCATGGCTGGGGCCCTAAAAAGAAAAAAGAAAAAAAAAATCAGCATGTAGCATAAACACATGTTATTCTAGCTTTGCAAGGTAGTTCAAAACAAAGATATTTTTAAAAATCGATTGTTTTACAAAGAGAAACTGGTGCCCATCCTCCTTAAACTTTTTCAAAATGTTGAAGAAGGAACACTCCCAAAGACATTCTATGAAGATACCATCACCCTCATTCCAAAACCAAAGATACCACCAAAAAAGAAAACTATAGGCCAATATTTTTGACAAAATAGATGCAAAAATTCTCAACAAAATTTTAGCCAACCAAATCCAACAACATATCAAAAAGATCATACACCATGACCAGGTGGGATTCATCCCAGGTTCACAAGGACGGTTCAACATATGCAAATCAATCAATGTCATACACCACATTAACAAAGAAAAGTCGAAAACGATATGATCGCCTCAATAGATGCAGAAAAAGCATTTGACAAAGTCCAACATCCATTTATAATAAAAATTCTCACCAAAGTGGGTCTAGAGGGAACATTCTTAACATAATCAAAGAATTTATGACAAACCCACAGCAAATATAATACTCAATGGAGAAAAATAGAAAGCCTTTCCACTAAAATCTGGATTAAGACAGGGATGCCTACTCTCACCACTGCTATTTGACATGGTATTGGAAGTCCTAGCCAGGCAATCAGACAAACAAAAGAAATAAAAGGCATCCAAATAGGAAGAGAAGAGATAAAACTGTCACTGTATGCAGATGACATGATACTATACATAGAAAACCCTAAGGACTCAACCCAAAAACTATTTGAACTGATCAACAAATTCAGAAAAGTATCAAGATATAAGATTAACATTCAGAAATCAGTATCATTTCTGTAAACTAATAATGAAACTTTAGAAAAGGAATACAAAAACACAATACCTTTAAAATTGTACCACAAAAAATCAAATATCTGGGAATACACCTGACCAAGGAGGCAAAGGACCTATATGCCAAGAACTATAAAACATTAATCAAGGAAATTAACAAAGATGTAAAGAAATGGAAAGATATTCCATGCTCCTGGGTTGGAAAAATTAATATTGTAAAAATGGCCATACTATTCAAAGCAATCCACAGACTTTATGAAATCCCTATTAAATTACCCATGACATTTTTCACAGAACTAGAACAAACAATCCAAAAATTTATATGGAACCACAAAAAACCTAGAATCGCCAACAATCCTGAGAAACAAAAACCAAGCAGGAGGCATAACTCTTCCAGACTTCAGGCAATATTACAAAGCCACAGTCATCAAAACAGTTTGGTACTGGTACCAAAACAGACATACAGACCAAGGGAACAGAATAGAGAACCCAGAAATAAACCCAGACACCTATGGTCAATTAATCTTTGACAAAGGAGGCAAGAACATAAAATGGGAAGAAGACAGTCTATTCAGCAAGAATTTCTGGGAAACCTGGACAGCTGCATGCAAATCAATGAAACTAGAACACGTTTAATATAAGACAAGACACCCTCAAACTCCTAGAAGAGAACCTGGGCAAAACATTCTCTGATATCAACCTTACAAATGTTTTCTCAGGTCAGTCTCCCAAGGCAACAGAAATAAAAGCAAAAATAAACAAATGGGACCTAATCAAACTGACAAGCTTTTGCACAGCAAAGGAAACCAAAAAGAAAACAAAAAGACAGCTTACAGAATGGGAGAAAATAGTTTCAAAGGATGCAACTGACAAGGGCTTAATCTCTAGAATATACAAACAACTTACACAACTCAACAGCAAAAAAGCCAACAACCCAATGGAGAAATGGGCAAAAGACTGGACTAGACATTTCTCCAAGGAAGATGTACAGATGGCCAACAAGCACATGAAAAAATGCTCAACATCCCTGATTATTAGAGAAATGCAAATCAAACTACTATGAGGTACCACCTCACACCAGTCAGAATGGCCATCATTAATAAGTCCATAAATAACAAATGGTGGAAGGGTTGTGGAGAAAAGGGAAGCCTCCTGCACTGTTGGTGGGAATGTAAGCTGGTACAGCCACTATGGAGAAGAGTATGGAGGTACCTTAGAAATCTATACATAGAACTACCATATGCCCCAGCAATCCCACTCTTGGGCATATATCCGGAAAAAACTTTCCCTAAAAAACACATGCACCCGCATGTTCATTGCAGCTCTAGTCACAATAGCCAAGATATGGAAACAACTCAAATGTTCATTAAAAGATGATTGGATTAGGAAGATGTGGTACATATACACAATGGAATACTACTCAGCCATAAAAAAGAATGAAATAATGCCATTTGCAGCAACATGGATGGAACTAGAGACTCTCATCCTGAGTGAAGTAAGTCAGAAAGAGAAAGACAAATACTATATGATATCACTCATATCTGGTATCCAATGTACAGCACAAATGAACGTTTCCACAGAAAAGAAAATCATGGACTTTTGAATAGACTTGTGGTTGCCAAGGGGGAGAGGAAGGGAGTGGGAGGGATAGGGAGCTGAAACTCTCTCAGAAAGGGTCCCTAGGAGTTCCCATCGTGGTGGAGTGGAATCAAATCTGACTAGGAACCACGAGGTTGCGGGTTCAATCCCGGGCCTTGCTTAGTGGGTTAAGGATCCAGCATAGCTTGAGCTGTGGTGTAGGTTGCAGACTCGGCTCAGATCCTGTGTTGCTGTGGCTCTGGCGTAGGCCAGCAGCTACAGCTCCGATTAAGACCCCTATCCTTGGAACCTCCACATGCCATGGGAGTGGCCCTAGAAAAGGCAAAAAAAAAGACGAAAAATAAAATAAATAATAAAAAATAAAATAAAATAAAATGTTTAACCACACTCAATTAATCCAGTATAGAACTATGACAATGGATCTTTCCCAAGTATTTTTAAAATAATAAAAACATTGAAAGAAACACCTAAAATCATCCACCCCAGCACAATTATTTTCTTACTGATATTCATTCAGTCTTAGACACTGATTTTAAATTGCCTTAAAAATTATTCCTGATACTCCTAATGTCATTTAAAACCAATCTTAGAAAGACATTGTTCTGAAAACTCATGGGACTGTTTATCGAATCACTGATAATTATGTGTGGTGGCCATATGACTTCTCGTCTGTGCTAGCATGGTGGTGAAGACCTATCTCCATCTGCACAGTTTTCAGCTTCAGGCAAAAAGATTGGGCAAAAATGTATAGAATGAAAAGGTGAAGGTCTGAGATATCAGTTAAAATATTTGATCTCACTTGAAACTTTTTTCCAAGAAATATATAATCACATCAAAGTGTGGTTGGCAGGTGTGTGCAGGGCAATAGAAGTCTCCTCCAGTCTTATCATTAATGGTGTCAGGAAGGGGTTGTAATCAGATGAGGTGTGAAATTGATTGTGTCTAGTCTGAAGGCTGAGTAAGCAATTAAAAGTTTGAACTATGTAGAGAACCACTTATTTCTATACCAAGGGAAAGAAAGTTCTGGGTAGAAATGGCACTCTTCCTGCAGCCTGCTAGTCTGCCTTCTATTGTGATTATCTGTCCTCATGACTGTTCATGCCCCCTGCAAAGAGGAAGAACATTGAGATCCTAGATGACCATTCAGTCATCTCTGCCCATCACCTCCTTTCTCCCTCCAAAGAACCTTTCTCCCTCCAAAGACTCAGTGGTGCACCTCAAACTCATCAGTCAAGCACTCACCTCATCTTCCCCATCAAAATGGCTTCTTTCCTAGTTGGTCCCATCCTACCATCTCAGCATAGAACAGCTTCATTGTTCCATCTCCTCTGGCCAAGTCCTCTCAACATCCCTAATTTCTATTTCCTTTCTAAATACCCAATCTACCTGACTCTATGTTCAAAATACATCAGAATTTACCACTTCCCACCACCTTACTGCTACTACCCTGGCCCAGACTAGTCTCTGCTTCTGCCTGTACTCTTGCACACACTCCATCCCAATCCAACTTCTTTTCAACACAGAATCCAAAAGCTAAATTAGATCATGTTACTCATCTGCCCCAAATCTTTCATGATTTCCAGTTCATCCAGAATAAAAGCCAAAGTACTTTTAGTGGCCAGCAGGACCCTATGTTCATTATCTGTCCTTCCACTATCTCTCTGATCTTATTTTCCACTACTCTGCCCTTTCTCAAGACACTCCAGGCATGCTGGCTTCCTGGCCTTTTCCTGAATATGACAGGCACATTCCTGCCTCAGGAATTTTATACCTACTATTTTCTTAGTTAAATCTTTGCCCCCAGATATCTGCATGGCTCACCCCCTCACTGCCTTTAGGTCTTTGCTCAAGTATCACCTTCTCTGTGAAGACCCCTGCTCATTCAATTTAAAACCACAACTCCCTAACCCCTTCCCTACCAAAATTTTTTCCATAGCACCTACAGTTATCTGACATACTAAATAGCTTAATTATCTATAATCTATTTCTTTTTCCGTAAGAGACATTAAGCTTTATGAGGCCAGACATTTTCTGTCTTGTTTGCTGCTTCATTCCTACTTCCTGGCATGTGTTAGACAAATATTTCCTAAAAGGATGGATTGTTGGTTGGATAGATGAAGAGATGGGTGTGTAAATAAGCGAATGAATGAATTAATGACTATATGTCATCTTTTGTAAGCAACTTTATTAGTGGTTTTAAAAAGATATTTCTGGCTTTAAAACAGATGCATAGATCAATGAAACAGAATAGAGACCCCAGAAATTAACCCATGCACTTGTAGTCAGTTAATCTATAATGAGGGAAGCAAGAATATAAAATGGAGAAAAGACAGTTTCTTCAATACGTGGTGCTGGGAAAAGCAAACAGCTACATGTAAAAGAATGAAATTAGAACCTTTCCTCACATCTTAAAGAAAGAAAAAAAAAAAACCTCAAAATGGATTAAAGACCTGAATGTCAGATCTGAAACCATAAAATTCCTAGAAGAGAACATAGGCAGAAAACTTTTTGACATAAATGGTAGCAATATTTTTTGAATCTGTCTCCTAAGGCAAAAGAAAAGCATACATAAACAAATGGGACCTAATTAAATATAAAAAGCTTTTGCACAACAAAGGAAACTGTCAACATAAAAGACAAGTACTGACTGAAAGAAAATAGTTGCAAATGATAAGACCAATCAGGGGTTAATGCCCAAAATATATAAATAGCTCATGGGACGCAACATCAAAAAACGAAGAAACCAATTTAAAAAATAGGCAAAATACCTGAACAGACACTTTTCCAAAAGATATACAGACGGTCACCAGGCACATGAGAAAATTCTTGACATCACTAATCATCAGAGAAATGCAAATCAAAATCGCAACGATATATCATCTCACACCTGTCAGAATGGCTATCATCAAATAATCTACAAATAATAAATGTTAGAAAAGATATAGAGAATGAGAACTCTAGTACACTATTGTTGGGAATGTAAATTGATGCCATCACCATGGAAAGCAGTATGGTGTTTCTTCAAAAAACTAAAAATAGGGAATTCCCTGATGGCCTTGCAGTTAAGGATCCAGTGTTGTCACTGCTATGGTTTGGGTTCAATCCCTAGACTGGGAGATGCTGCCTGCCATGGGCACAGCAAAAAATAAATTAATTAGTAAAATAACTACCATTTGATACAGCAGTTTCCACTGTTGGGGATATATCTGAAGGAAACAAAAACTAATTTGGAAAGACATACACCTCGCTATTAGCAGCATCATTTACAATAGCCAAGATATGGAAGCAACCTAAATGCTCCTCAACATCCGAGTAGATAAAGAAGATATAGTATGTATACACAATAGAATATTAGCCATGAAATTTGGCCAGTTGCAAAAAAAATGGATGGACCTAAAGAGTAATATGCTTAGTGAAATAAATGAGAGAGGCAAATACTCAGAGTTATCACTTATATGTGGAATGTGAAAAATAAATGTATATAACAAAAAGCAAATGAACTTACGTATATAGAGAACAAACTAGTGGTTACTAGTGGGTAGAAGACAGGAAGGAGGGGTGAGATGGAGTAGAAGATTAAGAGTCACATTAATGATGTATAAAATAAACAACAAGGATATATTCTGTAGCATAGAGGTCTAGAGCCATTATTTTGTAATAATTTAAAATGGAGTACAATCTATAAAAATATTAAATTACTATGTTGTACACCTGAAACTAATATTGCAAACCAACTACAGTTCAATAAAAAAGTTACTATTATCTTTAAATTATATATAACAAAGTAACTCATGTCAAACAACCTACCCCAATTTCAAGTCTAGAATCTATATGCTAGGATGTCTGACAGATGAACCAGTACACTTCCTATGCTGCTAATTTTAAAACTCTCCTTGGATTAAACTTGAGATTTAGAAAAAGGTTAAGATTGAATTGTTTGGGTGAATAATCACCTCTTCGTGCACATCAATTATGACAAGCAAAGAAGAAAAAAGCAGGACCAAGAAAATTTACCCTAATTAGTTTCAGGACACAAAATAGATTAAATTCCAACCAAGTAACTGAAACAAAGGAAAAGGAGGCAGAAAAAAAATATGCATTGAAGGATAAGGGTCCTTGCTTGGCTTTCTATGCTGATAAAAATTAAATTGTCAATGCTTTATTTCATTTTACATCGTGAAGATGCAGACTGTGTGCAACGAAATGTCATCCTTTCCAATTTCTGATCAATAATATTTCATGGCCTTTAAGGATTAGTAGATACTACAATTGGTTTCTCAGAGATACGACTAATCAGCAAGAGAAGCTGACAGATGGCTTTAATTCAGATGGCTGCCTGAAAAGAGATGGTCTTCAGAGAATGTGTCAGATCTTATCGTTTTGTAATATAATGACATTCTTTTTGTGTGTGTGTGTCTTTTTCTGCTATTTCTTGGGCCGCTCCCGAGGCATATGGAGGTTCCCAGGCTAGGGGTCTAATCGGACCTGTAGCTGCCAGTCTACACCAGAGCCACAGCAACACGGGATACGAGCCGCGTCTGCAACCTACACTACAGCTCACGGCAATGCCGGATCCTTAACCCACTGAGCAAGGCCAGGGATCAAATCCGCAACCTCATGGTTCCTAGTCGGATTCGTTAACCACTGCGCCATGACGGGAACTCCTATAATGACATTCTTTACTGGAATGAAGGGAAGGAGGGAACATACTGGTCTAGATCCTTTGCATTACCACCTTAAGGTTAAAGGCAGGAAGCACATGGCCAGGGTATCTGTAGTTTGTGGGGTAGACTTAGAGGCTGCCCCCCTTTCCCACAGATGCAGGCCATCAGTCATTCTTCTTGGCTGTACAAGTAGAAGTTGCTCCTCCTCTCCGGAAAGCTGATCTTAGAGTCCTGATACTCTGAGGCTTGGAAGTAGTGAGTTTTCCAGACAGGGAGAAGGATAAAAATTATGGAAGGGAGAAGAACATGAAATTATTGTTTCTCTCCTTTCCTATCATCATATAGGTATGCATTGTGTTGAGAAGCAATGTACTATACAGGGTAACTGGAAGGAACTGAACAGGCAGAGGTAAGTAATCATTGCCTCAAATCTAGGAATGGGGAGAAGGATGAGAAAGCGAGCACATGGAGTTAATATACTTTATTTTTTTTAATCATCCCAATATTTTGTATTGGGACCTAACATAATTGGGCAGAAATGAGCAAGTATATGAGTAAATCTAATTTTCAAATACGTGTTCCAATAGCCAGAAGCAAAAAGATACAAAATATGGCATCTCTCAACACTGCACACTAGGAACCTTGCTTAATTTACCAAATGTTCATAAAGTCTTTTAGATTATTACATTGATTTATTTATATTTAAATACTATTGCAGTTTTTCTAAATAACTGATAAAAACTAATTTTTACCTTGTCCCCCCGTCGTGTCACTACCACCACACACATATAGTTTGTTGCAGGTATTTGAGTTTATCTTGTATTTTCTCCGCATTTCCACTTTCCCCCATAACTTACATCTTACCACAGATTGCAGTCACAGACCTTGTTTAACTAATTTCAGCTGTGTTCTTGCTCATGTAGAAGAGTCTATTTTCAGCAGACAACTGTTCTTAGAATGGTGATAAAGGGCTCACACCTTTGGACTAACTACTCAGGCATTCGTTTAAGTCCTTACCATTCTGTAAACATTGTCCATCACTTTGGTATAGACAAGACTTCATTGTGATCTACAATTTTTCCCATTATGCTTCTGGGTGGATTTTGCCAAACTAGCGAATGAGAAAATGTTTTATTTACCTGAGTGTTTTCCACTCCACTAGTCATCTTACTGAAAGCTATCAAAACCTTTCTTGAACCTTGCACTGACCTTCCCTACATTATTTCCAAATTCCCTATTTTTCACTGGTCACTAATAGAGGAACAGGTTATTTTGTAAACAACAACGTAAATCCTCATTACCTATATTGTAATATCTTGGGTTAGAATGAGAAATTGTACAGTGAAGTGGAAAGAACAATGGACTCGGAGTTGGATCTGAGTGCTAGGGCCAGATATGCTACTACCTAGTTCTGTGGACTTGGCCAAGTCATTTAACCTACAGGTCTAGGGTTCTGCAATATAAAATGAAAGGATTGTAACAGATTAGGTTTTTCATGTTTTATATCTTACAGAAAATTATTTTCATATCCTGAGAATCTTTTTTAAGTTCATTTCACTCAGCAAAATTTCACTTAATGCTTACTATGTATTAGGAAAATAAGACAGGATAAATGATCCTGAATTTAGCATCAAGAGAAAATAAGAGACAAACAATGCAGAAGAGAGAGTACGGGGTGGGGAAAACACAAGGCATAAATACTGAAAAAGTAAATGAGATAAGAGACAGCATGGGTTAGGGCAATATTTGAAAAGCTGATACAGGCAGACCTTAGAGATATGGCTTCAGTTCTAGACCAATACAATAAAGCAAATACTGCAATAAAGTGAGTGACAAATTTTGTGGTTTCCCAGTGCTTCCAAGAGTTATGTTTACATTATATTGTAATCTATTAAGTGTGCAACAGCAGTATGTCTTAAAAAAAAACAATGTACATAAAATAAAATCACTTTATTGCTTAAAAAAAGCTAATCATCATCTGAGCCTTCAGTGAGTCATAGTAATAACATCAAAGATCACTGATCACAGACCATCATAACAAATGTAATAAAGAAAGAGCAGTTCCCACCTAGGCTCAGTGGAAAAGAATTTCACTAGCATCCAAGAGGATGCAGGTTTGATCCCTGGCCTTGCTCAGTGTGTTAAGGATCTGGAGTTGCCATTGGCTGTGGTGTAGGTTGCAGATGCAGCTCAGATCTGGTGTGGCTGTGGCATAGGTTGGCAACTACAGGCCTAGGAAACTCCATATGCCTTGGGTGCAGCCTTAAAAAAGACAAAAAGACCAAAAATAAATAAATAAATAATAATGAAAGAGTCTGAAATGTTGCAAGAATTATCAAAATTTATCATACAAACAAAAAGTGAGCAAACGCTGTTGGAAAAAAAATGGCTCTGATAAACTTGATCAATGTAGGGTTGCTGCAAATCTTCGGTTTGTAAAAAAAAAATGGAATACCTGCAAAGTACAATAAGGCAAAGCACAATGAAATGAAGTATGCTTATATCTGAAAAAAACTCCAGGAACTAATCAGAGACAGCAATCCAGAGGTTTAAGAAATCTAGAGCATCCCAAATAAAATAAATTCCAAAAAAGGAAACTATATTAAAATTGCTGAAAGTGAACAAGAAGAAAAAAAAAATTTCCCCGGGGATGGGGTGGGTAGGAGCCAGGTCATATGCAAAGGAAAAGTTAGACAGCTGATTGCTCAACACATCAGTGGAGTCCTGCTAATAGTGGAATAAAGGCTTCAAAATACAAAAATAAAAAACCTGCCAACTAAATGTCTACTACCTTGTGGAATATCTCTCAAGACTAGAGTAACTAGGCTTATTGTGTTCATCATTTTGTAATGTATAAAAATAATGAATCACTGTGATGTAAAACACACTAATGTAACTTTCTAAGTCCATTATACTTCCATTAAAAAGAAACTGAAATAAAAATAGACATTTATAACTCTAAGAGTTCATCACTAGCATACTCTTACTAAAAGATAATCTAAAGGACACTTTTCAGGCTAAAGGAAATTAATTCTAGATGTGATGTAAGATCTGAAAAGCAGGATGGAATAAAGCGAAATATTAATCAACATTGTACAAAACAGTAATAATAATGTCAATTGTTTTTAAGTAGACTTACAAATACAGCCAGTGACGAAAGTCAAAAGGGGATAAGTAGAATTAAACTCTGAAAGAACTTGTACTACTGGGACGAGGGTCAAGGTTTTGATTAACTTCAACAATTTAAGTATATTTGGTAAAATTTCTAGAGTAACCACCAAAAGAAAGAAACAGAACGAGCGACTTCCAAATTGAGTACAGGGAAAAACAAGGTAAAAAAATGATTCATTCAATCAAGAATAAAAGGCAAGAAATGAGAGAAAAACAATCCCAGAATAGTCCTGGCACATCACAGATAGTTTTAAAATATTGAGAGGATAAATGACTACATTTACGAAGGAAGAAATGAATGAATGCACATGTTGGCATTCCTATACTGAAGAGAACAGCTTAGAATAAACCAGTACCTAGATACTGCCTAGTTTAGAGGTTGTGACTTAGAGATTAATAGATAAATAAGGTTGCTAAAGTCACAAATATCAGTATTTGTCCTAAAATTTACACAGCCACTTGAAATCTTGAATGTGAATTCTCATTCCTACATCCACAAGTGGCATTTCCCGTGAGGTACACCAGCTGAAAAGACAGCATTTGCATTCCACAGCCCTGATATATGTGGCTCCCCAGGATTTCCCCATTCCCCACATATTTAGGCAAAAAGTCATTTTAATTTTTCACTTCATTTCAGTATTTCTGAATGCTACTTACCACATAAGATTGCATTTTAAGACTGCCTTGATCAGTAAAGGATTTTCGGTTGTGCTGGCCCCTTTTTCTACTAGGTCCCCAGGCGGAACAGCTGCAAAACTTAATCTAGCTTTTGGTAATGAATTCATTCATCTTATTAGTATGCAACTCAGGCAGACTAACCCCAACTTTAAAGGAAAATGAATGCTGATCTTTTTAAAGAGAGTGAATATGGAACAGCCTGATCCCTGAGAGGCTCCAAGAGATTGAAGTTGTTCAAGTCTCACCCCTGGGCCTTACATTGGTAAAGTCACACAATCAAGGAGTGCTTTGACTGTCCTGTCAATCAAAGATGCTTCACCAAACCTCACTCATTCAAACTGATTTGCCAGACGGACTTATCTTAGGATAGTAAAAAGAACCTGCTAAAAATCACCACCTTTGCTCAGTCTCAATCTTTCTGGGCTTCAATTTATTCATCTGTGAATTAGGGTGAGTCCGACATAATCATCTACAACCTTGGTTTTCAAACTTTAGAGTATATCAAAATTACCAAGAGAGTTTGTTAAAACACAGGGTTTTGGGTGTGGCAGTTCTCAGGTGAAGCCTAAGAACATGCATTTCGATTAAGTTCTCAGGTAATGCTGATGCTGTTGGTACAGAGACCACGCTTGGGAAACGCTGACCTATACAGCCCTTTATATCTTTATTATTATTCTCTAGAGTAGTGCAAAATTCAGATTACAGGAGTGTTTATTTTAATATTGTTTGCATGTAAAATAATTTTACTAGTTTTTATAAGCACCTGTATAATCAGATCATATTAATATACTGTAGTTAAGAACCATTTATAATTACTCTCATCATTTGCTTTTAGAAGTTAACAAAAAGACCTGGCACACAGTTTATTTTTCTCAACAACTGAATATTTAATACGCAAAATCAACCCTTCAAGTATGCAATAAAAGTGGCTTTTATATGTTTATAGGCACCAGAAAGAAATGTTCAATTTCAAAACTATATTTGCTTGGCCAATTTCTTACTTCTAGAAGGCATTTATTCCTTTGGATAAAGACTTTAGTTCTATTAACATGAAAATGTCCCAGATATAGTGTAAATAAATAAATAAATAAAATTAATCGGTGAATCTCTTATTACCACAAGTGATTTTATCAAATTATTTCACAAGTCCCAAATTTGATGGAGGAGGAAGATGGTGGCATACACATGATTCACCAGAGAGAGAGGTGGCATCATCATGGCAGGAAAAGGACATACTAGTTGGGAAGGTTCAACACCAACATCACCATTTTGCCCAAGCCTTCGACTTGTCCACACATTTAGCAAGGTCTTCTCCGCAATGGGCAGGTCGAGTGATCCTAAGTTCATGATGTGGAATTCAAGTGAATGAAGCTCCATGGATTCAGATTTGCCTGGTATCAGATGGTGTAATCCAAACTCATGCAATTTCCTAGATGTACTGCTGATGACAACTATATGGCTCAGTATAATATTATGTCATCTGAACCATAAGCCTCCTTATCCGTTTGGTAGAAATGGCTAGACCAATGGCCTCAGCAATTAAGGATGGAAATCCTGAACCCAGTCATTCTCTGTGCCATAGAAAAGAGTTCAGCATTACAAATCCCTAGGTCTAGCTATAAATGAGAACAAGCAGCATGGAATTTATTATCTCTGTGTTCCCCCGAGTACTTATTACCTTGTTACTTGTTTTTTTTTTTTTTTTTTCTAGCTGGAAAGGATTTGAACGTTTCAGAACTCCTAGGGCGTAGAACGTCTTAGGCTACCTATCCATTCAAACCAAAAATACGCCCTCTGTTACAAGCATGGCAGATTTGTGAAAGGAAAATAAGCAACATGTAGAACATAAAAGAAGTTGGAGAACATATAAATTAAACACCTCACAAAAGCTGGCCAATGTTCAAGGCTTGTGAACTTGCCATGACATTGCATCTACTTAGCGTATTATTAAGGTAAAGTACATTTCCAAGATAACAAAATGAGCAGACATTTAATTTGATTTCAGTAAATACGAGTTAGAATCCCTGCTGCTACGTAACTGTTCTAAAATTAAATGCCAGTGACACAATCCTGAGAAGCATGTCTTTAACTCTGAGTAGCAAAGCCTCTGAGCTGCCCAGTTAGAGGGACTCTTTCTGCTAGCTGCCGTTTTGCTTTGTACACAACTCTATCACCATGATATGAAGCCTGCAGGGCTGAAGATACCAGTTATTGCCTCCAACTGTGCAAGACCTTTGGAGCTAGACTGCCAGAGTTTAAATCCCAGCTCTGCAATTTAAGAACTATGACTCTGAACAACATACCTAAATACTCTGTGTCTATTTCAACTATAAACTAAGATAACTCTAGTATCAACCTAACTGTGTTATTGTGAGAATTAAATTATTTAAAGACTAATACATGTAAAGCACTTAAAACAGGGCCTGACACAATGTAAGTGTTAAGTATATGTTAGCTATTAAAGTTGATCATTTCTGCTTTTCTCCCCTAAGTCTATTCATATCAATAATGTATGTTATGAGCTACCCTCTGGAATGAAAATTCTCAAAGAGAACCCATTCACTCAAGGAGAAAACTCACTCCTTAAAAGATGGCAACATAACAAAAGGGGACAGGTAGGCAGAGGGAGGAGCAGACTGGGGGTTTGGGATGGAAATGTTGTAAAATTAAGTTCTGATGATGGTTGTACAACTATAAATATAAAATTCATCAGAAAAAAAAAAAAAAAGATGCCAGCCTACAAGGGAGCGGGTACCTTCAGGACACACTAGAAAATGGACTAAAATGGAGAACTGTCCAAAGATTGGCTATTCCCCAGAAGGAGAGCAGGATCCCTCCAGCTGCCCTGCAAAAGTCTATTAGAGCACCATGCCGGGTCCTGTGGATCAACCCTACAAAATACAGGCAGGGCAGGATGCGTGCTGGAGCCTTATCACCCAGATCATCAGCAAAGGGGAGGCCATCGCCACAGGGAACCTCGGTGCTGCTAACCTGGGTGTCATGTATTCACACTAGGTCTGACTAGTTTGCCCCTCTACCCAGACCACTGTACATTTTTTTTCTGTTTAGGTCCAGTATCCAACACATTTTAATAATTTATGTTCTTAACAATAATTGCTGCCCGCAGTTTAGGATCTACCTTGTGTGCTGCTTCTCTCCAGTATGAACTCCGCAAGGCAGGCACAACTGACATCCTTCTAGAGCTTCAGAAACGGCTGAAGGTGAGGTGAAGTCACCTTCCCAAGACTGCAAAACTATTAAGAGGCAGGTCTGGAATTTGATCATAAATTCAACTGGCTCCAAGGGCCACGCTCTTTCCCCAAATTATCCTGCCTTCTGCTTCATGCAGAGGTGACACCCTGAAGCTCTCTGTTGACCTCTGTTGCGTAGTTAGGGAATATCTTTTTTTTTTTTTTTTTTGGTCTTTTCAGGGCCGCACTTGTGGCATATAGAGGTTCCCAGACTAGGGGCCGAATCAGAGCTGTAGCCGCTGGCCCACGCCACAAGCCACAGCAATATGGGATCTGAGCTGTGACTGTGACCTACACCACAGCTCACCACAACACCAGATCCTTAACCCACTGAGTAAGGCCAGGGATTGAACCTGCATCTTCCATGGATACCAGTCAGATTCACTTCCGCTGAGCCACCACAGGAACTCTGAGTTTGGGAACATTTTTTTTTTGTCTTTTGTCTTTTTGTTGTTGTTGTTGTTGTTGCTATTTCTTGGGCCACTCCTGCGGCATATGGAGGTTCCCAGGCTAGGGGTCCAATCGGAGCTGTAGCCACCGGCCTACGCCAGAGCCACAGCAACGCGGGATCCGAGCCGCGTCTGCAACCTACACCACAGCTCACGGCAACGCCGGATCGTTAACCCACTGAGCAAGGGCAGGGACTGAACCCACAACCTCATGGTTCCTAGTCGGATTTGTTAACCACTGCGCCACGACGGGAACTCCTGGGAACATTTTTGATGGCCAATGAGTTTTCCATGGTCCTCACAACTGCTGGGGGAGCCATCTGTGGGGTATCTACTTCTAACTGCAACCCAAACTGTCCCTCAGGCTTGCACTAGAGAGACAGTCCTTCCATCTGCTGCTGAGTATAACCAGAAGCATCCTCATCAGCAGGCAAGGGAGTCAGCCAGACCCAGATTAAAACTCCAGCTCTGTCACTTACCAGTTACATCTCTGAGCAAAATTCTTTAAGCTTTTTGTTCTGAAAATGAGGATACTGGTACCTTGTAGGTCTTGTGGTAAGGGTTACATGAGAAGATCTTTGTCAAGTGCCTGGCACACAGTGGCTGCTCCTTACACTGAGAACAACCACCACACCTCAGCCCGTAGGAGAGGAAGGAACTTGCTACAGACCTGGGACCCTCCCAGAGGTGGGAGATTTGTCATTCCCTATCTTTTACCCTCAACTCCCCAAATGCCTACTGTCCCAGTTGTTACTATGTGTCCTGAAACTTCAGTTTTGTTCAGGAAGGTAAACCAATCTCTATCAAGAGTAAGAAATGTAAGAGTTTCTGCTGTGGCACAGATGGTTAAGAATCCAACTGCAACAGCTCAAGTCACTGTAGAGGTGCAAGTTTGACTCTGGCCTGGTGCAGTGGGTTAAAGGATCTGGACATTGCTGTGCAGTCCCTTCATCCCGAGCATAGGCATTGGAAAAAAAAAAAAGAAGGCAACGTAAGAGTAAAATATTACCTTTTTTTTGTCTTTTTTAGGGTTGCATCTGTGGCCTATGGAAGTTTCCAGGCTAGGGGTCAAGTCAGAGCTGAGATCCCAGCCACGTCTATGACCTACACTGTAGCTCATAGCAGTGCTGGATCCTTTAACTCACTAATCGAGACCAGGGATCAAACCGGCATCCTCATGGATACTAGTTGGATTCTTAACCCACTGGGCCATGACAGGAACTCCCAAATAGTACTAAGTTTTTTTTTTCCCTCTATTCGTGATGCTCACTCAACTCACCTCGCCATATATTTATTGATCATAGGTACTGATTTATTGGATCTAAATACACATAATCTATCATAAATATAACATATATTGGAATTCCCATCGTGGCGCAGCAAAAACAAATCTGACTAGGAACCATGAGGTTGTGGGTTTGATCCCTGGCCTCATTCAATGGGTTAAGGATTTGGTGTTGCTGTGAGCTGTGGTATAGGTTGCAGAAGTGGCTCAGATCTTATGTTACTGGGCTGTGGCATAGGCTGGAAGCTACAGCTCTGATTCGACCCCTGCCTAGGAACCTCCATATGCTGTGGGTGTGGCCCTAAAAAGACAAAATAAATAAATAAGCATATATTCATGTATTATGATATATGTGCATGAATCACGTTTGTGTCTATGTTTATGTGTATACATGTACGTGTACTCATGAGTTCATACACATGCACACTTTTTTTTTTTTTTGTATTTTCTAGGGCCACACCCATGGCATATGGAGGTTCCCAGGCTAGGGATCCAATCGGACCTATAGCTGCCGGCCTATGCCAGAGCCACGGCAACGCAGGATCCGAGCCATGTCTGTGACCTACACCACAGCTCACGCCAACGTTGGATCCTTAACTCACTGAGCAAGGCCAGGGATCGAACCCACAACCTCATGTTTCCTAATCGGATTCGTTAACCACTGAGCCATGATGGGAACTCCCCTGTACACAATTTTAAATGCATAATTTCAAAGGATTGTTTAAATGTCCTCAAGACCTATTCTTAGGAGCATAGGCAGACTTGGATTTCTAAGAAGCTTCCCTCTGTGAGTTAGTAATAAAACAACTGGGCCCTCCTTTTTGGAATCAATTGTCTTTTTATTATCTCCTCAGGCTGAACCTGGCTGTAAGGTCACACAATCTTGTTGAATCAGCTCAATTTGTTCATTTAAAGTTTTTGACTGATGTGAGTTTAAGTGAGAGCAATTCAGACCTTGTAAGCTGGTCATGTCCTCAGGTCCCCCTGGCTCTAGATCACTGCTGACTCCCTCAACCTGCCCCCTCCCTACTATTATGAGAATGTTAATGACCAACCCCTTGACACCGTCTACCTATTTGTAACTCTCCCGTGTCAGTATCGACCTTAGAATGGCAGGGACTCAGGCATTAAAATTCAGGCCCCATATAGTCCACCTACTGGTGTAACTAATGCCCATTAACCTCACCTGAAATCATACAGTTCGGAAAAGGCAGAGAGGAAGCTTCGGTTCATTTACAGAGTTAGCTGAAGTCCTCCAGGGCAGTACCTACATTATCTCATGAAGCCTACAGTAAACCAAAAGACCATGCAAAGGCCACAGAATTTATTTCTGCTAGAATTGTCTCCTACTCTACAAGGAGCTATAATAGCACAAGAGCAGAGTCTTGAATATTTTACAAGAAAAGTTTTCTGCTCACAGTAATTGAGCTGTCCAAGCTCTCTCCACCTGTCTCCTTTTGTCCTAAATGTTCCTGCTCTTGAACACACAAGCAGGTTCTATGGGTGCAAGTGTGTTTAGGCATTGGAGAAAAAATTTCGAATAAGGAAAAATATAAGAAATAATACAACAACAACAAAAAATCCCCAACTGATAGAAAAATAGCATGGTCCACTGAAAATATTTTATCTTCCATGCTTTGGATTTTTTATTTTATAAAACAAAAATAGGCCACACTACAATCTTCTTTGACCATCGTCCCCCAATGGAGAGACACCCACTAGCATGAATTGCATGGGGATACTCTTCCAATCCATTTTTTATACTTGAACATGCACACATAACCCATTAAAATGTATACAGTATGTATACACACTTAAAAGTTACATAAATGGCATTGTGCCATAGCATTCTGCAAGCCTCTATTTGTCGATATTTTGTTTCAGTGATGTATATATGATACATAGAGATCTAGTTGATTCTTTTTAATATCCCCAGGTCACAGGATAAGTCTGTGTAGAAGAAATGAAATATGATCATTCTACTTCCTACGTACAAGAGGCTAGGGACTCTAAAACACAATCAGCATATAGCAGTGCCCTTGAAAACAAAGTGTCTGCCAGCCAAGATGTATCAAATTAGAATACTGACTGCAAGTGCCCATCATGCCCTAGGCTGAGATACACACGTTAAAGTCATAAAGAGGTACCTACCATTACCAAGTTCACAAATGAACTGGAAATGCAAACTTAACACTTGAAATAAATAAAAGATAATGGAGTAGATTCTTAAGCATATTGTTGTGAAGTACAAAATCAATTCAGAACCCAGAAGAGATCACTGTCAAGAGAGTTAGTCTTCCTGGAAGAGGCAGTAGTTGAAACAGACAATGAAACGTGGGAAAAAGTTCAAATACCGTAAGAGACTAGGAAAGATATTATGGATTGGAAACTTTATGGAAAAAAACAAAAAGCTTACAGGTTGGAATAAGTACGGAGCAATGAGGATAATCCTGAATGGCAGGGAGAAAGCTATTAGAGGAAAAAGGAGGTAAACATGTGGAGAAATCTGAGCACTGAATGACAGAGTTTATGCTTGTATAGTTACCCACATGGAGCCCATTAAGGATCTCCATGCAGGATTGGCCCTAACTGTTCTGTCTACATCTCCCAAAATATTCCAGGACCTCTAACAGCCTTGCACCTGTAAACATACTAGTCCCTCAGCAGGAATGCCATTTCTGACCCCCTCTCTTTATCTTTAGCTTTTAACTCAGGTAGCACCCCTCCAAAGCCTTCTTTGAC
This sequence comes from Phacochoerus africanus, assembly GCF_016906955.1. Taxonomy (NCBI): domain Eukaryota; kingdom Metazoa; phylum Chordata; class Mammalia; order Artiodactyla; family Suidae; genus Phacochoerus; species Phacochoerus africanus. The sequence goes on along the minus strand of NC_062547.1, from coordinate 114,924,974 downwards.
AATTCCCCCCACTCAGGATTGGGCTCCCCTTTTCAAACACTCCTACAAGAGCATGGGCTTCCTTCCAGCACAGAATTGATCCAACTGTGTTGTAATTATGTGTAGTTGTCTTTCCCAGTGAATTATAAATTCATTGGGACAAAGAACTTTGACTTATTAAACTTTTGGGTCCAAAATGTAGCCTGGCACCTGTTTCACAGATGCACTCGCTTAGTGTTTATATGAATTAATACCTTAAATAATGATTAATCAAAAAATCATGGGTAGTCATGTAATTTTATATACTATAAAATATTTGTATGTAAATATTACCCACTTAGGCTAAAAAAAAAAAAAATCATTATTTTGATGCCTCTTGACTTTTAGGATACTTCCTATGAGAAAAAACAAATAACTGGGAGCAAAGAAAATATTATGAAAGATAAGTCAAAGTTCTGTTTGTCTTGCAACTCTTCAAAACTCTAATCTTTTCATCTACACAAAGAAAAACTATGAGCGCTTTGATGTAACTGCCTATGACACTTCAATCATGCCATCTCCAAATGGATATCTCACCGGCAAACCCCATTAACAAATTCCAGGAAATAAAAATAGAATCTGGGTAAATAAAATGGAGTCTAACCTTTCTTTCCTTCGTGCTTGGTCGAGTTTCATTTGCTCACAGGGTGGTCTGAGCAGAGACCTCGCACCGGGGGCTTCAGACCAGAGCTCCTCGTGGCAAGCGGCTGCACCCACCCCTCAGCATAGCAGGCAAGCTGTGTGCGCAAGCGCCGGGCTCACACTGAGATGCAAGATGGAGGCCTGGGCGCCGGCACCGCGCTTGGAGTGTGGAGAGCCAGAGACCTGAAGGGATCGGCCCCAACTGCTCCCAGCTGATCGCTATAAAGCAGCCCTGCCCGTGGCCTATTGCCAGAGCAGGTGTTCTGAGCAGAGCTTACACCTCTCCAGTCTTTAATCAAAGAATGAAAGTTTCCTGTGCGTCTGAACTCAGTCTCATTTTATTGGCACCAAGGACACCAGGCTATAACTACCCTGAACCACATGACATATAAGGATGCAAGGTATCCAAGAAAAAGGCTCAAGTGCCACAACCTAGCGTGACCTACTAAGGCTTCGTTCTCACAGGAGGCCAGAGAATGCTACCCCAGGAATGGAAAGAAGCTATTTGCAGCCTCACCCCTCCTAAAACTAGAAGATGGCTTAAGGGTTTCCTGGTGGTGGCCGGGTTTTGCTGCATTTAGATCCCCAACTGTGGTCTAATAGCTAGGCCTTTATGTGAAAAGTCAAAAAGAAAGGATTATGATCCTTTTAATGGATTTCAGAATGTGCAGGAATCTTTCAAGAATTGAAAAAGCTGGAGTTCCTATCGTGGCTCAGCAGAAATGCATCTGACCAGTACCCATGAGGATGCAGGTTCAATCCCTGGCCTCACTCATTGGGTTAAAGGATCCAGCGTTGCCGTGAGCTGTGGTGTAGGTTGAAGACACAACTCAGATGTGGCATTGTGGCTATAGCATAGGCCAGCAGCTACAGCTCTGTTTTGACCCCTAGCCTAGGAACCTCCATATGCCGCAGGTGTGACCATAGGAAGACCGCCCCCCCCCAAAAAAAAAGAAAGAAAAAGAATTGAAAAAGCAATTACTTCAGATCCCTACCCTGGCCTTCCCAGGTTTAGCCTTTGACCTTCAGGAGAGAAGGGGAATCACCCTTGGCATATTAGCTCAAAAACTGGTGGGACTCCTTAATCAGGTGGTTTCTTATTTCTCTCAACAATTAGAGCAACTGCTGCGGGATGGCTCCTTGCCTACTCTTAAGTAGCAGCTACTACAACCCTGCTAAAGAAGGCTAAAAAGTTAGCATTTGGTCAGCTGATCACTATATGTAGTCCACACCAGGTTCAGGCTTTACTATGATCTAAGGAAACAGAGCAGCTATCCTCCTAAAAGTTAATTCAGGTTCAAGGTGTGCTTTTAGACAACCCAGTATTTACCATAAAAAAAGTAAACTTATGCTGAATCCTGCCACTCTGCTACCCATGCAGATGAGACCCCTGGAGCATGACTGTATAGGAAACACAGACATGATCTATTTGAGTCACTCCAACATAGGAAGTGAGCCTCAATATCAGGGCACATTTGTGTCTACAGGCAAAAGACCTGGATACGTTCTTTTTCAAGAAAACGTTGCCACATGGCTATTATTCTCTTATTAGTATTTGGACCGTGTATCTTAAATTATCTGGTGTCATTTGTCTCCAAAAGGTGAGACAAATGGGGATTGCTCAGAGAGGCAAACAGAGCTGAGGCCTGGTGACCATTAAATTCATCAAAAGGCAGCTGGGGTCAAGTTATCCTCTTCCACCATGATGCCCCAAATCAGTAGGAAGAAGTTACAGAAGCCAAAACTCACCCCTCAGCACACCTCAAGAATGAGGAGCACGTCAAAAACAGAGGGGTTTGTTACCAGCAAAGCCCATTAACAATTCTCAGGAAATAAAAAGAGAATCTGGGTAATGAGGTTTAACTTTTTGTTTTGTTTTTTTCCTTTTCCTTTGTTCAAGTTTCAAAGGGTGCTGAGAGCAGAGGCCTTGCATCCTGCTTTTCAAGATGGTGGCAGCAGCCGGCTGAGTGCAGAGACGCTGTGCCTGGCACTTTAGTTTGTAGTGCACAGTGAGTAAGGGGACTGCGCTTACCTATGGGAAAGAACTCCACCCCCACCCAGTCAATGGCCTGTTGGGGAGAGTGAAACCTAGCACCTGAGCCTGGGCCTCTCCATTCTTTGATCAAAGAGAACTTTCCTTTGCTTCTGAACTCAGTCTTGATCAATTGGCTTGAGTAATACCAGGCAGGAAAACCTTTGTTGGGGCCCAATTTGAAAGGGTTGGTAACAAATAAATCTCTTGGGTCATCATAGGGTTGTGTGAGGAGGCAAGCACAGGGCCTGACTTCCCATAGTGCCCCATAGTGCTCCATTTGTGTTTTAATTAAACACCCTATGTACCTTAGGGTTTGCCATTACACTTAAAATACTGTCCTAATCCCCACCCTACATGATCTGGCTACTTCTCTAACCTCATTTCTCATGACTTTTTATCACCAGCTTCTAGTCATTCCCCAAGCAGGGCATGCATGTTCCAATCTCAGGGTCTTCCACGCTATTCCCCTACAATAGAATACTCTTCCTCTTGAGAGCAACCTGGCTTGCTCACACCACTCATTGGAGTCTATTTAAATGCCCCTCATCAAGAAGCCTTCCCCAACACCCTATCCAAAGCTGCATCTTCCATCACTCCATCTGCTCATCTTGCTTTGTTTTCCTTCTACCACTGCTCAGGGCCTCACACTCTTAGATTGCTATGCTTGCTTGTTCACTGTCTGTGTCTTCCATGGAGGCCAAGACCACTTTTGCACTTATACTCTCACTACCCAGAAAAAAAATAGATGGATAAATAAATGAGCAAACAAACACTTGGTCTTATTTAACACTCACAACTGCATGGGTATTGTTTTATGGTTGAGCAAACGGAGGCCTGGTGAGGAAATTCTATCCATCCAGGATTGGCTGTGTCTGCTACTGTGGTCTTAGTCATGGCAGTGCTCCAGTCTGCCTGCACCTTGCTCCACACTCACCCATCCAGCGCTGGGCCATACCCAGACACCTTGCCCAGCCCACAGGCATGCTACTAGCCCTTGTCACCTGAAAGATGTCCCCCCCCACACCTCTGCCCCCTCCCAGTCCACCCAGAGTGACATCCATATCAGAGTGGTATGCACAGTTCTGCTGTGTTCCTCCCTTCATCCGACAACCATGACATTTCTCAGTGCCTCCTGAGCCACCACTTTCTTCCCACTCTCAGCTCTCTTTCCTCCTGATCTTTTCTGGGCAGACTCAAAGATGCAGGCCACATCAGAATGAGGGAGTTGTAAATAGATAATCTCCTTTGATGCCTTTCCCCAGCTGCCTACGTTCTTCAATAAAAAGTCTACCTCCTTCTGCCAGAAACCTCTTGGTGGTACCTGACCTTCTGTGGTTTGATCTTTTCTCAGCCTGTCTTTGCAATTCCCTCAAACCTAGTTTCCCTTTCAGTGTCTGGAATACTGATTTAGTTTGAAAGAGCACCATCAGATGTGTCTTCACTGCTCTGTGAGTTAATCAATAACTGAGTCCAGCCCAGCAGTGGATCAACTAATATTTCACTTCTGCCCACCCAAGCCTTCCAACTCTCCCTTGCCCTGGGTGAGGAGGACATTGAGTCCAGAGCTTGGGAGGGGCAGGACATCCCAGGAAGCAGAAAAGCAAGGGCAGATCAATCAATCTGCAGAAAGTAGGGAAAACCCAACTTCCTTTTGAGGGTAAACCTCTACTCTGCGAGCTTTTTCAAAAGGAAATACAGAAAGAAAAATTCACACTGCTTCCTCTTCCCCTATTTCCACGGAGCCCTGAACATCCTGTGAAGAGACGTGAAAGCTAGAAAACTTCCACCCCAGCTGAAGGGACTATTTCAGGCTCCATATCCCACTTAAGTTCTCCAAGCCTGCAATCTGTAGGCTTACCAGGCTTTTTACAGTGTTAGCATTAAAACCTAGAATGTCCCTCCCTGCCTAGTCCCTTCAGGTTCATGACTGATGCAGCCACATCATGTGTTAAGGTATTAATTTAAGTAGATTTCCTCTCAGTGCTTTTCCCTTTTTCTTTCCTCATCAAAGCAGGTAGCCAGCTCTGAGACTCACTGCCTTAGGGCAGGTACACGACAGAGTACAAAACAGGAAGCCCGTTAGATTTTCTGCTTTGTGTTTCCTTAACCCTAAACCCACTGAGAAGAGGGCTGACAGAAGAAGCAGAGGGGCTTGGAGAAGTAGCAGAGGCAGCAGGCAATTCCCATGGACTGGGAGGATGAGAGAGAGATGCAGGCGCCTAGAGAAATGGGACAACTACCTGGTCTTCCTCCGTGGTGTTGCATTTAGGCACAGAGACCTCAGAATGACATGAGTCCTTGGCAACCTGAGGAGTGGGACCCTAAGCACAGACAGTCTTGGCTTCATTAAAGCTGCCCCACATTCCATGTGATGTGGAAACAGGGCTACCAGATGTCAGGAGACACTGAGGTTTTGGATGGGAATGATGCTAGCTGTCAACAGAGCAGACTTAAAATTAGAGACTTTTTTTTTTTTTTTTTGGCAGGCATTCTGTAAGCCCATCCTCCACCCCAGGCTTTGCTTCAGTCCCAAGAGAAAAAAGGATCCCCAATGACAGAGATGGAAAGTGCCCCCCGTTGAACAGGAGTAGGCACCCAGAGTCCTAAATCAAGTTGGTCTTCAAAAACAGTGATTTTTTTCCTCCAATGGAATTTTTCAGAATGAGAGTCGTACATTGCTGTAGGCCATTCTCCTGGCTTTTCGATAGGCTCTCCCTCAGATGCTGTCTTAAATCTACCTTAAACACATGTCAGATATAGGCAATGCCGGAAACGGGTACTGAGATTTCATGCCAACTCTGGCCTGCAAGGCTCACTCCTGGCTTGTCTGTGGAGGACAGGGGACATCTTCAGACAGAAATCTTAATTTACTGAGACTAACTGTGTTAAGTAGTTCATTTTTCATTTTCCGTATGTCATGCAGACACCTTGAATCAAGAATTTCTAGGACTCAGTTAATGATGTCTACCCAGAGGAAGATCTCACCATTACCCAACTTCTTCTTTCTCCTCTACTATAGAATCACTTCCCTGGGGATTCGCTATTAGAAATGCCCTTCAGACCTCTCCTGTCTTCATCTCCAACACCACAACCGTATTTAGGACTTTACAATCCTTGCTAACACTAACTTAATTGATGTACCATACCAGACATTTAGTATTTAAATGAATATGCATCAAAAATGAAGAACCATATAACATTTTATTACCTGAACTTAGAATCAACAAGTTTGGTTTTTTTTGTTTGTTTGTTCCTTTTAAGGCCGCAACCACAGCATGTGGAGGTTCCCAGGCTAGGAGCCTAGGAGTCTAATCAGAGCTGTTGCTGCCGGCCCACATCACAGCCACAGCAACGTGGGATCCGAGCCACAGCCTACACCACAGCTCACGGCAATGCTGGATCCTTAACCCACTGAGCAAGGCCAGGGATCGAATCTGCAACCTCAGGGTTCCTAGTCAGATTTGTTTCCCCTGCACCATGACAGAAACTCCAGAATCAACAAGCTCTAATATTTGTTATTGAAATTTACTCTATAGAAAGAGACTTACACTTGATATACAACTTCATTTTCTTATTTTCTAACATGCATCTGTTACCTTTACATGTAAGATGTTTCAACCTTGTTTTGTCCCAATGCTAACGTTATTTGAGGTAAACCACGTGGTCAGGGAATTTGTCTCAATACCTAGTTTGTCAACCAGTTATTGGCCTTAATTCATTTTGGGAAGCCAAGCAAGGTCAATTGTTGCTACCTAATAAAGTCAAAGGTCTTTTTAACCAATGCTCCAACCACCACAGATTTCCAAAAATGCTGTCAAAAAGAGTTGATAATAGAATTGAGATGGTTATTCTTTCTTGGTGGAATTGCATTTGAATAGATAGCTTGCCAGAAATATACATTCCTTCTCCAACACTACACCAGCCAAGAGAAGGGGTTTGTTTCAGTGGATGTAAATCATTAGATTATATTTTATAAATGTGAAGATGGCAGGCTTGGATGATTAATGGCAGGAAACTTGGACATAATAAGTTGTAGAACCTATAAAATATGACTCTGCCATCAAGCCGACATGGCCATGTAGGGTGTGTTGGCAAGCTTCAACAAGCAAACCTCCAACAGCATCCTGCAACAGCCTTCTCATGCCAGAAGAGAGCACATAAGGAAAGCGGATGCTTCACTGAGAGCCCCATGCCTCCACTCTTCCAAGCTTGGATGTAACAAATAACATTTTTAATATTCATGAGAAAGAAGGTAGCCACTGCGTTTCCAAATGATTCTTTACCTTTAACTCATTTGCTAGCTATTTATTCTGTTGCAAGAAGGTGGCCTAGAGTCTACATAGATTTCTACTGCAGATGTGTTTAGAGTCAATTTTCTGTGGATTCTTCCTAGCTGCATAGTTTGCTCTTGTCACTGTATCCCTTTTCTCTGGTTGTGCTCATGCCCTCCTCATCCTAATAGAACAGATGATTTATCTAGTGTTTCACTTTGTGTAACTCTGGAGCTACAGATGATTCATAGGCTTCACTTAGGACATGTTGCTGATTGACTAGCCATTCTCCTCCACAGACCTCTAGCCAGGCATCCTGCAGCCACATCAGTCAATGCATTCTGACCTGTTCTACTCTGCCACCTCCATCTCCATCCATGCAATTAACCCCCAGGCCTTGCAGTCAATGTCTGAGAATCATCCTCTGTGATTTTATTTCACCCTGTGCTACCTGAAGCAGAACTCATTATCTTAAAGTTTCACCATCTAAAACTTGCAGATAGATGTTGGTTGTCTATTTATTTAGACTAAGTGTTTTAGAAAATGGGGCATCTGCTGAGTAAGTGCTTTCATGTGGAGAGGTTCTTCTATATCTCACCCATTCCATTCCCTTAACAAAATTGAGTCCTTTGAAGATGAAAAACCTCAGTTTTGAGAATTAAAATGTAGAAATACTGAGTTTGCTAAGAGCGATTTTTATCTCACCTAAGAGGGAAATTATGACTCTTCTTCCCTCTCCCCTCTTACAATTCCCTCTTCCATGCTTTCTTTCTTAATTTATACCTCTTGAACTCAGAAACCTTCTAACACTTTGTCAGAGTGTCTTAGGCTCCAAAACCAGGAGAATAATAACCCTGGTCAGAAATTTGACAGAGTTTGGAAAAGTACATATAAATCAAGCAAAACATTTTGAAAAAAATACATAAAGATAAATTGATTGGTAGACAAATGATGGCTTGACAAGGATTTATTAGCACAGGCAAAACTGCAAGGGTATATATCAAAATGGTAGCAGTGCTTATCAGTAAGTAGTATATTACCAGGAATTTTTATTATTTATGCTTTTTTAAGACTTTACTTTTCAGTGGAAGGTTTAGGTTCATAACAAAATTGAAAGGAAGATACAGAGAGTTCCCATATAACCCCTGGCCCAAACATGCATAGCTTCCCCCAGTAGCAATATTCCTCATCAAAGTGATACATTTGTTACCACTGATGATCCTACATTAACACACTATAATCATCCAAAGCCGACCCGTTCACTCTTGGTGTTGTACGTTCAATGTCTTTAGATAAATTATAATAACATGTTTCCATCAGTAAAACATGGTATGATATACAGAGTATTTCCACTACCCTAACGATGCCCTGTGCTCTGCCTATTCACCTCTTCCTCCTGGTTTTTGCTTGTTTGTTTTGTTTTTGCACTCTCAAGATTTTCTACAATGAGAAACCATAATTTGAAGAGAAAAAATGTTTTAGAGTAGCATAAAACTGGATTGGTCTGAAAAACTTTGAAATGCTAGATAAGATTACCACCACCACTTTAACTTCTTACATAATTACTCAAGAGAATGTGGAAACTGCTTAAGATCTTAAATCTAGGTCCAAAAATAGACAACATCACTTCTATTGTATCCTGCTGGACAAAGTAGTCACGAGCCAGCTCAGACTCAATTAAATGAAGGCAGTGGAGGAATGACATGTGCATAGAGGCAGCGAAGGCAGCCAATTTTCAAGACAAGCTACTTCCTTCTACCAGAGGAGTCTGACAGGAAAAGGAAGAAGGCAAAAAACTCACAGAGTGCTGACTTCTACCTGATTCTTCAGAGGAATTCTAGAAAGTAAACTCAAGTTAGCTCAACCTAAGGGAATGTAGCTGGACTTTCATGTTCTCCCACCAAAAACTCCTGGTCATTAGGGTGGGTGAACCCAATTAAAAAAACAAAGGGTATGAATAGACATTTAGCCAAGGAAGATACTCAAATAAACTTATGAAAAAACACATGAAAAAAAAAATTCCACATCTTTACTCATCAAGGGAATGTAAATTGAAACCATACCAAGATACATTCACTCCCACGAGAATGGCTAGAATCAAAAAAAAAAAAAAAAAAAGATAAGTGTTGGTGAAAAGGTAGAGACATTATAACCCTCATACACTAATGAAGGGAATATAAAATGGTGTGCAGTCACTTTGGAAAACGGTCTAGCAGTTCCTCAAACAGTTAAAGGTTATCTATGACCCAGACAATTCTGTTCCAAGGCATATACTCAAGAGAAATCAAAATATATGTCAAACAAAAAAGCAGACTTAGACGTTCATAACAGCATTATTCATTATAGCCAAAAGGGGAAAACAACCCAAATGCCTATCAGCTGATGAATGAATAAACAAAATGTGATGTATTCATACAATGGACTATTATTTGATCCCAGAGAAGAATAAAGCACTAGTAAATGCCACAACCCTGAAAGCATTATGTGGAATGAAAGAAGCTGATCACAACATACTGCGTATGACCCAATTTATACAAAATGTCCAGAATAGGAAAACTTATTGACACAGAAAGTGGATTAGCAATTTCTTAGGGTGGGGTGGGGACTGGGGTGTCTGGAGGGCACGGGGTTTCTCTCTGAGGTGATGAAAATGTTCCAAAAACGACTGTGAAGATGATTGCACATATCTGTATACACACTAAAAAAACCATTGAATTTAAATAAAGTATATAATATGTGAATTATATCTCAATTAAGATTTTTGTTGCTTTTTTTTTTTTTTTTAGGGTTGCACCCATGGCATATGCAAGTTCACAGGCTAGGGGTCCAATTGGAGCTGAGGCTGCCAGCCTATGCCACAGCCACATCTGAGCCGTGTCTGCGACATACACCACACCTCACAACAACACCGGATCCTTAACCTATTGAGTGAGGCCAGGGATCGAACCCGAATCCTCATGGATACTAGTTGGGTTCGTTAACTGCTGAGTCACAACAGGAACTCCCTCAATAAAGATTAAGAAAAAAAAAACCTGGTCAAAAACAAAAAAGATGGCATAATATAAATGTTGGGGCATCTCTAGTTCCCTATGATTGGGGCAATGTATCTGGGGCAGCCCAAGAGTGGTCCTCAAAAGACTTATCATGACTGGCCCTTGAAAACACATTGATGGTGCAGGGATAGAGAGGGGAGAAGGGAGAAGGTTCACAGGACTGGTAAAAACAGCACTCATGGGATAGACATTGGATCACGTCAAGGACTATAACCAATCTCTGTAAACCAAGAAGACACAAAGTTCACATTGTTCGGGGCTGAGTCCGATGCCCACCTGAAAACAGGACTTAGGATGGGGAAGAGGGAGCCTTTGATGGAAAGGCATAATGCCAGTGCCAGGGAGCAAAGGGAAGCAGAGGAGTCACAAACCAAACATGACCACTATAGGAACATAAGTTTTATGGTTCACCCCAAGGAAAATCTAAAAGTGGAAAGGAAAGAGCTGCCTCAGAAGTGAGGATCTCATGGATCTCCTTCCCCTTGACCAGCAGCTGGATTTAGAGACCCCCTTTTAGAGGAGAGGATGCAATGGAGGTGATGGGAAGTCCTTTCAAGATCAGGGGGCTTCCAACTTGGGTGTCTTCTCTCCCTTTCTTGACCTCTCGGTTACTTGCTCACTGACTCTGGGGGAAGCAGCTGCCCTACTGTGAATATCTCTGGAGTCCTTGTAGAAGGAACTAATGTCTCTGGCCAGTAGCCAGTGAGCACCTGGGACCTGCCAACAGCTTTATATGTGAGCTTAGGATCAGATCTTCCCCCCAGCAGAGCCTTGAGAGCCTTGGCTGACACCTTGATTACAGATTTTTGAGACATCATGAGCCAGAGGTCCCCAAGCCATGCCATTTTCCTGACCCACACACTGTGAGATAATAAATGTTTGTTCTTTTTAGCTGCTAAGTTTTGCCGTAATTTGTAATGCAACAATAGATGACTAGCATAGTCCCTTCTCATCCTAACATCACATTACTGTGAAAATGTATTTTAGCAAAGGCACTACTGTTGTGGTATGAATATGTGCTTGTATGTACCTGTGTATATGCTGAAGGGGAGGCCAGGAAGCTAACGCATAGATAAGGAAAAAGACTTTCATTTCTTTCTTCTTCCTCTTCCTCTTTTTTATGGTTGCACCTCTGGCACATGGAAGTTCCAGGGCTAGGAGCTGAGTTGGAGCTGCAGTTGAGGCCTACATTGCAGCCACAGCAACACCGGATCCAAGCTGCATCTGCTATTTACACCACAGCTTATGTGGCAACACCGGTTCCTTAACCCCCTGAGTGAGGCCAGGGATCTAACCCACATCCTCACAGAGACAAATTTGAGTCCTTAACCTGAGCCACAATGGAAACTCCCAGGACAATAATTTCAAAGACTTCAGCTCTCTTTTTTTTTTTTTTTTTTTCCTTCTTTTTATGGCTGCACCCAAGGCATATGGAGATTCCCATGCTAGGGGTTGAATCGGATCTGCAGCTGCGGTCCTACACCACAGCAACACAGGATCCATGTCATGTCTGTGACCTACACCACAGCTCATGGCTATGCTGGATCCTTAACACACTGAGCGAGGCCAGGGATCGAATCTGTGTCCTCATGGATGCTAGTTGGATTTAATCACTGAGCCACAACAGGATCTCCCACTCCAGCCTTTTTCGATGTTGATGTGTCCTGGCTCTCCCTAGCAACACGTTGCTTTCTGTGAACAGAATTTGTCTCATCCTTCAGAATGAAGAAAATTGTCACTGTGACAATGGTTACAAAAGAACAAGAGTGGTTCCTTTCAACCAGGTTTCATGCCCTGTAAGAGACTGCAACCAGTCCCTGAATACTAGCTTGCCAAATTAGGCCCCAAAGAAATCATTTAAAGTATAATCAGCATCATTTAGACTTTTTTCTGATTAGTATGGGAATGGTCAGGAGCTTTTCAAGTACTATTTATCCCATTAATTCTATTCTGTGCTTCGCAAGGATATGTGAGCGTTATTTTTTTCCCCAGAAATATATGACTGCCCATTCTAAAACCATAAATTATGCAGGAAGCTCTTCTGTGAGGACATCAAACCTGGATCACTACATGGCTTTTATTCATGCCCAAAGCATGCAGTCTGCCTTGCCCTGGAGAGAGGGGGCCTCCCGCAGCAGCAGCTACAGAAACACTGTTGACACAATCAGAAGCCCAGTTTTGTTCCTGTTTCCCTCCTGCCCCCAACAATTAGCCTTGCTCAGAATGTCAGCTTGCCCTTATCCTAAGGGAACACAGTAACAAAACAAGAGCTGGCATCTTAAAGCAGTAGGTGAGGGCCTGTCTGGCATCCTTCCCCTCCAGTGATTGTTGAGTGACCCTTTCAAAAGGGTAGAAGGCATCACTTCATCAGCTGAGGCCTCTTGGATAGAGGCTCCCAGAAACTGACCTTGAGGTGAAAGAGGAATACAGGAGTTCAAGGGATTTTCAGACATCTGTTCAGATGGGCTTGTGGAAGGGCTGTGGCACTGATTCCCATTCCAGCCTGCACAAGGATGAGCCCTGGGCCTCAGCTGATCATCCCATCTGGGAACCAAGCTGGAAGGTAGGACCATGAAGGGTCTTGGCCCCACTAGGACACAGCAGAGGTGCCAGAAATGAGGTTCTGCCTTTGGAGTCTAGAGTTGCGCTAACAGGCCAAAGGAGCAGTAATGAGATCAAATATTTGCCTGGGATCAGTAGTCCTGGATTCCAGTTTTGTATCTTTCTTTGGTCAGCTTGTCTTGATCAAGGATTTTTTTTTTAATTATAATTAAGTGAAGCCCATTCACATTAGTTTAGGCCAAACAGGGTCTTTTGTGTAGGTCTTGCAGAGAATCTGAGAGAAACGAGCAGAGCAAACCCCCAAAGAAACTGGAACTAGAAACTAGAAAACCACCAAGAATCAAGACAGCTTCTCTCTCTCTCTTCGTGTTCTCCCATCTAGTTTTGCTTTCTGGCGATGTCATTTCTGTCTTTGCCCACAGAAGTTAGCCCTCTGGGTGTAAATGTCCTAAGTTCAAAAACCAGTTACGCCAGCAAGTATTGCTGAATGTTATGTCCAAACTCCCAGGTGAGAGACTATGAATAGAAAGATGGGGTCAGGGGCCTGATCCTGATCCCATCACCCGTGGCCTGAATGGGGGTTGGGGTGGAAGTCTGATCATATGGTATGTTCAGCAGCAGCAACCCCTCAGAGTTGCGGAAGGAGGGTGGTGAGAGGGAAGGCACCAGAAAGGGCTTCTTGGGAGCTCCTGCTGTGGCTCAGTGGAAATGAATCTGACTAGTATCCATGGCGTTCAATCCCTGGCCTCGCTTAGTGGGTTAAGGATCCTGCGTTGCTGTGGTTGTGGCATAGGCCAGCAATTACAGCTCTGATGTGACCCCTAGCCTGGGAACCTCCATATGCTTCAGGCTTGACCCTAAAAAGACAAAAAATAAAATAAAAGGGAAAGGGCTTCTTGGGCTGATGCCCCATCAAAATGCATCCATGCTAGTTAGTACATAAGCTGCTTGGATTCCAATTCTTTGAGGAACTAGTCCCTCAAGTTCTCCCTGTGAGTCTTGAGTTCTTTCCAACAAAGACACCAGCCTTGCAGTAAGATAATATTTCCTAACTTTTGCCCTCAGGAAGAGAAAGAAGACAATCCCTGTACCAGCGTAGTAAGCCCTGTGGTCACAAAGGAGACATGGAATTATTAGGACCAGTCTAAAAAAAAATAGGAAATTTTATGTTAACCATGCTTTAACTGCTGTGCCCTCCTCTCCTCAGTGCCTAAAGAGTCTGAGGGAGGTGCTTTAATTAACCTTATGTTAAGGCCCAAAGGGGACCAATGACAGCCTTATCACTGCACTAAATGGCTGAGAACCTCCAAATGTCCTACAAAAGTTACTGGATCCCCAAAGGCCTAGAAAGAGTTAGTGTTCCGCATTGAGTACCCAGCTTGCCACTCCCCAGAGCAAATGGAGCACTGGGGAGAAAGAGGCTGCATGTGCAGCTGGAAGAGGTCTCTTTACCAGCAGCAAGGACACATCTCTCGCTTGCAGGGAGACATGTGTGCCCCATTATATAAATAGGCCCTTTAAGGGATTTCTCACTGCAGTGCACTCATGTTGGTTTACTTCCCATTTTTGCCCATAAATCATCTCCTTTTCACTCTCCTGTCTTCCCACAAATGGCTGAGAAATTATATGACCCAAAGACTCCATCCTTGGACCGGGGTTTCCTTCAGTGTCAGTCACTTTTGAGTCCAGTACTTTTAGCTGCCGTCTTGCTATTTTTCTAAATTACCGTCTTCAGAAAATGCTTCAATAAAACAGCCTTTTTATTATTCTGATGGAATTCAGCAAACAGTGTCTATGGGACTTTTGTTTTTGTGAAGTACTCTGTTGCCAGGATACCCAGGGTGAAGATGTCAAAAGAAGACACATTGAAAGGACAAGCTATAGTGAACATCCCAGAATCAGCCCCTTGCATACTAATCATTCTGATTTGCCCTATGTTGTTTCTGTTTGCTATAGGAAAGATACCAGAGTCCACACTTTCTAAATAATAAACTATCCAGAGAACAGAAAACATGCATTATTAAGGAGGGCAATGCATGCTTAACTTTCTTCTTTTTCCTTTCCTTTAAAATGTAGCACTAAGACCATTAGAGACAAATTCTGGCATTTCATTAATGCAAGTAAGGAGATGAAAGAGAAATAGGTTTCTACACTAACAACTTCAGAAAGAATTTAAAATAAAGTAAAAAGGAAAAGAAAAGGATGAGAAGAATTAAAGCTACTTGTAATAATAGCAGAAAGACTCCATGGTCACCTAATTATTTAAAAAGCCCATATTAAGCATTTTGTTAACAGGTATTTTTTTAAGCACCTTCTAAGAGGGACATTGTATAATATCAATAAGACCTTCCTTAGACTTAAACTAGATGCAGTTAAAATAAAACAGATGTAAAGTTCTGTGGAATGAGGTAAATAGAAAAAAGAAAAAAAAAAGGCAAATCCACAAGTTCAGAATAAAGCAGGTTGAGGTTGTCTTGGCAGTAACTCTCAAGACCATAGCAGACCACAGATTTATTACAAGCAATAGTATAATGTGCCAGGGGTGAGATAGGGGGACAATTTAACTTCTGGACTCTCTCAG
This sequence comes from Phacochoerus africanus, assembly GCF_016906955.1. Lineage (NCBI taxonomy): Eukaryota > Metazoa > Chordata > Mammalia > Artiodactyla > Suidae > Phacochoerus > Phacochoerus africanus. Next base: position 114,909,812 of record NC_062547.1, on the reverse strand, counting down.
TAATATTCTTCTCATACCTGAATATGTTGAACTTTCAAAATGTGGGCTAGCCATGCTAAAGGACACATGAAATATCATGTTAATGCAGACAGTATTTCAAGAAAAATGTTGGCTAACTGTAAATATTCCAGATAAGACCAACAAACTTGATGAGGATGTGGAGGAAAGCTAACCAGAGAGAAAAGTCTGCCAACCACTCTATCAGAATGATGACTGAAGACACTGAGGATGTTTAAGGCAGGACAAGAAAAACTCACATTGTTGGGGAAAATGCTATTGATGGTGCAGAAATCACTAAAATCAACACTTAAATACATCCAGTGTTACCAAAAATTGTCTGAGGTCAAAACTAGCACTGTGCTGGAGCCCGTCGTGGCTCAGTGGTTAACAAATCTGACTAGGAATGACAAGGTTGCAGGTTCAATCCCTGGCCTTGTTCAGTGGGTTAAGGATCTGTGTTGCTGTGAGCTGTGGTGTAGGTCACAGACGTGGCTCGGATCCCACATTGCTGTGACTCTGGCATAGGCTGGTGGCTACAGCTCCGATTCAACCCCTAGGGCGCCCCTAGGAACCTCCATATGCCACAGGAGCAGCCCTAGGAAAGGCAAAAAGACAAAAAAAGAAAAAAGAAAACTATCACTAGCACTGTTCTCTCATCATGTGACAGACTAAAAACCTGAATGTTACATTTTCCGGAGGAGTTGGCAGTCACCCCCACCGGCCATGCACTGCTAGGTAATGGCACAGGCCATGGGATCTGATGGCTTCTTGCTATCAGGTGTGCCTTCACGATCAGATCTGAGGATTGAACTTGGCTCTGGGGGAGGCTTCTCTTCTGACTAGGTGCTTTTACATTCACCAGAGGAGGAGAAAGACAGTTTGGAGGACTATCCTCTATTGCAAGGAAGAGGTTTCTCTCTGCCAAGGACAAGTTCTGAGAGAGCCACAGAAGTGGGAGCTATTATTCTGGACCTGCCTGAGCTTTTACCTCAAAGAGGCACAAAGTGATCATGGATTCTTTTTTTTTTTGTCTTTTGTCTTTTCAGGGCTGCACCCACGGCTTATGGAGGCTCCCAGGCTAGGTGTCTAATGGGAGCTACAGCTGCCAGCCTACACCACAGCCACAGCAACGCCAGATCCGAGCTGCATCTGCGACCTACACCACAGTTCACGGCAACGCTGGATTCTGAACCCACTGAGCGAGGCCAGGGATCAAACCTACAACCCCATGGTTCCTAGTCAGATTCATTTCTGCTGCGCCATGACGGGAACTCCTGATCACAGATTCTAAACCCTTACTGTGGAAATTCTTTCCAGTATTTCTGCCCAATTTTACAATGCTCATCTAAAGAAGCTAACCGAATATAAAAATCAATTTGTGTAGAAATATGCTGCAGATAGCAGAAGTGTAGCCCACCTGAGACTCCTTAAGGTGTTTGTAAGGAAGAAATTTCTACCCTTCTCCCTTCCTGCTGCCAGCCTGGCTTTTAAAATAATTTGAGACAATGATGAGCAAGAGAAGGAACTATCAAGACTCCCAGAAAAACATCAGGCCTTGAAAAATCACGGGAGTAATAGAGTAAGCCTATACCAACAATACAGAGTATAGGAGAAACCAGCATTTTTATATTGAAAAATCCAGATTCATTCATATACTGGCTAGACCAGCGTATGCTACAGAATGATAGAAGGATTAACTGTGATGATTATACCTAGGAAGTGCTTACTACCTGTTATTAAAATGATTATGAAAAGAAGTAACACCAAGTTTGTTGCAAACAGATAATATTTTTTTAATAGCTTCTCAGTTTTGTTTTGTTTTGTTGCTATAGAGTGCAGAGGCTTGATGTGGGAATCTCAGTTCCCAGACCAGGAATTGAAATGCTGGGCCTGGGCCCCAACAATGAAAGCTCAGAATCCTAACCACTTGACTATAGAGGAATTTCTCTCAGTTTGTTTTTTGTTGTTTGTTTGTTGCTTTTTAGGGCTGCATCCGCAGCTTTTGTAAGTTCCCAGGCTAGGGGTCAAGTCAGAGCTGCAGCTGCCAACCTATGCCACTGCCATAGCAATGCAGGATCCGAGCCTCATCTGCAACCTACACCACAACTCACAGCAGTGCCGGATTCTTTTACCCACTGAGCAAGGCCAGGGATAGAATCTGAAACCTCACAGATACAAGTCGGGTTCATTACCACTGAGCCACGATGGGAACTCCCTTTCAGTCTTTTAATATGCATAAATAACCTTGTAAGTTTCATGTCTTTGACCCTCTTCCTTAATTTTCATACTAAAGACATAGTCCCAAATGCAGGCAAAGATTGATAATATTTCCCAAATCTGAAACAAAGGACATCTAACATTTGGAGGATAATTATGTAAGTTTCACAAAAATTCATCCAGTGGAATTTTAACATGATGAAATCATAACATAATATGAGCAAAAGGGGGGGAAGGAGATACAAAATTGTAGAAATATGACCAAATAAAAACATGCCAAAACAGTGGGTTCATTTGAATGGTAGAAACACAGTTAATATTTCTGGTAATTAATCTGTACTGCATTGATGATGCCAACTGCTAAGTGAAACCACGTTAAATGTGTTAACTTCTCCTGTAGTTGTCTTCACTCCAACTAGTGAATGGGTGATAGAGGAAAAACAGAACCTTTTGTGCTAGACCTCCACATCTTGCAGATACATGCTATTCGTCACTTTACTGTAATTCATGTTTAACAAGATGAAACCCACTGCCTCAGAATGGTTGTGTCTGGGCCAACTTTCCTCCTGGCCTCGCCAACATGGCAATCTGCCACTTTCTTTCAGGGGGAGGGGATTAATTTTCTTCTGTTATTGTAGACTTTAGTCCCAGAGAATTCACAAGCCTTTCCAGAGAAAGGCCAGGTTTTCGGAGGAAGCTGAGTTTGCTTCAAAAGAACACAAGAGAGGGGCTGGAGCATAGAAAAGCAGCAAAAGCCTCAGTACATGCAATACACTGAGAAACCTCCAACATGGCCTGGAGGAGCCGGGTGCAATTACTACGTACCCCTGAGTGGAAATTTTCCATGCCACATTTAAAATCAGATTCCTGTGTCTTGTACCGGAGTTACTTGTAATTCATTTCCTCCTTTGCCCTCTAGCTCTGTTCCTCACTTAATTCTCTGCCCTATTTCCAACACAGGAATTTGGTTAAACTGCAGCTAGGTACAATCCAGCCCTACCCTCACCTCAGGTGAAGAGGCTTTATCCTTAAACAAACGTTGTAAGTCCCTGGTGGGTTTCATGAACACATCTGGATATTTTTCATTTAAGCATGTTTCGACCCAGTTAATTCTCATAAAAACTCTGTGAGATGTTATTTCTAGTCTCTGAATGGGGAAACTGAGGCTCAGGGGTTTTAAATTGCTTTTCCATCACTCAGCCAAAATCCAGGATATAGAAGATTTTTAGTTGTTTTTTTTTTTTTAAGGGCTGCACCCATGGCATATGGAGGTTCCCAGGCTAAGGGCTGACTCGGAGCTGTAGCTGCCAACTGACGCCACAGCCACGCCAGATCCAAGCCGCATCTGCAACCTACACCACGGTTCACAGCAATGCCGGATCCTTTAACCCACTGAGCGAGGCCAGGGATCGAACCTGCTTCCTCATGGGTGCTAGTCAGATTCATTAACCGCTGAGCCACATCAGGAACTCTGAACTTTTAGTTCTAAACCTAATTCTTCCACTATATCACAGAGGATGTCCCCTAGATGACATCTACTCTGGGTTCCCTAGAAATAGTATAGCCATATAATTTACCATACAAATGGGGACAATTTTCAGAGGGAAAGGTGCGTTGTTCATAATTGTACTGGGACAACTGGCAAAAATTAGGAGCAGGGAAAACTGGAATAGTTATCCTGACTAAGGTGGGAAAGGTACAAAATATAAACAAGAGCCTCCTCCAGATCACCACACACACAACCATGTATATAAGGAGTGTGTCCCAACCTGACAAAAAGGAGTCAGCTGAATGGAAGTCACTGAGCCATTGCTGTGTCCCAAGAAACTGTCCCTCGGAGAACATGGTCAGGGACAATTCAAGCAGTGCAGCCCCTCAAAACAATCATGCTTGAAAGGATCCCACACTATTGGGATATCATTAAAGAAAGAAAATTTGAAGTGGACTTTTAATGATTTCCAAACAAGACGTACGCTTCCGCCAAACTCAGAGGCCCCTGTCTCATAAAGCTGTAACTAGGTTAAGATTTAAGCGACAACAAACTTAGCCTGCTGCACAAGCAAACAGCATATAACTAATGCAACATTTATATGTGCTTCCTTTTTTCTCCATCATCCCTAGGTAAAATGCACTGGGAGCTCAAGTGAAAAACAACTCAGAACCACTGCTGGTTCTGCTGGCTGGGGCTGAGGAGAATTCCAAGCCAATGATTGAATTTCTTTGGTTGTTGTTGTCTTTTTTTTTTTTTTTTTAAGGGCCGAACACACAGCATATGGAAGCTCCCAGGCTAGGGGTTGAATCAGAGCTGCAGCTGCCAGCCCTATGCCACAGCCACAGCACCACAAGATCCTTAACCCACTGGGCAAGGCCAGGGATCAAACCAGCATCCTCATGGATACCAGTTGGGTTCATTACCTCCAAGCCACAACTGGGACTCCCAATGATTGAATTTCAAAGGAAATTTGCATCTCTTTCTTCTACATTCTTTCAGAAGATCAGAGGACCTGTGTGGGGAAAATGGAGTAACTCAGGTTCCTTCTGCCTGGCCTCCATGTTGCTCCAGTGAGGAATGACGCAGCAACTATTAGGTAACGATAGCATGTGTGCATGCACAATAGAGTAACACTTTGGCAGGTTGCAGGCTTTGTTCTGTACTAGTATAAAAGGTGGGCAGGGCCTTCTGTGCAGCTGCCTCCTCTTATGAACCCCATAAAGGGATATCTGAGCTACCCACAGTGCCTCAGCTCTTCTCCAGGTTGCCCAAATCCGGATTAGACCTGCCTGGTCTCGAGAGATTGCCATTCAACCTGGAATCTGCTAGGGTTTTAAGCTAAGTCAGGAATATATCCAAAAATATAAAAGTCAAAGTGTCTTTCCGACATTGCCCTAACCAAGGCTGACGGACATGATGATCGGGGCTAGCACAGAAGCACACAGGTCAGCTTTGAAGCGGAAGGTACACGTGGACAGGTAATGTTCCCTGCCATTCCGGGGAAACAGAATGTTGCACACCATCCCAGGTTTACAAAGATTAGGCCATTAGCACCAGGTGTGCACTGAGAGGAATTCAGGAAGGAGAAAAACAGGAAGCATTCTGTGCTTTGGATACTGGGTCTAGATAGTTGAGATGCATATCTAAGGAATAATTTCAATGAGCCCAGATGCTCACGTTTTCCTATACATTGAAAAGCACTAAGATCATTAACCGAAGACCTCTGTTCTTATTATTTTTTTTTTTTTTTTTTTTGCTTTTTAGGGCCCTCACCCGTGGCATATGGAAGTTCCCAGTCTATGGGTCGAATGAGAACTACAAGCTGCCGGCTTACACCACAGCAATGGCAACATCAGATCCTTAACCCGCTGAGCAGAGCCAGGGATCGAACCTGCATGCTCATGGATAATGGTCAGGTTCATTACTGCTGAGCCCCAGCGGGAACTCCCAAGATCTCTGTTCTTGATGGTTAGCTGTCATCTTTTGCATTTCAACTACATAGGCTTTTTTGCTTTTTTTTTATTTGGCAAAAAAATTCTTATATACCACGGCTCCTCCCTTACCTCTTTGGAGTAGTTCCTCAGAGCTATGAGAGGCTGTCTCCTGGGCTACAGTCCTCAGTAAGATCCTCGAATAAAACTCCACTCACAATTTTTAGGCTGTACAGATTTTCTTCAGTCGACAGACATCGCAAGGAAACTCCAACAGCAGTCCTCGGAGAGACACAGGACGCCACAACTGCCTGCCACCCACAGCCTCTGAGCCAAGTGGGCTTTGCTCTCTGGCAAAAGAGCCAAATGAGCTTCAGGTTGAAGCAGTCTCAGATGGCACTACTTTAGAAGCAAATGAGCTACTTTCTCTCAGATACAAATAGCTGAAGCTGTGACAAGGGACAGCCATAGGTGATAAAGAAGAGGAAAATGAGATGTCTAAAATGCCCAAGAGAGGGTGAGAGAGGGAAGCACATTTCTTTATTTTCTTTTTTTTTTTTTAAGGGCCGCACCTGCAGCATTTGGAGGTTCCCAGGCTAGGGGTCTAATCAGAGCTACAGCTGCCAGCCTACGGCACAGCCACAGCCACAACAGATCCCAGCTGGAGTCTTCAACCCTCACCATAGCTCATGGCAATGTGGGATCCTTAACCCACTGAACAAGGCCAGGAATCGAACCCAAAACCTCATGGTTCCTATTCGGATTTGTTAACCACTGAGCCATGACAGGAACTCCAGAAGCACATTTCTTATCAGTGTTTAAAATGACCAGAAGACACCAACAGACATTTTAGAAAGGTCTTTTGCAAAATCAAAACTGATAATCCGTGTTACAGCTGGAATCTCTAGGAGGATCTCCTGCAGTTTAGGAAATTGATTGGGTTGCATTTAAATCGATGTATAGCCTAGTTCCTGAAGAGTAGCTGTGTACAGTCAGTCTCCAGAATAGCTGATTCCAGTTCACTGAGAACCGATGGGTGTGTTCCTAAGTTTTCACTCATCACACCCATGACAGTGTCCCCGAGAGAGGCAACGTCACATGGTGGTCAAAGGCCTGGAGTGGGGACACAGAGTGTAGGATTTCAGGTCCTGGTTCTACCTCTCCTTAAATATGTGGCTTTGCAAAGGCTTCATAATTACTCTATGTTTTCAGTTTCTCCCCCTTCAAAAGGTTGCGGGGAGGGTAAAAATGTGCTTAACTCTCAGAGAGGTTGGAGAATTAGGTGAGTTGATATGTATGTAGTGGTAGGACAGTGTCTAGCAAATAGTATATCCTGTGTAAGTGTGGACAGTCATGATGGATAATAGAAAAACATGTGGCTTGCTTCTCACAATTGGACAAATTGTTCATGCTTCTTCTTGTTTGAATCCCTCTTGTTCTGGCAAGTATGTGAGGCAGCTAACACAAATAAGTGAAATACAGTAGGATAGCACACGTTTCAAGGGGGAGCAAAAGAAATAAAAACAAAGGTGGAGCTAAAATTAAACTAGGATGTTTATTGTTTCTCTTTTTGTGTTGTGAATTGACCTCTCAAAGAAATGGCTAGCAGGGATGAGGCACACACCCCTAGCGGGAAGATTGGGGAAAGGAGAGGAGGGAGAAGCTAAGAACAAATGTAGACACGGTGCAAAAGGCAAGGAAGAGAGAATCAGGGCATCTGAGGGGATTACAGCACTCCTTGCCCAGCCCTAGAAAGATGAGCTCTGTCTGTGCCAGAGTCCTCTCCTACAGGGACCTACAGGGAACTCCCAGCCTGACCTCTGCTTCCAATTAATGCTGCCCATTAACATTTTCATGAGATGATGCCTTTGTCTTCTGAACATGGTAATGGTCTCAGAGTTCTTCCTCGTCTTGGGAGAATTTATTCACCAAAAGTGCCTGCTCCGGAACCAATTAGGAGAGCACTGTCTTAAAGAATTTGACTGTGGTTTGAACATCAGGATTAACTTCAGTGTAGGTCATGTTTATGTGTCACAGAAACAATGAAGTTATTGATATTCTAGAACTAGATGATTACAATAACAACACAGGTTTAGATTCATGAAACTAGAGGAGGCCTTTCAGAGATCATTGAATTCCGCTTCCTCATTTTGCAGCTGAGATGAAGTAACTTTCCTCAGACCAGCTTACACTGATCTTATTAGAGTAAGGGAAGAGGCACAATTTTTTTTTTTTTTGTCAAAAGATAGTTGAAATACAATGCATGATTTTCCTCATGTTTAAGTTTTGTCAGCAACTGCACATCTTTCCGGTTCTAAGCTGCCATCTCCAGGGCTACATATGTCAGGGTGTCCACTGCAGTTGCCCTGAGTGAGCCATTTAGGACCCTCTGTTGATTCCTTTCTGGCTGCCCATCTGCCATCTGTCAGTGTAGCCATCATTATTTCTCATGAGAATCAGACATGACTTGAGACGAGGTGCCACTTGTCAGGGGAAACCACGTCACCAAGATTACTACATTGGAAAGCATAATTTTGTTCAAAATTTAATCAGTCAACTCTAGTTGGAGGCCCAGAAAGTAATACCACACCTGTGTGCATGAGCATAAAGTTTATGCCACCTACTTTTTCTGACTTTTCAGAAACATGGCGCCCAAGTGATGGCTCCTGGAAATAGACTGCCTTGGTTATCTGCTATATGATCTTAGGCCAACGTCTCTAAGCCTCAGGTTCCTCATATGCAAATGGAGACTCTAACAATAGTACCTATGACATATGGTGACTGCAAGATGTAAATGAGACAAACCAAGTTAAGCACTAGTACATGCAGGCATTAAATAAAGCAAAAGAAGCATCTCAAGCTTGGGAAATAGAAAGACACTCCAATAACATAATAAGGAAATAAAAAGAGCCAAGCTATCAGGAGATTAACCTTTGTAATACTAGACATCTATGTTTTTAAAGATACTTCACTCAGGGAACAAACCTCTGGGAGGCTTCTTATCCCTCCCCCCTTTTACCCCCATGACAATCTGCTTTCACAACTACCACTCCCCAACACACACACAGACCCTGTATCAACCTAAATGTATCAATCTTTCAACAAAAGTAGTGGACTCAGCAGAAAATGACTGAGCTGCTATGTTTTGAGGCTGGACTCAGGAAATGGCAGAAGCAAGAGGGGTGGGGAGCAAAGGTGTTAAAAGCATTGAGAAATTGTAGGCACTGGCATGAAGAAGGAGGAGGGAAGGCCATCCAGGAATCTAACAGCCCTAGGAATCATGGGCAAACTGCATAGATTAAGGAATCTATTTTTGCTTCACCAGCCAAAGGAGGGTTAGGGATGGAATACATGCTGTTTTTTCCCCTTGCCTACCTCCAATTTCTAGCAAATACTTGGATTTCTCCACTTGGAAGTAAGGAGGTAGAGAGAAATGGGGATGACACTTAGCAATCATTGGAGTAATAGCTGACTCAAATAAGAATTACCAAAGGATGATAACACAATTGGGTAAAAGTTTGATGGAAAACAGGATATTTATATAGTTTCCAAATATTAATTACAAAGAAGAAAATGGTAACTTTACAAGTGGATGTCTCATAACCACACAATCTTAGCTAACATCCACCAATAAAGAGACAAACAAACACTGCATACCTCCTGATATGATGCATCACGATGGACACAATATTACTTGTGTTGTATTCCTGCCAAAGTTGCAAAACCTGAAAGTAATGTGAGGAAAGAGTCAGACAAACACAAACCAGTGGGACTTTTACAAAACAGCTGGCTGAGAACCCTTCCAAATGCTAGTACTGTGAAGGACCACTAAAGGCTGAGGAACAATTCTAGATTAAAAGAGAGCAAAGAGTACAATGAATATTCCTAGACTGGATCCTGGATCAAGAAAAAAAAAATGATATGTATAAGAAATATTATTGAGTTGAGATCTAAACATGAACTGTATATTAGAGAATATTATTATATCAATGTTAAGTTTCCTGAATCTGATCATTACGTGGCAGGTTTGTAAAGGCCTATTCTTGTTTTTAAGAGACACACATAGGAACATATAGGGGTAAAAGTCATATGGGGTAAAAGCCTTGCCTCAAATCATTTGGCAAGACTAATGGAAGAGGAGGCGTGGAGGAGACATGTGCACATGGGCGTGCTGCAAACATAAAGAGAAAAAAAGACTGAAAATTGTTAACACTGGTGAAATCTAGGTAACGAGTAGAAAGAAGTTAATTACATTATACTTGCATCTTACTAAAAGTTGGAAATTTCTCAAAATAAAACATTTTGTAAAACATTGCAGAAAAAAAGAAAAAGAGGAGTTGCTCCTGTGGCACAGTGGATTAAGAATCCAACTGCAGCAGCTCAGGTCTCTGTGGAGGTGTGGACGTGCAATTTGCTCCTCAGCTTGGGAACTTCCATATGCTACAGGTGTGGCCATTGAAAGAAAGAAAAAGAAAGGGATGGGGGGTGGAGAGAGAGAGAGAGAGAGAGAGAGAGAGAGAGAAAGAAAGAAAGAAAGAAAGAAAGAAAGAAAGAAAGAAAGAAAGAAAGAAAGAAAGAAAGAAAGAAAGAAAGAAAGAAAGAAAGAAAGAAAGAAGGAGGAAGGAAGTAAGGAAAGGAAAGAACGAACGAACGAACAAACGAACGAACGAACGATGGAAGGAAGAAAAAGGGAGCGAAGGAAGAAGAGTCAAGGAAAAGAGAGCACAAGAGATATGTATGACAAACAAGCTGATTGAAGGACGAATTTGCTACCGAAGACATCTCCTTCCATGAGAGGCATGCTGGCCCAGGTCGCATTTCACTTGGGTGGCTTGGCTGAGCTCCCAGGCTGACACAGGCTCCAAGGGTGTGACCACCAATCATTGTGCTTTCACTGCAAAGACAGACTGCTGATTTTGTGTGGCCTTCATTCTTTTTGAAGTTATTATTATTATCATTATTTTAGTAAAACTACTCTTCTGCTACCTACCAAGCAGGAAGAATAGATAACTGGTTAATTGTAAGACATTGATGAAAGCAACAAACCATTTTCAAAAATTGTACATCCATGGCTTAAATACTTCTTTTCTCTTAAAATGGTGTGTACTTTCTCTGAGTGGGTGTTCGCCAGTTGGAGTTCCACGTTGTCTTTCTTGCATCAAGCACATTCGTACAAGCTGTACATCACCAATTATTTCCAGGTTTAGTTTCTTCATAGTTGAAAGTGCATTTCTTCTGAATGTTTACTTCTTTTCAATCATTTGCAGGTGTCTCACCCACTAATTTTACAGACTTTTTAAGCACTTGACTTTATTGAGTTCCTCCTGAGCATTCAATTTATTTTTCATAGGAGGAAAAAAAAAAAAAGATTTCCTTACCTATGTCATCAGTTTATGGAATATTTAAGGAAATTCTGCAAGGACAATCTGAAGGGCAACAGGACTGAAGGGATTTGGAAAGAAATGCAGTTGGTTCATGGTACACACACAGGCACAGAACTCACCGAGACAGCCGAATACAGTCCCCCTGCTGACTGGGCGATGAGCCACATGCGTTCAGTGGCCATCAGCTCCAGTCACCCTGTGTTAGAGAAGAAGTGGAAGAGCATCCGTTAATTCCATGGGGAGCTGGGTGTTGCCAAGTAGAGGTCATTAAAAGATTTTCTGTATTTACTTTCAGGCAGCACCACGAGATTTAATACTCTCCTGAGGGTAAAAACACTCTTCTGATGATGAATGTTAATCCTCTATGAAATTTACCCCCTTTCAGAAAAACCAAAATTAGGAGTGGTGGTTTGGTTAACATACAGAAAATTCAGTGCCTTCATGTGTTGGGTACTGTTCTATGTACCCGGGTGCAGACAGATTCTTTGTGAGTGTCCATCCTCATGTGCCTTGTTCGGTGGTGGGGCTGCTGGGCCCTGCTTCTCTACCTGGGTAGAAGCCACAAAAAAAATGCTTGCTTGACTCGGTAAGTGAGGAATTAATTCAAGGCTGTCCTTTTTTCTCTTCTGAGGAACTGCAGGGATAAAAAAGAGGGAATTTTTTTTTTTTAATCCTGTGTCGAGTTAAATGATGTTATCATTTGCCACATGTACACCATGTTGTTTATGGTACAGTCAATTGATCATGACGCCTGGAACCAAGTGATAGATGGGACATGGCTGTAGCGGCAGCAGAAAAACAAGGAAAAATAGCCATAATTAACATATGGAGGCATACTGGTGCAATTTTGTGGGTTTTTTTATTTAAGCAATTTTCTAAATTTGAGATGATTCCTTTAATTAATCATAGAGCCAAGCTTTTCGGTTTTCAGTATTTATCTTTACCTTCAAATTACATTAAAAAGACTGCTATTGCTTTTAGTAGGAAGAAGCTTGCCTTAAAGTGGGAAAGCCACCGGGAAGATTCCTGAACTATTTGGGTGAGAGAACATAGCTATAGATTCGAGTGTTGATCTCCGCATTGCCTATTCCCCTAAATGAGTCTACCCATCTCTTTGCCTGTAATCTGTATCCACTCCCCTCTTTCCTCCACTCCCATCCCCACAAGGTAGAACACCCCCTCTGCAGACATACACCCACCTCTAAGTCTGATGCATAAAAGGGCCCCTGCTAAGAGTGGCTTCTGCCTTCTTCTCCATGAATTGAATCCTATACTTGATGCTCAAATCAAGGCTCCCTTCCTCTGAGCAGTTTTCTGTCCCTCCTTCTGTCCCATGGCTACACAGACATGCATCTCTTGAATACTTTTTAGCAGTGACCAAGTTCAAGCTCTTTTATTTTATCAATGTGAAAATGGAGACTGCAAGAGAATGAGTAGCACAGCCCCTGACGTATGGCAGAACGAGAGCAAAAGCCAAGATCTCCTCTCTCTCCCTGCTAAAGGCTCTTTCCACTCTCTTATTTTGATTGCTTTAGCACTTATTCATATAGCCTCGGCATAACTGCCCTGAGCCTGCTTTCCATCAGAATCTGCCTGACTCAGAGCAGTGCATCTTGCTCACCCAATTAGCATGCAGGTTCCTTGAGGGCAGGGACTGTGCCTTTCATGTCCTGGGCTTGAGCCAAGAAGACATGGACTAAGGACAGGTGAATTTAATTAGCTAAATCTCAGATCAGACAGCATCAGAACCTTCCTCCTAGCAACTTCCCAGTGTCCCAGTAATCTCAGCCAGCACATGTCTTCTGATTGCATTTCCAGACGCCCCCTGTGCTTTTGATTAACTTCTGTATTTTGCAGCCATTGCATTGCTGAAGCATCCATTTTGTTTCCCCAGGTGGGATATAGAACTGTAGGTAACAGGCAGTTAATAAGCTTAACAGGTAGGGACAGAGGCTCATTAATGGTTGCTCTGTGATTTGTGGCCAGTTCCCCCAGCACCTAAATCTTGGAATAAATATATTCAGAGACTCCGTTATCCCAGAAGAGGACATGGATCATTTTTCTTTCATTAACAATGGAGCCACTACAGCAACATTTTTATTTATATGCACATTTCCAAGCCTAAAAGCCTGTCCCTTTAAACCTGCTCACACTAAATTTTGATCAGCCCTTGATGAAAGAAGACTTATGGATCGGAGACAACCTGGTAACCATCTGCGCCCAATGCATATTAAAGGAAATGTAAATTCACAAAAGCCTCCCCAGCATATATCAGTTTATCTACTCTGGGAAGACAGAGGATGATTAGATAATCTGGGGATGAAATCTCCAGCTTCAGAGCAGAGCCATGTTAATGAGGAACTTTGCTGAAGTACACAGCAGGGAGGTACCTTCAAAAAAAGACATTTCTAGATTAAAGGGTGTGTCCAATTTTCCTCTCTCTGGTTATTCATATCTGATGTGGTAGACACTTAGGGAGGTCCCTGTCCAACCATAAGACCACACACACACACACACACACACACACACATCTCTGAGCCCTAATGAATGTGGGTCCAGACAGCCATGTTAAAATTCTATGACCTTCTCTCTACTACCACCCACTATTCTCCTCCCTCCCCCTGCTGCCCTATGTCCATAGCCTTGGAGCTGCTTTAGATCCAGACTGCAAGGTGTATCTATAGGATCAGAACAGGCAATCGCCGTAATGTTCCCCCTGAACACTTTTAACCCGCTGTGACTTAATCTCAACTAATCAGGTTTTTTTTTTTTTTTTTTCCCCTGTGACTTTGGAATTTGCACTGAGAGGACCAGCTGAGCTGCTTGCCTGAGCTGAGGGCTTTGTAAAATTAGGAGCTAAGAGGTGGCATCTTCTGCCATGTGCTGGAAGAAACAGCAGAAGTTGGTGCAGAGAGAAAAAAATAAAGCAGGTACACAGTGACAAGTGGGGAGCCAGGGCCTGTCAAATCCCAGAGTGAAAGAGGAAAGAGAAATAAATTGTGTTGCTTTGGGGATGTTTTCCAAGTGCTGGGCCCAGCCAGCCCTGGGCCCAAGCCTAGCCTTCCCTTGAGTTTCAAGAAATAGCCCATTTTCATAGCATCAGTCCACCATTCTGCTTAGTTTCTGTGCATGAAAAAGAGCTTTGAGGAAGACCCTTGGCCAAGTAAGGGCAGAGTCCAATCCGAGCTTCAGGGCCAGGCCTAAGCAAAGCCATGCTTGGATGGGAGCTTGTCCACTGCCTGATCTGACCAGTGCCTGGCCTATTTCAGAACTAGATCCTCTTGCTGGCTCTGAAAGAATCTTTTCAACACTCTGTCTTTGCCAGAAGCCCATGGAACTAGAAGACAAAGGCCCCCCAGGAAGAAGGAGGGGGGCCCTGGCAGAAGTGAATGCAAAACCATGGATTGCTGTTGACGGCTGCGTCTCTCCCTGGCTGTTCTCAAAATGTTACCTCTTGGGGCTCCAATGAAGTTTCCCTGGGGTCAGGGACAAAGAAGCAAGCCCACTTCACTACAATGGGCAGTCAGTCGCACCTAAAAGCTACAGGCTTGAGTGTGCTAGTGTGTCCAGGGTCAGGGACAAAGAAGCAAGCCCACTTCACTACAATGGGCAGTCAGTCACACCTAAAAGCTACAGGCTTGAGTGTGCTAGTGTGGCTGGAATGCAATCCTCCTGCCAGAAGAAAAGATGATGGGCAACTTGCTGCCTCTCCACCGCGTCAAAGGCCTGCCTGTTCTTTCTTTAGAAATGCACTATCGGCTCAAGGACATATTGCACAGCATGGGGAATATAGCCACTATTCTGTAATAAGTGCAAACAGAAAACAAGCTTAAAAATTGTATCAAAAGCTTAAAAATTTAAAACACACTGACATATGTGCCCCTAATGTGATCCCTAAGAAGAGCACATCACTCCCACACAGTGTGCCTACCAAAAATGTATTATGTCATTCTAAACTTGAGAACACATCAGTGCAACAAACTGAGGAGCCTTCAACAAAATCTCTGACCAGTTCTCTACAGTAGCATCAGATCATGGAAGACAAGGAAAGAACAAAGACGTGTCAAAGACTGAAGACCAAGGGAGATGTGATGACTGAATACAAGGTGGGATCCTGAGCTGGAACCCTGGAACAGAAAAATGACGCTAGTAGAAAAATGGATGAAATCTGAATCAAGTCTGTAGTTAAATTCATAGCACTGCACCGAGGTCAATGCCTTAGGTTTGATAACTGTGCTATGGTTAGGTGAGATGTTATCACTAGGAGAAGTGGATGGGTAGGAATTCCCTCTACGGTTTTCCCAACTCTTCTATGAGTCTAAAATTATCTCAAAATAAAAAGACTTCAAAAAAAAATTTTTTTAAGAAGATAGTTTACACACTCTTCCAGTTTCATCAAAGACTCAACACCTGGAGTTCCCATCATGGCTCAGTGATTAACAAGCCCGATTAGTATCCTTGAGGACGCAGGTTCCATCCCTGGCCTCACTCAGTGGGTTAAGGATCCAGCTTGCCATTTGATGTGGTGTAGGTCTCAGACAAGTCTCAGATCTGGTGTTGGTGTGCCTATGCCTGTGGCAGGCAGCTACAGCTCCTATTCGACCCCTAGCCTGGGAACCTCCATGTGCTGCAAGTGCACCCCCCCCACCCCAAACAAAACTTAATACCTCACCTGGTGAAAGTTCTGGCTTTCCTTATACTTGTTCTGGGTATTTGACCTCTGGACTGAAATCAGTATGGAAAGAATTTCTCCTCCCCCGAATAAAGCCTGAAGCACGTCCACCCACGGCTCTCTCAGAAGCACAGCCATTCCCCACCTGCCTCATTTTTGCTCCACCAAACCTCCTTGATAAGCATTCCTTCCTTTCAAAGACCGCCTGAGCCAGAGGGAGGAATTTAGTCCACACAGGATATTTTATCCTCGGAGCGCTAAAATACAAGTTAAGACTAGTGACTCTTTTCAGCTCTAATCACAGACTAATTTCTCTTATAAAGCCACTCCAGATTTCTATTCAGCTCAGACCCTTGGCATCAGGCCTTGGAGCTGTTCCGGCTCGGGCTGCAGGGCATATCCTGTGATCTGAGCTTAGGCAGTCACCACATCCCTCCCCCACCGAACCTTTTAACCTGCTTTGTTTTGATTATTTTAAATCCTGCCAAACCCATTAGGCCTAATGCTCAGCTGAAAGCAGCCGAGACCTCCTGTCAGTGCTTGGCACGGCAGGGCCATCGGTGACCAGGAGGAAGCTCACGATCTTCCCTGAAAGAGGCCAGAACCCTCGGCTTCCAAAGTGGGGGGAGCAGCGGTGGAAAAGGCACCTCCTACTAAAGCTCTTAAGTCAAAGCCTCCCCTCCCCCTTCAGCTCAGGGTTTAGCTCTTTGAAAGATTTGAGCAGCTGCAGAAGCAACAGCAGCCTCACAATTCAAAAAGTCCCACCAGCCGCTCAGCTCATGGAGAGTTTGCAATCAAAACAAAAGCACACCTGTGTCTGGCATGCTTCAAAGGGGTTATGAGGGGTGAGCAAGTGTCACGTGATTAAGAGAGACAAGCTTTGAGCCTATGGCTGCACAGATGCACCCCAGCGTTCTGGCACCATGGCTGCATGGTGACCTTGAGGGGTCACCTGGTGGATCCGTGACGTGAGATAGTCATGGTTGATTAGCCTTGAACTTGGGGTGCTCTCAGGAGCTCAGTGCATAATTAAAGATGTTCATAGCCTGTCTTTCTGAGGCTTGGATTTGTACCACTTCTCTTGAACACTGAATCAAAATTTCCTGCAGTGTCCTCTTTGTTCCTGGCTCCTAGAGTGTCTTTCCCTCCCCCCTACTCAAATCTGGCACATTTTCTAAGACCCAGCTTTAGTTATTTTTCTTGCAGCCTTTCTTGGCTGCCTACCACAGCCCTCAAGGCTCCTCCTACAACCCTTCAGACGGTTGCACACAATTCTACAGTCATTTTAGATTCCTCTCTCTTGTTCTCAATCATCAAGTCTGTGTTAACCCTGTGTCCCTCAATGTCATGAGCTCCTTAGCACACTCTTGGAATGCATGATTGATGAGAAGGAAAGAAAATAATAAAATAGTAACAATGCACATGTCAGGGCATGGGTTCTCAGCCACCCGCGTTTATTCTCCATAGTCTGAGTCAAGAGAATGCAGCACTGTGTAATTTCCAAAGGTCAGAGAAAGGTGATCATGGTGGGCCAACAAAAGTCTGGCGAGCCATGACCATCTGGATAACGCTGCTGTCTATTTCTGTGTAATCCTCCCCTCAGTGAAGGAGTCTACAACGCAAATGACGGTGGCTTCTGACCCATAATTACAGCATCTTTCCTGTAACCCCAAGAGTGGATCAGTTCTGGGGCCCTACCTTGGCAGCCAATGGGCTTTTATCCTGCCCGCATCAATGGCAGGAAGGAATGACAGAACCATGAGCCTCCTGTAGATGCAGGGGTGGACCACAAATGATTGAAACCACCAGAAATGACCAAAAGAACTCTGCCTGATTGCTTCATCTTGAGTGTCCTTGGAGGGCCAGGCCTGCTTGAGAGAGGAGTTGCAGAAATTCGAAACAAGGCTTTGCAATGTGACTCTGTGTAAAGCTAGGACCCTCACAGGTAAAAGTCCTGAACAATAGCAAGACAGCAATCCTCATCAACACCACACAGCAACACCCATCAAGGACCCACACAGGCCTGCCCATCAGTGGCCTACAAGAGGTCCCACCCTACATATGCCCCAGGGAGCAAGAGGCAGGGTCCTCATGGGACTTGCAAATCCTGATCAGTGGTGGACAAGGAAGAAAAAGAAAGAAAATCCAATCAAAGTCAAGTTCTAGCAGAGTCCAAATAAGAAGGTTCAAATTTTTTTTTTTAAATCAGTGTGTAAGAGTCTAGGAATTCAGTCTCTAGCAAATTTCTCTGCACCCACTCCATCATGGACAACAGCTATTTTGGCTCAAGTGTTTCTAAACAAGGGTATGAGGTAAGGGAAGAATATTGTTTATCTCGTCCCGAGGAGGAAAAACCAATTCCAGAGGCACTATTGCTGAAAAAGAACATAAGCATCTTTTTTTTTTCAAAATGTATTTAAAAAAAGCAAAATGCATAATTCAAAAATGCCTGTGAGACTTCAAATACCATCTTTGCACATGCTTTTGACAGAGCTGCCCTTGCTCTGAGGCCTAGTCTTTTTTTCTGGAACTGTCCTGTTCTCTGCCACCACTTCCCCCTGATTCCACACTTTGGGACTTCTGTAGATGGCTCAGCCCTTCACCACTCACACATCAGCCCAGGAGCTCCATGGCTGTCAGGAGAATTGCCTGTTATCAGGCTTACGTGAGATTAAATTTAGTCATTATCTTGGAAGAGAGTTATCTCATGTTGACAAAAATCCCTCAGAGTTCACTGTAGAGAACTTTAATTTCCACATTTAAATGAGATTTGAATTTGATCAGGCATCAATTAAACACTGTGCATTATGCAGTGACCTAACTTCAGAAGTCTCTCTGCCTTCTCTGGGCTTGTTCAACTCTAAGGTTTTGTTTCCTCCAAAACCATCATCTGAGGTTATAGGTCAGACTCGGAAATAATGGGCAATACATTTAGAATAATACACATGGGTTTGATTGCTGCTTTTCAAAAGAGCTGTAACATCCTAAATTACAGGCTCACTTTCCTGGGTCAGCTCGGTCTCAATGAGGACAACACCATGTGGCAGCTAAGAGCAGCCAGACAGGCCTGCGTCCAAATTTCATGCCATCACTTTGAGCCATGTCATGTCAGGCAATTAATTAACATCTCACCCTCAGTTTCCTCATCTGCATCATAGGAAACAAGGAGATGATGAATAGAAAAGGCACATTCCAATGTTTGACATAGAAAAAGCACTCAATAAATGACAGCTTCCACTTACCATTATCCCTCTTAGGGCATTAATCATTTTCTATAATCAATTATTTATTTTTTCAATCATAAATATGTGTTGAGCATCTACCACTGGGGAAGGTAACAGGGCTAGAAAAATAAAAATACGTGGTCTCTGCCTTTAAAGAACTTAGAGTTTGGGGGTGAGACATTTCTTAGCAAGCTTGTGAAATTGTATACAAAGAGTTATGAGAGTGTTGGAGAAGGAACATTAGAATTTTTTTTTTTCCTTTTCTTTTTAGGGCCGTACCTGAAGCATTTGGAAGTTCCTGGGCTGGGGTTGAATCAGAACTGCAGCTGCCAGCCTACACCACAGCCACAGCCACAGCAGCACTGGACCTAAGCTGCATCCTCAGCCTACGCTACAGTCCATGGCATCACCAGATCCTTAACCCACTGAGTGAGGCCAGGGATCGAACCCTCTTCTTCATGAATACTAGTTGGGTTCTTAACTGGCTGAGCCACAACAGGAACTCTGGAGCATTTGAACTTGACTGAAGAAATTAAGGCAGGCTTTATAGAGGAGGTAGCTCTTAAGCTCAGATGTGAAGGATTAGCATACAGTAGAGACACAAATGCAGGGCGACCATTCCCTTCAGAAGAAATACCTTGTGCTGAGTCTCAGAGGCCTAGGAGAGTACAGCTCATCCAGGGAACTCTAAGCAGCTCATCAGGCCTCGTGAGAACAGGTAAAAGCAGAGGTGAAGGAGAAAACAAGAACTGGATGACAAAGGACCATTGCAAGCTCTCAGTAAAGAAGAGATAATATTTTATCAGTTTTGCACATTGAGGATAAGACCTAGCTCTTATTCTTTGTACCCAGCACAGAGAGCTGTGGGGCTAGTTAATTTCATGTGTCAACTTGACTGGGCCTCAAGATGCCCAAATATCTGGTGAAATGTTACTTTTTGAGTTTATCTGCAAAGGTTATCTCCAGAATAGATTAGCACTTTAATTGATGGACTGAGCAAAGCAGATTGGCTTCCGCAAAGTGGCTGGGAATCAGTCAACCCACTGAGCGTCCCAACAGAACAACAAGGCAGAAGAAAGTTGCATTCACTCTCACTGCCTGATCGCGTGAGCTGAAACATCAGTCTTCACAGACGGGGACTTAACACCAGAGACCATGCTGGATTTCACACCTCTGGACCCAGACTAGAATTTATACCTCTGGCTTTCCTGGGTCTCCAGCAGATCATGGGACTTAGCCTCCATAACATGTAGTATATATATATATGTGTGTGTGTGTGTGTGTGTGTGTGTGTGTGTGTGTGTGTGTGTGTGTGTGTGTGTGTGTGTGTGTGTGTGTGCGCTACTAGAGAACCTGATGTGCACATAGCAGATGCTCAGTAAATGTGACTGGAAAGACAAAATAAAGAATAGTGTCCCAGAATTACTGTCTCACTTTCAAGAATCAGGTCAAATTATCAGGGGAGGGGAGGGATTTAAAAGGGGGAAATAGAAGTTGCCACATAAATCTGGCCCAAGAACTCTATATTTTCATAAAAGTCAAGTCCTCACCAGTTAGATCAAGGGATATACCAGAGCATTCTTACCCATTCTGTGACTGTCATGCAGTCATTTTCTTCCTTCCTTCCTCCCTCCCTTCCTTTCTTTCTTTCTTTCTTTTTTTTTTTTTTTTTGGCACATGTAAGTTCCCAGGCTAGAGGTCGATTGGAGCTATAGCCTCCGACCTACGCCACAGCCACAGCAACATCAGATCTGAGCCGTGTCTGCAATCTACACCATAGCTCATGGCAATGCCAGATCCTTAACCCACTGAATGAGGCCAGAGATCAAACCCTCATCTTCATGGATACTAGTCAGGTTTGTTACCACTGAGCCACAACGGAAACTCCCATAAAATC
Source organism: Phacochoerus africanus (assembly GCF_016906955.1). Taxonomy (NCBI): domain Eukaryota; kingdom Metazoa; phylum Chordata; class Mammalia; order Artiodactyla; family Suidae; genus Phacochoerus; species Phacochoerus africanus. The sequence continues at coordinate 114,888,995 of NC_062547.1, read as the reverse complement.
ATTTTCTTATACTCAGGTGACATTGCTCTCTGAATATCACTGTTTCCACCTCCAAAATGGGGAGCACTTAACAGTAGCATTTGGGTCAGCATCTCTGGGAGAAAAACCCAAGCACCTTTTAGAACAAAAGATTTAAACATACGGCTCAGGAATTCAGAAGAACCAGAACCAGTCCTCAGGTCCACAAACATATCAGATGTGGGAGGAAAGAAGGACTGGGCTGCTGGGGTGGGGACTGGAGGAGATCCATGAGGAAGGAAGAAGGCTTCTGCCCAGTTCTTCTGGGGAAAGGAAACCAGAATGGGCCCAGGTCCTTGCTCTCAACCACTAAGCACTGCATTTCTTCACTGATCATTTTGTTCTACATTCACCATGCACGTCCCTGTGGGCAGAAATATGACCTAATTGTATGTTTTGCACCTTGATTACTGTTGGCACCCAAATAAATATCGAATAATAACAGAAATTTTGCACATCTATTTAGCTAATAAAGGGGGAATATACATACTACACAGAAGGGGGTCATGAGGTGTCAGTTTTGGGGATTCATCCACATACTCCTTGGCTGTTCAAGATTCCACAGTAAAGACTGAAAACCAGAAGGTAAAAGTCAATGTGGTTTCCATATCCATTGTTTTTGGTAAGCGCTGAAAAGTAACTTTAGGATCTAGGAGAAAGGACAGGGGAAGGTAGCTGGTTCCAGGAGGTCAGGGGAGCATAACCTGAGCATAATCAGGGGAGCTGATTATGAGGAGAGACAAGCAAGAGTGCTTTGCCCAGTGGAATGTCCCAGGAAGGTTTTGTCAAGATCACTTTCCCAGAGAAAGAGCAACTTGGATGCTGTTTGGACTGATTTTATTTTGTGTTCTAAGTTCTTCTGTGAAGAGGATTCTGAAAAGAAATTAATTTTCAAGGGAAAAGTAGCAGCATTGGTAATACATTTATTTTTAACCTCACTTATAGTCTGTCCTTCCTCTGACCTTCAGCATGAGTTAAGAAGAAGAGAGCAGCAGACAGAAGAAATGCGTTTTGAAAGCTGAAGAGGCCTTTGTTATTCACTTGAAAGAGTTAAGCCTGGATATCCCAGGCCAAACAGATATTTCTCCCTGGGCTTGATTAAAACTACCAGGCGGCTTCTCTCCATGAAATAACCATTTTTGCCACACGATGAGACTCCTTTCTCCTTCCAAAGGTCTCCCTGGCAATGTTAGCATGCATGTGAACTCTCATTCTCACATGTTGGTCAAGACCACACTTGTTAATTAGATTCCGTGGTGGCTTGGGTGAGTGGTCAAAATCACTCTGCATTTGTCTCATTAACAACTTCACACTTGGAGTCAGGCTTCCGGCAAGTCACAGCTGCCCAGGGAGCCTGATCTGGGAAGAACCAGAAAGAGCCCACAACCACTGTCCAAAGATAATCTGCACCAATCAGGAGCTCCAGGTCTAGTAATTTTGCCGTTTTCAAATTTTTTTTTTCAAGAGTTAGCATAACCCTTTCAGAGAGTTCTCTATTTTCTATTCAGCAAATACACATTAAGCATCCTTCCTACATAGGCATTGTGGGAGATTTCACAGTACAGTAGCCTATACTGGACAGGGTCTACATGGAAGACAGATAGGCATCAATAACCATAATCTAGGATAAAAAGTATAAATGTCCTAAGAGAGTATCAGATAAAATGCTTTGGGAATTCAAAAGACGAAGCTATTGATCACTTCTGACTCAGAGGATCATCTGGCATTTGAGCTGTGTGCCTTAGAGGGTAGGTATGATTTGGACCTATCTGGAAGGCATTCTAGAGGCACTGACATTTGTGAGGTTTTTTCCTATCTTTTTAGCAGTAAATATCCTATAATAAATAAGTTATTTTGTTTTTCAGATCAGTCTTCTGTGTGGCAAGAGACATCTGGGACCAGTGAGTGTTTCAAGTATCCCACCGAGCACTCCAAAGAAAGGGCACCAAAACAGTGGGAGAACACTAGCTGGAACAGTGAACTTGCTGAAGTCACATTTCTACTTGCACCAGGCAAGACTTTGATATAAGTGACAGACTGATGTCTTTGAGTAACTCCTCTAGGGAATATATAGCCAATGGAGATACGTTCAAACCCCTGCCCCAGAATAGCAGGGGGACCAAAGTCCTGTCAATGGCTGGGTGTGGGGGCTTAGGGAGGGACTACCCTCAGTCTGGAAGTACACATGGGAGAGATGGACTAGCTACGGCCAATCCAAAGTTGGCAGGTGTGATGTCACCGAGAATCTGGGCCACAAGGTCAAGCCCAGCAGTTTCTTGAGATCCTGAGACTGGTTACAGGCACATTTTACCAAAAAAAAAAAAATATATATATATATATATATATTTATTTATTTATTTATTTCCAGTCATGGTAAAATATGTAATATAAAATTTACCATCTAGGGAGTTCCTGTTGTGACTCAGTAGTAATGAAACCAACTAATATCCATGAGGATGCGGGTTTGATCCATGGCCTTGCTCAGTGGGTCAAAGATCAGGTGTTGCCATGAGCTGTGGTGCAGGTCAAAGACACAGCTTTAATCCTGCATTGCTGTGGCTGTGACATAGGTCAGCAGCGGCAGCTCTGATTAGACCCCTAGCCTGGTAACTTCCATACGCCACAGGTGCAGCCCTAAAAAGCAATAAATAAATAAATAATAAATAAAATTTACCATCTTAACCATTTTAAGGGGTCAGTTCAACAGTGTTAAGCTCATTCACACTGTTGTACAACTAATCTCCAGAACTCCATTCACCTGTCAAACTTAAACTTTATACTCATTCAACAGCTCTGTATTTCCCCCCACCTCTCAGCCCCTGGCAACCACCATTCTACTTTCTGTCTCTACAGATTTGACTTCTCTAAGTACTTCAAATAAGTAGAATCAAAAAATATTTTTCCTTTATGGGACTGGCTTGTTTCACTTTGCTAATGTCCTCAATCATCATCTAGGCTGTAGCACATGTCAGAATTGTCTTCCTCTTCAAGGCAGAGTACTATTCCATTGTACAGATACCCCACGTTTTGTTTAGCCATTCATTCATTGATGGGCACTTGGGTTGCTTCCACTTTTGGGCTACTGTGACTAATGCTACAATGAACATGGGTGTCCGGGTATCTCTTCAAGACATTGCTATCAATTCTCTCGGGTATATCTACCCAGAAGTGGAATTATTGGATCACAGAATGATTCCATTTTTAACTTTTTGAGGAGTGACCTTACTATTTTCCACAGAACTGCACCATCTGACATTGCCGCCAACAGTGCACAAGGGTTCCGATTTCTCTATATCCTGCCAACTCTTGCTGTTTTTTGAAAGTAGCGATCCTGATGTGTATGAGTGGCATAGGACTTATTGTGCCCAGTGGGCAAGGCTTCCTGTGCAGGGAGGGAGCCATTAGACAAGAGAATAAGTGCAGCTTCAGGCACTTAAAATAGTGATGCCCCTCAGCAAGCCTAAAAAATAACAGAAAAGAGAGGATCCCAGGGAAGGGTCTCCTGCCTGGGTCAGTGGGGTCCACTCTGAAGCTCCTGAGCTATGCCTATGCCACCTGCCATCGAAGCTGTTGTCCTGCAGTTCAATGGAACAGTTTCAGCAGGTAAGGCCTGCATTAGGGAGCCCTGTGGAAGGGGAACATAGTGCTCAAGGAAGCAGTGCTAGGTTGTAAAGGGGAAATGCCCAGCCCCTCCCCTGAGGTCTGACATAAAGCACAGGGCAGTGCCACAGGCATTGCCAGAGGAATCCCAACCAATAGGAGGCAACACAAGAGACTGAAGGTGTGGCTTGTTCTGTCCTGAGCTTAAAACAGTCTATAGGTCAGAGAACAGAAATTTTCTTAGGGATACCAGAGAAGATAATCAGCCCACCTTATTATATGATGAATTCTTGGAGGGAGAAAGCCACTGAATACATTTTAGAACACTACTGTCAGTGTTTTTCAATAGGACAAATTGGATTTGAACTGCTTTTCTGGCTCATTTAAAGAAATCCCAACGATTCTGAGTCAAAGCTTTAAGCACAGAAACGTGATTCCATTGACTGCAAATGGGCCACATTTTTGCCTGCACCTCTACCCCTGAGATGACACTGAAATTTCCCCTAAAGGTCATTGCTCTGTTAAATGGGCTATCATCTCTCAGCCAACTTGAAATCGGTCTACCCATGGCCAGAGAGTCCAGATGCTGGGCTCCATCAGTGCATCTGAAAACACGAGCATCCAAGCAATTCCTCCCCTGGTTCATGATGATATTTTGGGATACAATCTGCTGTTTAAAACAGCTGTTGTTGATTTACTTGGGGCACATGCTGATTTTACGTCAAACAGTATGTCATGCAAACTTCTCCATGGAGTCCCAGGAAAAAAAGAAGAGCAGAGAAGATAAGAACAGCATTGATCAACATTTGCCCACATTCAAAATCCCCTATATAAAAATTTTCAGACACTCTGGAAAATGATGTGCCTGACTTCTGATTTCCTATTTCCTCATGCATGTTCCTGTGTTGATGTGAGCCAAAGAGAAAAAGGAAAAAAAAAATTTTTATAGTGAAATACCAGTTACACTGATGCCTTGGATAAATACTGATATGATAATGAAAAGATATGACAATTCTTTACTTTCAAAGAAGGATTGTCCATCCTCAAGTCTTCCTTTGTTCTGTTCAACCTTCCTTGAGTCCTCAGACCTCAACCACTTTTCATCACCTGTATCTTTCCAAAATCAAGTTTATTTGGCTTAACAAAGACTTATTAATTTATAGGTTTATTAAGGACAAATAACACACAAGACCGTGATCACTCTGAGGCTGTAGATTGGATCTTTTAGCTTCCTATCAGAAAGCTAGGCAGATATAGGCACTTAATAAATTCCTAAGTAATCAATGAAGTTAAATGAAGAGTGTGGCTAGTGCTGCACAAAGAATTATCTGAGAGACTTCCTGAGTGGAAGTTTGTCTCTCCTTTACTATCATGCTTTCTCCTGTGGATAACTGTCTACTCTTATGGCTCAGCCCTATCATCACCTCCCTCGCCTTGTTATTGGCCATCAGTAGCCTCCCACCTTCCAGCCATCCAGTCTCTTGGCTCTGCCATGAAGTATCATATCGGTCTGTGCACAAGGCTATCAGTTCTGTTATCTTTGATGTGCTGGAACCAGCCCTGACCTGGCTAACTCTTCTGCTAGTTCACTCTCCTTCATTCTCAGATCTAATTGCTTCAAATCACAGTCCTCATATCGATGAATTTGTGTTTCAGCAAGTTGACCAAAAAAAGAACCTGTTTTTTCATTTTTTTTTGGTTTTGTTTTTTTCTAGTTTCAAGAGCCAATTCCAAAGCACATCTAAGTGGTTAATTTCCCTTGCGATCTATGATACACTAACATATTTAGGACTCATTAGGGAGAGGGAAAAAAAAGATAGAATCAGTCACTAAACATACACTGCTACTCAACATCACTAGGAGAATAAAGAGTAGGAGAATAGACTTGTGGTTGCCAAGGGAGAGGGGGCAGGAGAGTGGGATGGATGGGGTGCTTGGGATTAACAGATGCAGAATATTGCCTTTGGAATGGATTAGCAATGAGATCCTGCTGTGTACTGTGTACTGAGAACTACGTCTGGTCACTTATGATGGAGCATGATAATGTGAGAAAAAAAATGTATACATGTATGTGTAACTGGGTCACCATGATGTACAGTAGAAAGTTGACAGAACACTGTAAACCAGCTATAAGGACATAAAAATTATTATACTTAAAAAAAAAAAGAATAGCATGTTGGAGTTAGTGAATACAGCAGACATCTTCTGGTCTCCTTATGCATCAAAATGTAAACATAAAAAAGCAATTTTGAAAGCAAATTTAAAAGGTGTGGTGAATTGATAAGATGCAAAACAAAAATCACTATGTAGTATGTCTAATCTATTAAGCTGCTATAACAAAATACCACAAACTGTGTAGCTTATAAACAATAGAAATTTATTTCTCATAGTTCTGGAGGCTGAGAAAACCAAGACCAAGGTGTTGGCATGATCACATTCTGGTGAAAGCCCTGTCCCTGGTTCACAGTTTTCATATTCTAGTTCTGTTTTCACATGGTGGAAGGGTTGAGGGAGCTCTGTGGTATCTTTTTAATAGGAGTACTAACTCTGGAGTTCCTGTTGTGGCTCAGCAGGTTAAGAACCCAGCTAGTATCCATGAGGATGTGAGTTCGATATCTGGCTTCACTCAGTGGGTTGAGGATCCAGGGTTGCTGCAAGCTGCAGCATAGGGCAAGGATGTGGGTTGGATCTGGTGTTGCTGTGGCTGTGGCTATTTGCCAGCAACTGCAGCTCTGATTCAACCCCAAGCCTGGGAACTTCCTTGTGTTTCGAGTGTGGCCCTTAAAAAAAAAAAAGCACTAATTCCATTTATGAGGACTCCACCCTCCTCACCTAATCATCTCCCTAAGTCCCCACCTATTAATACTTTGGGGTTTAGAATATCAACATCTGGATTTGAGGGAAATACAAACATTCAGACTATAGCAGAGCACCTATTATAGGCTAGGCTTAATCTAGGTACTGAAGATCCAACAGTAAACTTTAAAACTCCTTGCCTATTGGGAATTTACATTTATTTGGAAAGATAGAGAAAAGTAAGTAAAAACAAACAATAAAAGAGGTACCTTCAGATATGAATAAATGCTCTGAGGAAAATATAATCAGATTGAGGGACTGCGGTAAAAGAGCAGTGGGGGCAAGGACCATTTTCGGTTGATGGTCAGGGAAAGATCATGCAAACTTTATCAGAGATCTGGAAAAGACCCTTCAGACAGTGGAAAGAGTAATTGCAAGGATCCCAAGGAGGAAATAAGCCTGGCATGTTCATGGCAGCTGAGAAAGCTCACATGACCAGAACAGAATATGTCATGGGGACAGAAATAGAAAATTAGATTAGAGACAAAGGTAGAAGCCAAATTATATGGGACTTGTTGGCAATGATAAAAATTTGGATTTTATCCTAGGTGTGATAAGAACATATTGGAGGATTGTGAAGGAGAAGTGACAGAATCTGACTTAGGTTTTAAAAATACCATTGAGGAGTTCCCGTAGTGGCGCAGTGGTGAACGAATCCGACTAGGAACCATGAGGTTGCGGGTTCGGTCCCTGCCCTTGCTCAGTGGGTTAACGATCCGGCGTTGCCGTGAGCTGTGGTGTAGGTTGCAGATGCGGCTCGGATCCCGCGGTGCTGTGGCTCTGGCGTAGGCCGGTGGCTACAGCTCCGATTCGACCCCTAGCCTGGGAATCTCCATATGCCGCGGGAGCAGCCCAAGAAATAGCAACAACAACAACAACAACAAAGACAAAAAAAAAAAAATACCATTGAGGCTGCTGTGTGGAGACTGGATTTGGGGCCATCTCAGGCAGAAGCAAGAAGATTCATGAGGAGGATTTTGTGCTAGTCCCAGCGACAAATGACGGTGATACAATAGGATAGCAGCCTTGAAATTGAGGCGTCACTGGATTTGAGGAATAATTTGAAGAATGGACAGGACTTGCTGATGGATAAGATCTAGGATATGAAATCAACAAAAGATTAAAAGGTGGCTCCTGTAATTTTGACCTGAACAACTGAATAGACTTATTGTACATGCTAAGTTTGAGAAATTTATTGGACGGTGGAGATTCCAACAAGGCTCCTTGGAGTCTGGAGTTCAGAGGAGGACACACATAATATTTAAAGACATGAAACTAGATAGAATCATCTAAGGACATAGATAAGACAGAGGTCGGAGACATGAGTCCCATGTTCTTCCCCAAAGAGTGGTCAGAAAAGAGGTGAAACCAGCAGAGAAGGCTGAGAAGTAGTTGAGGATGTAGAATGAATATCAGAAAATTGCGCTAGCCTAGAAGCCAAGTGAGGAGTGTTTTAAGAAATGAGAGGAGAACATTTGTATCAGATGCTGCTGAGAATTCACAAAAGAGGAGAGCCATAAGGTGGTCAGAGTTGGCAATTGGGAAGGGACTGGGGACTTGGCCAGAATGGTTTCAAAGGAGTGGTGAGGACAAAACACAAGGGAATGAGTTAAAAAGAGATTCAAAGATGAGCACATAGAGGCAGAGTAGAGACAACTCTACTGGAGTGTTCTGTCATCAAAATGGGCAGTGAAAGAAAGCAGGCAGAATGTGGAGGAAGACATGGGATTTGGAGGAAGTTACTGGCTTAGTATGTTGTGGAAATTAAGGAAGGCAAAGTTTTGACAAATTCCTTCAAAATGAATGTTTTTCTCTTTGAGTTTTTTTTTTTTTTTTAAGATGGGCAGTACAGTATTAAGAGTATTTGTACTAGATCTAGTAGAGATCTAAGGACGATCTAGTAGAGAGGAGAAAATTGATTGTATTTGCTATGGACTGAATGTATGTCTCTTTAAAAGTTCTATGCTGAAGCTCTAATCCCCAGTGTGACGATATTTGGAGGTGGACCCTTTGGGAGGTGATTAAATTATGAAGGTGGAGCCCTCATTAAGATTAGTGCCTTCAAAGTAAGAGACACAAGAGAAAAGCTTTCTCTCCACTAAATGCTTCTCTTCCTGAGATATGCAGGAAGGCATCCATCTACAAACCAGGAGGAGGGCTCTTGCCAGGAACTGAATCTGCCAACATCTTGATTTTGGACTTAGAGTCTCCAGACTACAAGAAATAAATTTCTGTTGTTCAAGCCATCCAGTCGATGGTATTTTATTTACTTTTTTTTTGTGGCTGCACCCTCAGTATATGGAAGTTCCCAAGCCACAGCAGCTGAGACAATGCTAGATCCTTCAACCCACAGTGTCTGGCCAGGGATCAAACCCATGTCTCCTCAGTGACCCTAGCTGCCAGAGTCAGAATCTTAATCCAGTGCACCATGATGGGAATTCCCAGACTGTGATATTTTTGTTATAACAACTCAAACTAAGACAATACAGGATGGAAAATGAAGAATTGCTGGAATTTAATTAAAAGAGGATAAGCTCCAGTTACTAAATGAATAGAGGAGTAGGCTTTGATAGGACAAATATTTCTAATCTAAATGCTTTTCTTTCAGAATAAATATATTAATTGCTTCCATTTTTTCTCCTTTAATAAAAGCAACCTCATAGGCTGCATATAAAAGATAGGTATTATTAATTTCACCTTTCACCAGGAAACTGAGACAATTATGGTTAAGCAACTTGCCTGAAGTCAAAGAGTTCATTTCAGTCTCAGAGCAGGACTCATACTCTGAGCTTCCGAGGCCCCCTCCCTGGTTCCTCCTGCTTCTCCACACAGCATGTGTGTCAGTGACACACAATGGAACTGCCACTCTAGGAGGATGAGTTAAAGTTACTGGCTTAGTTTGTTGTGGAAATTAAGGAAGGCAAAGTTTTGACAAATTCATTCAAAATGTATGTTTTCAACTTTGATCTGCACCTGTCATTTTCCCAATCAGCCTAGCTCAGAGACTCAGAGACTCAGAGCTGACAGATGGTCCTTATGACTTATCAAGGGAGCACTCCCATCCCTTCTCTTCTGCCAGTTCTTCCAGGTGCATTTCTTCCCAAATGGCAGTCGTATCAAGGATATATTTTTATTCTGCTAGCAAATAGCCAAGGGATGGACCAGAAACATATTAGACAGCTGAGGGAAGATGGTCTGGAATTATCAGTGTGCTGGGTCTAATACTCAAATGTGTATTGAACAGCTGACAATTGTTCTGAGCTGGGCACCATCCTGGAATGGTCAGATCGAGGCATCATGTATAGTACTTAAACCTGGGCATTTGCAGTTCTTCACTCCTTAATATAAACTGGGAAGCTGGAAGCTCTCTCTCTTAAACAGATTTTTCTTTTCCCTTTTTAATTTTTTTTCATCTCTACCACCACCTAAATTGCCCTTTAGAAATATGCTCAGATTCCAAGGATAGAACTAGCATGAGAGATAAAGAGGCTATGAATCTGAGAGGTGGTTTTGGCTGTTTTGCCACATCTGCTTGAAATTCCACAGCTGGCTCAGAATCCTAGAGATTACTGGAAGGACTAATGAGTCACACGCCTCGCAGTCTTAAATGTGCTTGTGAAAATGTTCAGGGATTTGACCACAACTTTTCAACATCACAAATGAGAGGTGTGAGAGCTCGCAGACATCAGCTAGCTCATCTCTTGCCAGGTCTGGATTTTTCCTTTCTGGATAAGATTCTAGCAGATGCTTTAGCTAGTCCTGTTTTAAATATCTTAAATGATGGCACTCCCTCCCCTTTCACTGAAAGGCTATTTCACAGTCCAGTGGATCTTATCACCAGACTGCATTTTCCAGAAAGTGGACTGAAATTCATCTCTTGTTAATTTCTTAACATAACTCACGTTTATTCACTTTGGCAACTCACCTGTGAGCAGCCTCGCTCCCTCCATGGCAATTAAGCAAGTAAATCTACACATGAGAGATCCTCAGCCAACCGCCTCCCTCGCCTCCTTTTTTTTGCTGGATGAATCCAGCATGCTGAGACGCTTTGGGCACTGAACACCCGGTGGTGGTCTGTGACTTTTATTCTGTCTCTTCAATTATCGCCTCATCACTCTCAGCCACTGCATGGGATGTTCCCATTTACCAGGCTTGGCAGGGGAGGCAGTCATCAACACAATGCTCTTGTTATTCACACTGATTCCCGCCCTGGCCCTGGGCCCACAAGGATTCTTTCCACTGTCACCGATTGCAGAGGAGGGATAGTCAGCAGAAAGGCCACAACTGCAAAGAGAGTCAAGGGTGGAAACTAACCCCATCTCCCTCAAGTGACCACCCCCCGCCCCCGCCACTGCAACAGAGTCTTGTCCATTCTGCCAGCATCTCTGGACCCAGACTCACTGGTGCTTTTCTTTGAGCTCAACCTCCTCAGTTTAGTCAATGCATTCGGCCGCTTGGCTCTTCCATAATTTCTCTGAACCTACTTCTGTTTCTTTGTCCATCTTCCAACTCTTATGTGGACCCTGAAATACATCCATCACTTTTGTCTTTTTCTCTTTTGATAAAAACAACCCTGTGGACTCTATAAGATAGGTAGTCTTTTTTTCAACTTTTCCCACCCTGGGAAACTGAGATAACATGGTCGAGTGACTTGTCTGAAGTCAAGCAGCTTTAATCAGTATCCGAGCAGGACCTCTGGGGCCTCACCCATTGCTCTTTCTGCCTCTCCTCATAGTACGCATGTCAGTGACACACAACGAAAGCAGGCTTTGCAGTGGACTCCCCTGTTTTTCCAGGAGGCACTTCATACATAAATATACTTACTTGAATGCCACAAAGACTCAACCTTCTAACTTTCCTTTTTTATAAGAATTATGTATCTTAGATATTACCTTAAATGATTAAAAACTAAGGAACAGTTTCTTGCAAAGTGGATTTTTTTTTTCTTTTTTGCATTTAGGCTAAATGGGTCTCACTATCTAGAAGCGCTCAAGTACATTATATGATGACTGAAAAGTAATTTACTAGAAGTTACACTTTGAGTGCAAGAAAATTACATTAAGCTAAGGGTGTATAAGGACAGCTTTTATTTGGCTCTTTTCTTGCTTGAACTGAACACCCACCTGGCCACAGTCAAACAAAAAGCTTCTTTTATCTTCCTGAACTGATGTCACTTGAGTTGTTCTGTTTCAGAACGCACAGGAGAAGAGTGGCAGGGAGGGAAGCCAAAACCAAAACCAGCATTAACTGGAAAGCGAACAAGATGGGGAGAATATGACTAACATACCTGCATATTGTTCACTAAATTGCTTTGAATTTCCATGCAATACGAACTATGGTCTACTTCAGTTTCCACACTAGATTTTAAGAATTGTTGCTTCACTATTCTGGTTTAATTTCTAAAAAAAACATAGAGTTTCACAGTTATGGCCAACTGCTTATCCCAAGCAAATTAAATTAAGCCCCTGGCATGCAACTAAAAGTTTGTTTCGCCTAATTGAGCAGCTAATGGGTATGGACAAATTTGAGGTACAGATAAAAACACTGTTTTCAAAGAGCCTTTCTGATTAGCAGGCTTTGAAATGGCCAAAGAAAAATATTTATGCAGCCATTTATATAAGCATGTTCAAATCCATTTGTTAAGCTCCAGGAAAGATTTTTTTCTTGGATGCGCCTATGGCATGTGGAAATTCCCGAGGGCCAGGGATCAAACCCACATCACGCTGTGGCTTGTACCACAGCTGCAGAGGAAACACCAGATCCTTATCCCACTGCACCACAAGGGAACTTCCTCCAGGGAAGATTTTAAAGGGCTCTGTCCTGGCTTTATATGAAGTGACCCGCTCAGTGCTAAAAGTAAGGACTAAAACCCTTCACCAAAGACATTCTGACATCCTGTTGAATCAACACCCAGCCATCTTTAGTGCTGCAGGTGGAAAATGTGCTCTTCCCATCACCAGCCTGTGTCTTCATTCAAGGACTCAGAGTGTCTCCATTCAAATGAAAATCTACTGTTTCACCTAATAAATGGCCTCATGTCACAAAGGGCCCTAGTGCTACCTCGCCATGCACAAAAGCAATTGTTAATGGGATAGAGGAGAAAAGGAACGAATAGCTGCAGAGGGTTCTCTATAATATTAACATTGTGGAACTTGTTGCATTAGTTCCCTACCATTTTGCTGAGTTTGCTTTTAGAGTATTGAATATCAGGGCAGATGGTCATTTCTACTTATGAATCTCCCTTTTCCATACTGTCCTTTAAATTTTTTTTTTCCCCTACTTTAGGGCCACACCCATGACATATGGAGGTTCCCAGGCTAGGGGTCGAATTGAAGCTGTAGCCACCGGCCTATGCCACAGCCACAGCAACGTGGGATCTGAGCTGCATCTGCGACCTACACCACAGCTCATAGCAATGCCAGATCCTTAACCCACTGAGCAAGGCCAGGGATCAAACCCGCATCCTCATGGATCCCAGTCGGGTTCATTAACCGCTGAGCCATGATATGGGAACTCCTTTAATTTTTTTTTTTCATTTTTATTTTTTTGCTTTTTAGGGCCGCACCTGCAGCATATGGAAGTTCCCAGGCTAGGGGCTGAATCAGAGCTGCAGTTGCCAACCTACACCACAGCCCAGGCAATGCCAAATCCTTTAACCCACTGAGCAAGGCCAGGGACAGAACCTGTGTTCTCATGGATTCATTTCCACTGAGCCACAACGGGAACTCCCTTCCATATTGTCTTTTTAAAATAAGATTTGTTAACAACAAAACCAATGTGTGTATTATTTTATACATCTTACAGTTAGAAAATGGATGCGAAAAGACACCATGCTTACAGAATCCACATGCTACTTTAACAGACAAAACCTTAAAGACATCTATTTTAAATGACAGCTCTTACTGTGAGAGATTTGCTTCATATTCTATCTATTACTCCTGGACATACACAGGCTTCCGAGGGTCTTATGTTCGTCTGTTTGTTCGCTTTAGTTTTATTTTTCTTTTTAGATCTCCTGCCCATGTGTAATGAAAGAACAGAGAAAATACCATGGGGTAGAGAGTAGGATACAAATGGCACACAGGTGATGCTCCAGAAGCTACATGCCCTGAAAACTGAAGTCAAGTTATAGTGAGGATAATTTTCTAGCAATAGCATGACTCCATGCATTTGGCCCTCCATGCATTTACTTCATTTGGTCCATGGGTGAACTTGTCACATTACATTTATAAGAAGCAACAAACCTTTCTGCTTCCAGTACTTCCTGAACCTCCAGTGAGCTCCTACTGGCAACATTCTGTGTCCAAGTAATGTTTTCCCTACCTGCATCCAAAACTGATTGTCAAAGACACAAAATACAATATCTTTTGGTCCCTCTTTTGCTGAGCTAGCAGCATGGCATCTAGCAGACACTTGCAAGTTTGAGAACTGTTATGAAATTCAGTTGAATTATACCCACCAGCCCCATCTCAAATTCATATGTTGAAGTCTAACCCCAGTAGCTCAGAATGTAATGGTATTTGGAGAAAGGATCTTCACAGAGCTAAGCAAGTTAAAACGAGGATATAAGTTGGGCCCTAATCCACTATGACTGGTGTCCTCATTAAAGGGAAAATTTAGAGACAGGAGGTTGATGTGAAAACACAGGGAGAAGACAGCCATCTCCAAGTCAAGGAGGAAAACCTGGAACAGATCCTTCCTTCACAGTCATCAGAGAACCAGTCTTCAACATGCCAATATCTTGCTTTTGAACTTTTAGCCTCCAGAACTGTGAGACAATAAATTTCTATTTTCAAGCCACCCAGTCTATGGCACTTAATGGAAGCCCTAGAAAATTAATATGAGTCATCATTTAGTCATTCACTTCTTATGCTCATTTATAAATAATTGAGACTGACCTGAAAAGGCTTTCAGATCTACCATTGGAAATCCCTCACTCTGGCTACCAAGCAGTCTTTCAGCTGTTTTATTTTATTTTTTATTTTAAAAAAATATTTTTGGCCACACTCATGGCATGAGGACATTTTGGCCTAGAGATCAAACCCATGCCATAGCAGTAACCAGAGCCACGGCAGACCATATTGGATCCTTAACCAGGGAATTCCTACTGAGCAGTCTTTGAACAAGAAATTCTAATTTTTTTTTTTTTTTGCTCAAAGTCTGCCTCAGATTAAATCCATTCTAATTTCTGCCTTGAGTAAGAAAATTTCACTTTTGTTTGTCCCATCAAGGTGTAGAACTTTTTTTCCTACAGACTAACATTAGCCCAGAAAGTCATCACCCTATACAATAAGATCAAGATTTCAATGACATTTTCTTCTGGGTCCAAAAGTTTCAGATGCGAGTTATACATCATTTTATTGTTCACTTACTACATCAAAATGCATAGCAAATATATGCTTCCCTTTATATGACACATGCATGTCCATGGGCCATATGTACACACACTACACACATACATCAGTCAAATTTTCCCATTTCACAAAGTGTAGCCATGTACCCAGAACTGGCCCATCCTAGGGGTCACAGGTAGAGCTCTCACCTGGAGTGGGAGGGAAGAGGGAAAGGAACTTAACACGTATTTACCAGCTACTGTACATATGTAAAGTTAAGACATATAATTAATATAACAATGCTGTGAGGTATGTACCATTATGTTTTACAGATAAAACAAAATGAACTAAGAGTGCTAATAGTCATTCACATTTAAATGTCCTGGCCAAGATAGACACTTTTCTTTTCCCCCAAGTGTTCAGTGCCGTCCCACCATATGTATGCACATATATCCAGGCTTTTTCTTTAATCAGAAGAAACTTCTAAAAGGCCCAGAAAAAGAAGTCCCGTTCAGTCCTTCTGATCACAGCAGAGTTTCCTCCTCGCAAGTTTCCATAGCAGGGCCAGGAGCACCTGGAGGCAGGCGATCTTTTCTCCCTACCTGTCAAGACTCAGCTTACATGCCATCCATCTCACAGGCCCAGGGAGTATTTAATGGGGCCGATTTGGATCAGTGGATATTGGTGTTTAGGCCGTTCTCCAAGACCTCGAGAATGGCTGGGAAACATGCCGATTTTTGGCAAGGGGTCCAGTGCTTATTGTGGTTTTATGTTTAAATAAACCTAACATTTTTTGTTATTGCTGTTGTTGCCTGTTGTTGAAAGCTCTTTCAATTATTCAAATCAAATCAATCAGAATTTATCAAGCACCTATTCTGTGCCAGACACAGCAGGAGTGTAAAAAGATCATGAAGACAGTGCTCCAGAAACTTGAGGAACTAGGAGGATGCAATACACCCACAAACAATGCTAAGAGGCAAAGACAGGAACGATGAAAGGAGTCCAGATAAAGAGTGACAGGAATTCAGACAAAGGAGACATTATTTCTGGTTGGAAAAAAGACACCATGGATAGGGAGCTAGCACGAGATCCAAACCTTTAGCAATTCAGTCATCCATTCAAAAAGTGTTTAGTGATCAGCTACCACATGCCAGGCATGTGCTAAGAACTAGAGATATAAGAGGGACATAATCCCTGCCCTCAAAGTATCTGCAGTCTAGCGATTAATGAGACAATGAGCAAGTAAACTAATTAATTAATTATAGCTTGTTATGGGCACTAAGAATTTAATGAGCAGAATGCACTGATAGTACTAACCAGGGTAGGTGGTGGGGTAGGGTACCTACTTTGGCAAAGTGGGTAGGGAAGGTCTTTCTACAGAGATGATTTTTAGTGGAAACCTGAGGCATGAAGAACTCACCATTTGAAAAGCAGGGGCTAGAATGATCAAGATTCTGTGAGCATTAAGGGAAAAGTTCCTAAAAAGAAAAAGAATCTGGGATTATCAAGAAGGACTCAAAAAGTCACCATGGTCAGAAGATGGGAGCATTAGGCAGGTCAGCTTGAGGAGGAGCTGGAGAAGTAGGTGGGGTTCAGGTCTGGCAAAGCAGTAGTCATGGGAAGGAAACTGATCTTCTCCTAATTATAGCAGGAACTTTGAAGAGTTGTAAGGTGGGCAGTGGCATGGAGTCAATTTGCATTTCCAAAAGAGAAGTCAAGTTGGAGTACCATGCGGAGAATGGGCAGGAGCTGGGAGGTGAATTAGGAGACTATAACGATGGTGCGTTTTCGACAATGTGTCTTACATGAGGGTGAAGCTGGGAAATATAAAGGTAGAAATGCAAAAATAAATTTTGAAAAGGGAAACAAAACAATAATTTACTAGATTGAGGTATAACAGGTCATTAATTGTCTACTTTAAGTAGACAAAACAACATAAGTGAAGATTCAGAGGAGGAAAGCAGTAGGTCTATGTGGTTTCCTTGAGACTAGAACAGACTACCTCTTCCTTGCAACAGAGCCCTCGGTCATAGAATAGCATTATCCTCACTCTTTAATTGAACTTTACTTCCCACTCCCCACCTCCACTCTCATGGACTCATTATAATTTAAAAATTAAGGTTGCTAGAGTTCACAGACACCTAAGCAAACAGTGAGAACAACATGCCCCAAAACATAGTCCATGTAATATTTTTTACACCAGATACTTCTTGAATAAAATCAGGGGCTTTATAGTCAAATAAGTTTAGAGAATGACTTTGACATTCTCTTCCTAGAAAACTACAAAGCATATTGACATACTAAAGACTTTGAGATTTTTTTAAACACGGTAATCTATTGATTTTGTTAACCCATTTTTCCCCCAAAGTAATAGGACTTTGGATTCCTTATTCCATAGTAAAACCCTAGGAATCCTGTGGAACCAATGACCTGGCCCACAGGACCAGCTGCATAATTTGCAGGGCCCAGTACAAATGAAAATGCCCCTTATTCAAAAATCATTAAGAATTTCAAGTCAGTGACAACAAAGCACCAACTCAGGTGTAGAGCCATTTAAGCATGGGCTAATGAGGGACTGCGTAGACCAAGTACAACCAGGAAGCCAGCCTTGAATGTTCATCATCTTCAAATTACAGTGGAAAGAACAAACCCAGAAAAAAGAAGTGGGCTTAGGTTAGGTCAATGGTAGAACCAGATCTACCCTTGGAACTTGTGATCATTATAATAAGACAGATTGGCTTCTGCAAGGTGAACCAGACACAGTGGTTACATCTTACTGCTACATCTATAATTGACATCACTCCTCCATCAGGCACAACAGTGCCATCTCTGGTCTTGACCACTTCAGCAGGCTCTAACCACCGTAAGAGTCCAACTCTGGCATATCTTACCTCTAATTTGCTACTCAAGCCAATTTCACTGCTCTTTTCGGTTATCACTCTGGGTTTATTGCACCTGGTCACAGAACATAATTACCTTCCTAATAGCAGTGCGGGGACAAAATATGGCTTTAAGAAATATTATGAATTGCCTTCTGGAGATGAATAAGAAAGCCAGGTTAGAAGAGCAGAGAAGAAGACTATGATTGTTTGACTTTTGCTCTATTTGTGAGACAAACCAACTATCTCCTATCTATACTCCATAAAACATATAACATAATATTCTGTATATAGCAAGTGCTCAGAAAAGAAAGTGCCCTTTCTCTCTTAAAGGTAGGGAAGTTGAAGTCTATATGGAAAGAGAATGAGTGAATAAGGAAATTCCAGTGCCCTGAACTGGGTGATGTCTAGTTCTCCAAGGATAAGACCAGGAGGGACTTCAAAGGAAAGGATATGGATGAGCTCTGGAACAGACTGCCCTGAAATAGACATATTTCAGGGACAGAAAGTAGAAGCTGCAAGTAGAGATAGAACACACAGCAATAAAAGGAATGTGGAAGCTTAGAGAAGAGAAATGGAGAGTGTAGAGGATTTACACTGTTTTTTCCTGATGTATAGTCATCACTCCCCAAAGAAACAAAACCAAAAGAATGTATATTCATGGAGAGAAAGTGGCAGGGGGAGGGGGAAACAGAAGGAGGGAGAGTGAATAATGGCTGTGCTATTATGAAGGCTGACAAGTCTCAAGACCTACAGGGTGAGTTGGCAAACCGAAGAACCAGGAGAACCAATGATGTGAATTCTCATCCGAAGGCCAGCAGGCTTGAGATCCAGGAAGACACAGAGCAGGAACAGTTAAGGACCCCTATGTGGCAAGGATTTACCTAAGAATGATGCCAACATGGAAGAACAGAGCTGAGAGATGAGGACAAAGAAAAAGAGAGAGAAAGTCAATCTTGGTGACATGGCTTGGTGTGACCTTCTGCTTCAACTTTGCATGGACTTTTTAGTTGCCTGAGTTTCATTTCATGCTTAAATTGATTTAAGGTGAGTCCTTTTCTTGTGTGAGCAATCAGTCCTGACAGGTGCTGGGAGCACATTATGCTCAGAGAGTAAGTCAAGGGAATGGGCCTCCCTCATCTAAGGAGCAGTGAGAAAGCAGCTGGCAGCTCTACTTGCCAAACAGTTCTTTTGAACTAAGTTACAGCATCACTGAAAGAGGACGAGTGACTGGACTTAGCTCCTGAGGCTGAAGCTAAGTCTATGAATTACTAACATCATACTGTTAACTGGAAATCATTCTGTCCCTGAAATTCCATCACTTTGACAATGAACCTCATCAGGTATCATTTTATATGAGCATATACAATGTATTATCAGGGTTGGGATTGGGAGACAGCAGAGAGCTTAAAATCCCAACTTCTATTGTTTTGAATGATGAAAACTGAAAGTAGGACCCCGAATGGTTCCAGGGATAAGTTAGAAGTATAGGCAGGGGCTCCTTGATGTCAGCAAGAAAGTGGAATAGGAGGCTCTGAACTGTCCTTCTCCCCGCAGACACACTGATCCAACAGCAACACATGGCTTAGCACCCTTTGTGGAAAATCCAGAAACCAGAAGTTCCTATGTCCTGGGCGTGTACAAATCCAGTGCCACCAAAACCAATAGGAAAAACAAAGAATCTCCCTCTCACCATAACCCCCATCCCTGGTACAGGGCCATATGGTCAGGGGGAATGCCACAGCTCCAGGTTTCTTTCTAAGAAGCAAAGGAGTCAGACTACCCACCTAGTGTCCTAGCTTTCCTGAGTGCTACCCAAATTACTGGTTTGAATCTTGCCTGTCTCATTTGACAGGGCCTGGCATTTGCTATTCCTTGGTGTTACAGAGAACAAAGTGGTTGGAACAGGTGTGCAGGCATTTAGGGCAGCTCTTCCCTCCAGCTCAGCACATAGCAAGCAGGCAATAAACCCCAGCTTCTAGCTTCTCCCAAGGAGGAAAATAACTGAATCATACATCTAATGGCCAAAGTTTTCCTAGTGCTGCCCAAGGAAGTGGTTTCTCACTTGTCTCACCTGTACTGAAATGACCTGGCATACTCTAGGTGCCTGGGGCCTACTAGGAACAAAGAAAACAGGGTGGACTAGAACAAAGCTTTGAGAGGCCCCAGAATCGCTGACTGGACACACTGGAGGGTCTCCTCCTGTACAAGGTCAGTCCATGTACTCTGGGAGAAGTGGCTGTTTTATGTAATGCATAGACACCAACAGAGAGGGTAAAGGAAAATAAGAAATGAGGAAATGTATTCCCCAACCCCATCCCCTCCAAAAAAGAACAGGATAAACCTTCAGAAACCAGCCATAATGAAATGATGATGTACGATTTGCCTGCTCAATGGCATGTTTTACAGAAATAGGAAAGCCTATTATAAAATTTTTATGAAACCACAAAAGACTGTGAACAGCCAAAACAATCTTGATAAAGGAGAATAAAGCTGGAAGTATCATGTGTCCTAATTTCAAAATATATTACACAGTTACAACAATCAAAACAATGTTGGCACTGGAAAAAAAGACAAATATATAGAACAAAAGAAAAAAATATCGATCCCAGAACTAAACCCACACATATATGGTCACTAAAGCCTAAACAAGAGTATCAAGAATATATAGTAGGAAAAGGATGGTGCCTTCAATGAATGGTGGGAAAACCGGATTTCCACATGCAAAGTAGTCAAAGTATACCCTACTATACACTACACACAAAAATTAACTCAAAATGGATTAAAATTTAAACATAAGAGCTGAAACTATAAAACTTCTAGGAGACAATACAGGAGAAAAACTTTATGACATTGGTCTTGGCAGTTATTTAATAGATATAGTATCAAAAGCACAGGCAACGAACACAAAAATAGACAAGTAAGACTACATTAAACTAAACAGCTTTGCATAACAGAGAAAACAATAGAGTAAAAAGGTAACTTATGGAATAGGAGAAAATATTTGTAAACCATATATCTGATAAAGTGTTAATCTCCAAAATACATAAGAAAGACAAACAACTCAATAGAAACCCCACCTCCACCAAACACACACACACACACACACACACACACACACACACAAAACCCTAATAACTTTATTTTAAAGATAGGCAAAAGTCTTGAATGACATTTCTCCAAAAAAGATATATAAATGACCAACAGGTATATAAAAAGGTACTCAACATCACTAACCATCATGAAAGTGCAAATCGAAACCACAAGATATTACCTCACACCCATTAGGATGACTAATATAAAAATAAAGATATGATATTTTTTCATGATGATATGGATAAATCAGAACCCATGTAAAGTGTTGGTAGAAATGCAAAATGGTACAGCTACTATGGAAAACAGTATGGTGGTTCCACAAAAAAACTAAGTATATAACTATCAAATGACAAGCAATTCTACCTCTGGATATTTATCCAAAAGAATTGAAATAAGGATGTAAAAGAGACATCAGCACTTTCATATTCATTGTAGCATGATTCACATTAGTCAAATGTGGAAACAATGTAAATACCCAAGGGTGAATAAATGAATTTTAAACAGTGGTATATATATATATATATATATCTCCAATGGACTATTATTCAGCCTAAAAAAATAAAAGGAAATCCTACCATATACAACAACATAGATCAACGTTGAGGATATTATAGTAAGTGATACAATTCAGTCATGAAAAGACAAACATTGCATAATTCCACTTATACAAAATAGCTAAAATAGTCAAATGTATAACAGCAAAGAATAGAATGGTTGCTGCCAGTGGCTGAGGTTGGGGGGAGGAAATGAGCAGTTGCTAATTAATGGGTATAAAATTTCAGTTATGCAAGATGAAAATGTTCTAGAGCTCTGTTGCACAACATTTTGCCTATAGTTAACAATAAATATTCTAAAGCATTGGTAATGAACCATGCATAAATAAATTATGTACATATATGCTTTAGTAAATAATCTTCTAGTTGTTTAAAATAAGTAATAATTCAAGCATTGATAGCAATACTTTTACAGTAGCTCTATGATTCTTGTTTAAATAAACAAAATAGTATTACATGATAAGTAAATCATCAGGACAAAACAAAGAGACAAGAAGCCAATGCTAGTATATACAATAATTTAGTATAAGATAAATATAGTATCACACCTTAATAGGGAAAAATGAATATTCAATACATTGTGCTGGGATAATTAGCTCCCTTTTGAAAAAAAAAATAAAAGTTTAACTTGATCAAATAAAACTAACTTTACAGGCAACAGTGAAATTTCTTAAATGTTGAGGAATTTAAGAAAGAAAAAAGGAAAATTCATTTCCTTTGTATGCTTTACCAATTTTCAATGAGAAAGCAGGAGAAAAGCCAAAAACATTTAGAAGAAGTGTAGTCCTGTTCCCAAAGCAACCTCACAAAAGATGATCCCTCAAGCTTGAATCTCGTATTCAGAAACAGTCATTGACAATGATCTTACAGCCTGAATATAGCCATGTTCTCCTGCAGCTGCTTGAGGTGGGGGGCAGGGCAGCAAGAACCTTTCCTCTGCAGATGCTCAATTCATTGCAGCCTTTCCAGCCAGGCCAACCTCACAGGATAAAGAAGGGTCAGAGGTTATATCTAACCTTGGTTTAACATCAGACTAGATGCGGAGGAGCTAGGTAGATGCGGGCCCCCGCTAACAGAGACAATGCATAAGTCTGCACAAGGGAAAAGAGCCTGCACTCAGGCATCTTCCAAGCCTGGCAGTCCTCCAGGTTCCTTCTCCTCCCTGTCTCATTCTAGTAAAGCCACAATAGCCAAACTACTTAACTGTTTGAGTCTCAGTTTTCTCAACAATAAAATAGAACCTGTAATCTCTTCCTCATAGTGTTATGAGCTGGGCTTCTAACAAGGCAACAGGCACTGGTTCAGAGGTACAGTCAAAACATGAAAATTGTTCAGTACAGCTTGATAAATAATCACTGCCCAAGCCTCTATAGGGTTCCCCATGGTTCCCACCTCACACTCCTCTATATTCCTCCAACTAAAGCACAGAGGTGCCGGCAGGACAGATCCCTGCTCCAGCCCTAGTCTAGGATGTCATTTGCATCGTCCATGAAGGTATTGTATTGATTGTTAAATGTTTTGAATATCATCCCTTGTTATGGGAATTAAATATGAATGAGGTGGTTCACAATGATGAAGTTATAGACTGTAGAGATACAGAGAATTTTTCAAGAGGCATACACTTGCAGTAACTTACCCAGATCAAGAGGATATTTTTCCCTTTGGGGCCCAAGATACCTCCCCTAAAAAGATAAGGAAGACTTTAGATGAGGGTGAAAGAGAGGCAAATAGTATGACCCCAAAGCAACTTTCTTAGCCTTCAAGCACTGCCAGTGCCAAGTTCAGAGGAGTGGGCAAATTCAACCATTTATCAAGCCTTATTTTAGGTATTCATGACAAGTGAACTTCCTTAGCCTTGTTACTTGCATATGAAGATCTAGCTTTTTCTCAGTAAAAACAGTTGCTCTGAAGAGAGGTATATGGCTTTAGATTTTAATAGATCATCACAGAGTTTCTGACACAGATAAAATTTAAGCATTGAAATTATGGTCTCTCTTGCTTCAGGTCTGGGCTGCCAACTCTTCAGAAAAACACTTAATTTATGATTAAGGTCTCTTCTCCAGGGCGTTTTGTCCATTTCTTACCAAGACAGGCCTGGAACAGCATTAGTGATCTGCTCAGAGACCGATCACTAATGCTGGTAGACATTCCTCATAATGGATAATCCACATTCTTACCCTTCTCCATGGTACTGTTTTACCCTTTTATGAGACAATATTGAGAAACCTTCTGGATACTGCTAATGTGAAATAAATTTGTTGAGAAAAAAAAAATCTAAAATTTCTAGAAATATGCACAATACTAGTGTGAATACAACTTACACAGAATCACTCCTGTCTTGTTCTTGATGAAAATGCTACAAAAAAATAACACGTGATATTAAACTGGGCCAGCTTCCAGGGGCATTGTTACTTGGTTGGAGTGAGAATTATTCTAATCTGAGTGTATTTACATGGGATAGAATTCAGATACTTTTTTTTTCACGTGCTAGGTTTCCCGTTAAAAGTGTGCCAGTCTGTCTTACGGTATGTTCTACTCGTTTTCAGTCCTTATAAAGTCCTGGGGAAAAAAAGAACAATCCAGATTCTTGTTTCTATGTCTATTTTTTTGGTGCTTAATTGGCACACCTGCTCTACTGATTTGGAAACATGGTACTTGAAAGCCTCCAGTGTCCCTAAAGACAATCTCACAAACCGTCATTGCTCTTTTTCTCCAGAAACAGAAAACCTTCTGAACATCATAACCTGACTTTGGATGAGGGCAACGTGCACTTTTCACAGGTGTTCTTTTTTTGTGTGACAAAGGACAAATTAAGTCTCTAAAAAGACTCATCTGCTAGCTTTTTCTGATGACTTCTATTTCAAGGTCTTCTCTCTCTAATTAGCCTCCCCAAATGGACTGTTTAATGCATAACTAATCTTGAACTTGCTCTTTTCTCTGACTGAAGAGAAAATTGCACTTCATTTTGTTGAGCTATGGTGCTTATGTTGCACATTTAACAACGAGTGATATTTTAGAATTCTAGATGGCAGCTGTTCAGAGTTTCCTCATTGGCACTATTAGATTGGGAATAACTAATGGTGAATATATAAGCCCTCTTTAATATGCAATCTAATCAAAATTTTTCTAAATATTTAGCTTCTTAAATTCAAGTTGTTTTTCAAAGTATATTAGTCTAATGTGAACAAGAAACATTCTTTTTAAGATCTAATGGGAAGTCGAAAGCATTTGTAAACCTTATCATGTAGCCAAATAAATCACTGATAAAAATGACTACAGTGTGTTGATTTTAACATCTTCCTAGATCCGTATTAACATCATTCTAATCTATTTCTATTATTTTCATTTCAACAGTAAATAAAGTACTCCAAAAAGATTGAGTCAGAAAAAAAGGGTCATGCTTGCTTTGCATTGTCTTACCAAAGTCATTTTTTAAAAAGTTTGTTTTTGTCTGTCTTCTGCAAGTAAAGAAGTGGAACAAAATAAGCACACACAAGCAAAAAGCATTCACAACCAGATTCCCTTCTATCCTTGATGCCATGCTTATGTGGCCAACAAGCAACAGCGACTTTCCTGTCCCTACAAGCAGACAGAGTTCCCTTGAGGCAAGTAGGAATCTGTAGGCAAAGAGCCCAGGATACCGGAAAAACTTCCTAAACCTTTCTTTTTAAGAAATATAGCCCTTACCTTTTTATAGGAGCCTTGAATGAAATGGAAACTAAGAACAAAAGTTAACGATCCTTAGATTTGAGGCTGGAGAGATATCGACCAAATAAATAAAAAATTGGGAAAGAGTCAGAATCACACAATGAAACATGGTATAAAACAGGTGCTCTTGGGTTGACTTCACAGAAGGAGGAGGCCCTTATCAGGTGGAAAAGGAGAAGAGGAAGTCCCAGGTATAAGGAGACAGAGGTTAGCAAGAGTGCTCAGAGTTACATACACACTACCCCCAAACCCCACTGTAGAGATCAGGCTCAAACTGAGTACAACAGAAGAGTTGTACTCTCTGGGCCTAAATGGAGCTGAGTCTAAGTTTAGGCTGAAGCTCTTAGACAATAGGTGGAAACTACTCCCAGATGCTGAAATAACGTACAAGACTACCTCTGCAAGGCTGGTAACACACATGGTCCACATCCAGTTCTGCCTTTCTCAAAAGAAGGGCATGAAATGCTTGAAATGAAAAATAGCAATTAGAGAAAAAATTTCTTTAGAGATATTTGTCAGTATGCTAAGATTTAATCCTCTTCTGCCCACCCCAACCGTAACTGGGAGACAGACCGATGTTGCTTCCTCCTGATCTAGTGAGGGGGCTTAAAGTCAACCACAAGCATCTGCATTGTGAGCTCTGATGCCAGACTACTATGTAAACTTGTGCCTGAGAAATCTAAAAGTTAACTATATGGCCAAGGCTTGATGCCTACCAGGTGGCCATAGGGGAAAAAAAAAAAAAAAAAAAAAAGGCTGTGTTTTGGGAAGATATTGAATTCAAAGATGGAGATGGGGTGGGGGGAGTTAACGTCATGGCTTAGCAATAATGAACCTGACTAGTATCCTTGAGGTTGTGGGTTCGATCCCTGGCCCCGCTCAATAGGTTAGGGATCTGGCATTGCTATGAGCTGTGGTGTAGGTTGCAGATGTGGCTCAGATCTGGCATTGCTGTGGCTGTGGTGCAGGCTGGTAGTGGCAGCTTTGATGTGACTCCTAGTCTAGGAATTTCCATATGCTGCAGGTGTGGCCCTTAAAAAAAAAAAAAGGAGATGGTGATGGGAGCTTGGGGTTAGTAGATGCAAACTATTACAATGGATAAAAAATATGATTCTACTGTACAGCACAGGAACTATATCCAGTATATCCAGTATAGACTGTAACAGAAAATAATATAAAAACAAGGAATATATATATATATATATATATATATATATGATTTTTTCACAAAAGTCATTTTAAAAATCCTTCCACCAACCCCTGCCCCCAATTTTTCATTTATACTCTTTGTTTATATTCTTTTATGCTCTGTTTTCAACCATGCTATATTCTCTAGTCAATAAAAATAAAGAAAAAAAAAAAGATGGAGATGCACCACAAAATACCCAGGAACTGTGAGAGGAAGCCAGTGATTGGTAAATCCTTGTGCCCGCATCAGGGGGAAGGTAGGTGAGAGATTACCAGCAATGGGGAGGGTTCCCAGAAAAACCAGGGAAATGTCCATGACAAAGTCAACTTTAAATGTCTACTATTGATTGATCTCAGTCAATAAAGAACTTCCCCCAACCCCTTGCCTCTCCTCCCTTCCTCTTACCTTATCAAGGGGTTGGAGAGTAGGACAGAGAAGAGCTGGCAGAACAATGAAGCCAATCACACCCTGGTCACCAGCTCATTTTGGGCTCCGACAGGCCAAAACTGCAGGAAAGGAGAAACTGTAACTTTGAATAAAATTTGGAGTTTTGGAGTACCTGTTGTGGCGCAGTGGTTAACGAATCCGACTAGGAACCATGAGGATGCGGGTTCGATCCCTGCCCTTGCTTAGTGAGTTAACGATCTGGCATTGCCATGAACTGTGGTGTAGGTTGCAGACGCGGCTCAGATCCTGCGTTGCTGTGGCTCTGGTGCAGGCCGGTGGCTACAGCTCCGATTGGACCCCTAACCTGGGAACCTCCATATGCCATGGGAGCGGCCCAAGAAATGGCAAAAAGACAAAAAAAAAATTGGAGTTTTGACAGGAAATGCAGATGATTGAATTGAGACTACTCTGCAGATTAAATGATACTTTTCTTTTTTAAGTGTGACCAGGAAAGTCAGTGGTACCTAATCTCAATTTTATCTGGAGACAGAAAAGAACCAGCCCTTGGAGTGAGTTTGCTACAGCAGTTGAAGGAGAAGAAAAAAAAATTTTTTAAGTTACTTTATGATTGTTCTTTAAAAGTCCTGGTTTTTCATTGTAATGGTGACATAGAGGAACACATAAACATTTCCATAGGTGGGTGAAATCAGGTTGTAGGATAATTCTGGAAAGGAGAGACTATGCCACAGAAGAGATGGAGAAGTAGGAAAGACTGAAAATCTGTTGGAGATACAAGAAAAAAAAAATCTGCACTGCATTTAGGAAAACATAAGAATGGAACTAAAGGGGACTCTGATAACAGCAACTGTTTCACAGCAATTGTGTCTTTTAAGAGAAATTGTTTCTGGACTGAAAGCCTGCCTTCCTTTTCTTGAGGAAAATGAAACGAGAACAATCTACTGATGTGGAATAAGCATTTCTCAGTCAACCCTTAAATAAGAAGGGGGTGACATTTGTGGCAGGATGACTGGTCTCTGCTTTGGGACCACATGTACCTCCTATATAATGGAGGAAATCGACTTCCTAATATAAAGCAGTCATGCGTAAGTTTTGGTATCAAGTCATTTCTCCCAGAACCTTATCACTGGAAACATGCTTTCCCCTGGTTCATTCAAAAGCCATATGTCACCCTCCACTGGTCATAACTCGAGTTGTAAGAGTGACATCTTTTGTGACACATGTGACACATGTGACATCTCCTTTCTCATCCTAGGCTTCCTTTGGTCCATCACTTTTTTTATTTCCCTTCCCTGCCAGGTACATGGCACATGGTAAAATATGAAGAAATGGGATGGTATCTACAGCTCATCCCTCTTGACACCTTCCTCAGCCACTTCTAAAATCCTGTCTGGCACCGTGTTAGGTGCAGTATCTTGCCAACTGTGAGGATGCTTTGAAATATATGCTAGGATAAGCCACTGTTCTGGAAAGTGTTTCCACCGTATACTCCAACAAAGTACAACCTCAAGGGAACCAGACAGCTGGAATGTTCATGTCTGGTGACCTGTATTTTTTTCCCCTTTCTCCTCTCAGCCACCTCCTCTCAACAAAACCAAGGTCATAGCTCAGTGGTAATGAACCTGACTAATATCTATGAGGTTTCAGGTCTGATCCCTGGCCTCACCCAGTGGGTTAAGGATCTAGCATTGCTGTGAGCTGTGGTGTAAGTTGTGAATGTGATTTGGATCCTGCATTGCTGTGGCTATAGCATAGGTTGGTGGCTGCAGCTCCGATTTGGCCCCTAGCCTGGGAATTTCATATGAGTGTGAAGCCCTAAAAAAAAAAAAAAAAAAAAAAAAAAAAAAGAACAGAAACAAAAGGAAGGGCTTTCCCTGTTCCTCTTAGGTGAAAGTGTCCCTTAGAGCATATACCAGTACCCTCCACACTATGGCTTAAGATAAAATTCAGTGATCCAGATTCCCAGAGGTTTTGCAATTGATTTATTAAAAGGAATTCTAACAAATTTAAACAATCTTCCTCCCCCACCCCCCACCTCAAAGCTTGAATTTTAATACTGCAGAGTCACTGGGAATTTTTTAAAATATGGTTTTCTACTCACGGACAAGAAATGACTTCTCTGTACCAATCTCCCAAGAAATGATGAAGTCCATTGACTTGTTAAATGTACAGCCACACAGCAACATGATTTCTGGGAATGCAAAAATGTCAGTTTAGGATTTCCTGTCATGGCTCAGCGGTAATGAATCCAACAAGTATTCATGAAGACTCGGGTTCAATCCCTGGCCTTGCTCAGTGTGTTAAAGGATCCAGAGTTGCCATGAGCTATAGTGTAGGTTGCAGATGCTGCTCAGGATCTGGCATTGCTGTGGCTTGTGGTGTGGCATAAACTGTCAGCTGCCGCCAGTTAGAACCCTAGCCTGGGAACTCCCATATGCCTCGAGTGTGGCCCTAAAAAAAAAAGTAAGTTTAATGTTTGCCAAGAATATTATTCCTGTAAAAAAAAAAATCTATCTTTCTTTTGGAAATTATGACCTAAGAAAAGTTTCATGTAAGATGAACCACTGCATCTAGGACCCTAGATGGTAAACTAGTTAAGACCAAGTATTGTTGAGTTTCTCCACATTGGCATCCCTTATATAAGCAAGAATCACAGAAACCTAAGGAATAAAGGACTCTACAGATTGTTACAGAGGAATGTGGTACAATGACAGATGACTTTTCCTAGGAAACCAGTGAGATTAGTAGTATCCATTCTTTTACAACTTGACCCTGATGTAGCGCTCCAGCTTATTTCCCATTCCTCACCTGTGTCAACCTTCTCTTTCAGCAAAGCCAGGCAACCCTTCAGATTCACTGACTCAATTTCTCTATCTGTGTCTTTGGTCTTGCAGTCACTTCAGTAGGAACGCTCCTAGGTTAAGGCTTTAAAGAGCAAATCCATGAGGGCTGAGTATCAAAAGTCTTGCCTCCTTTGTGTTTCCATCAAACATGGGAATCTTGCGTTGCTATAAGAATGGAAGTACAATATTTAGTTAGATTCCTTTAAAAAAAAAATTGGACCATGATGGCATCTTACTTTGAGGGAAAAAGAGATATGTCTGAATTCTATTTGCTATAGTTTGTCTATTCTTTTCAAAAGGACATCTGAGTGGGAGCCACAAAGCTGAGTGTGGCTCTGAGGAAAGGAAAAGAATGGGAGAATAAACACTGAGCAGGAAGCAGGGAGACCATGGTTGTTACCATAGTGATGAACATCCAGTCTGGATGGTGCTGTTCCCGGATTGTGCTAGTGAGTGGGAGAAAAAAACCACCTTCCTTCTGGTCTAGTGTAGCTGAGGACAGAAAAATCTGAGTTGACCAATTTAACTTGCTACTTAGAGCTTACATTGTATCTCCATACAATTCCAATTATACAGTTGTATAGAGATACAATTTAAGCTGTAGATATGGACAATATTTATTAAATACTAGCTAAGTGGTTGGCAATGTGCTGGGTATTTTAGCGAATTTAATGTATGTAAACCTAAAAATTAGGGACAACCATCCCTATTTTAAATATCAAGAAAATATCAAAAGGGTAAATAATGTTATTTAATGACCTAGCTATTGAAAGGGCAGGGCTAAGATTTAACTCCAGATATTTAATTAAATTCACTTTCAGTGTAAACCTATTTGCACCAAGTCACAACTATGCTTGTCAAAGGACTTAGCATGGAAATTGTGTCCAATTGAATAATGCAAACAAGGAATCCATGATTAATCCAAGATTTGACAGTTTAGAGTTTTCCTTGTCTTGCAAGTTTTCTAGAAAAAATAATTGATGTTAAATATTTCTTTCACTTAGAACTGAATTGGTTTTCTAATAACAAATGAAGTAATTGATTAAGAAGTGATCCTAAATGACAGATTTCAATGTATGTTGCATTAATGTGGCAGTATCAACAATTTACCCAATGTAAACATCATCTTAGAGGCAGGCAAAGGTCATGGAATTAACTCTTTTGTGCTTTTTCTTCCAAAATAGGAGAACCTTTCAATTTTTAACAACATATTGCCAGTAAACACAATAAACAATACCAAGATATCAAAGGCCCTAATAGTTCTATTCCTATTCCTACTCCTAATCTAGATGTTGATGTTTGTTCTTTTTGAATATTTATCCAGAGTGTAACAATTCAGAGTGTAGATTCACATTCTAGCTTTACCACTTATTAGCTGTGTGATTAGGCAAATTAACCTCCTGGACCTCAATCATTTATCTGTAAAATGGGGATAACAATACTACCTAATCACATGTGAATGTTACAGGGAATAAATGAAGTAAGTGATGTAAATTATCTTAAATACTTAGCACAGTACTTAGCATACTATAGCATGTAATAAATGATTGCATATAACTCTTTTTATACATATTATTTACATAAATGGGTCATGCTATACATACTGAGCTGTAATTCTCACTTAGCAAAATATCTTAAGACATAGTTCCATGTCTATATGTAAGAAGTCACCCTATCAACTGCTGCATAACACTCTACGAGATGCTGTATCCGCACATGGCCTTTCCTTAGTGTGTGGCCTTTGGAGGAAGAGAAAGCAAGCTTTCTGATATCTGTTTACAAGGGCACTAATTAGCTCTCAAAGACCCAAATACCGTCAGATTGGGGATTAGGGCCTAAGATACAAATTTAAGGGGAGATACAAACATTCAGTTCACAACACTCTGAAAAGAGGGACACATTTTTAAACTGTTAATGTTGATATATGCATCACCAGAATTTCTACATCTTTCACTCCTACCAAAGTTTGTGAGTGTTCCCAACTCTCTACAGCCCATTATTAGCAGTTTTTATAGTAACTCATTTTGTTCTTTGATAATCTGATAAAGCACTGTACTCATTTTGGTTTGCATGAGGATAAACATGTTTTCATATATTTATTGGTGAACCATATTTCTCCATTTGGGAATTTCCAGTATATATCCACTGTCAATTTTTCTATGTTAATTTTTTCTTATTGACTTCCCTGAGTTCTTTATACATTAGAAATATTAACTCAGGTCTGTCAATACTCACCCAAAATATCCTTTCCCATGGCATCCAGATATGACCTTTATAATACTCATTACACTTGAAATTGTTGAATGTGGTTCCTTATTCACTAAACCAAAAGTTTCACAAGGTCTGTTCTATACTTACCTATTCAATGTTTTGTTCCCAGCACGAGCTACAGTGTCCGGGCCATAGTTGTTGCCCCAAAACTACTGAATATATTAATAACACATATATTGCAAATATTTACCCCATATGTTATTTTTCTTTTAATTCTATTTCTGACCTCTTTGCCTCTTTGGCCATATCACTTTTAATTTTAATAATCAAATTTGTCTAACTTTTTTTTTTACAGCTCTCAAAATCTTACCATGCATAGAAATATCTTCTGCAATCCAAAATGATTCAAATAGTCTCCTGTATTTTTATACTATATGTATAGTCTTAATTTTTGCAATTTTTAAAACTGCCAATAATTTTTATGTGTGTTTGAGGTTGATATACAATTTTATTTTTCTCCAAATACAAACCATGTTATTCATTGAATATTCTACCTTCTTACCAACAATATGAATTGCAGTCCTTATTATATTCTGTATGAGATGTTATATCTGTATGTTTCATTGTGTGGTAAGGCAAATTTCTACTTTTCTTCTTTAAACCTTCTCCTATCCTGGTCTTATTCAAGGACACATCCAGGTAAATACATTGTCAATTTATTAAGTCTGTGTTGGGTCCAGTCAATCCCCCAAAATTAAGTCAATGAGCAGGGCCTCAGATCCAGAAAAATTATCTTTCAATCAAGGGTCCTTCATTAGTTTTCCAGCTTGAAGATGTACAGCTTTGAAAGATCTATCATCATACCTACCTGACCTGCTTCACAGAGTTATCATGAGACAAGAGGGTACAAATTGATCTGCATATTATAAGTGCTCTAAAAATTAGAAGTTCCCAGGAAGAGAAAATTATTCATAGCTCCATTATTGACAAGCATCCAACCATTTCATCGTGAGAAGAGTTTACTCAGATTGATTGGAACTAGATGAGTAACTTTCTGTGGTAAATGGTGGCAAATCTCTAAAAGCATTTTCCAGTGCTTATTTCAAGCCTATTCTAAACTGCTGGTGGATAATAATCCCACAGAAGGAATCAATATGGGAGGGGCTCCTGTCTAGTTTTGTGCTTCTCTCATTTTGGCAAAGTGTCTGCCACAAATTAGCATAATCCCGCAGCCCTTCATTCTCTGACAGGATCCCAAGGGGGAGGTGGGAAGCCCTGCGTGCTTCTCCTTCTCCACACAGGCTGCGGGATGGATGGGAGAGATGTACTTGGAGTGCCGCATTAGTTTCCCAAGCCTTCTATAACAAACGACTACAACTGGGTGCTTTAAAACAATAGAAATTAGTATGCCCACTGTGGCACAGCAGGTTAAAGACCCAGTGTTGTCTCTGCAGTGGCTCAGATCACTGCAGAAATGTGGGTTCCATTTCTGGCCTGGTGCGGTGGGTTAAAGGATCTGGCATTGCCACAGCTGCAGCATAGGTTGTAGGTTGCAGCTGAGGCTCAGATTCAACTCCTGGCCCGGGAATTTCCATAGGACTCGAGTGTGGCTATTAAAACAAACAAACAAACAACAACAACAAAACAACCCATGAAAAAAGAGAAATGCATTCTCTCACGGTCCTGGAGCCCAAAAGTCTGAATGCAAGCTGTCAGCAGGGTCCCTCTCTCTTCAGAGGATCCAAAGAAGGACCCTCCTGTGACTCTTCCAGATGATTCTTCCAGCTTCTGGTAGCTGTCAGTGTTCCTTGACTTGGGCTGCATAATTTACTCTCTGGGTCTGTGATCTTGTGCATCCTCCTTACTGTGTTTTCCAGTCTGTCTCTTATAAAGATATCTGCATTAGATTAGGATCCATGCAGGTAATCTGCCTCATCTTAAGATCTTTAATTTAATTACATCTGCAAAGGCCCTTTTCACACTTTAGGTGACATTAGCAGGTTCCAGGGATTAGGACACAGGCAAATCTCCTGGGATCCTCCATCCAACCCACTACAAATGCCTGTATCAAAGAGATCAGGCTCAGTCTGTGCAGTGATTTTCCACCTTGATACCCAACAGACCATAGCTGATATTAGCCAAGTGGAAGTTCATTCCCAAATGGTGGGCATCAAGATCTGATGTCTTGCTATTCCTAAAATATGCATACAGCTTCGCTCAGACTCAAACTTGACTGAAGTTGATTTCAAAGATATACATCAAATTATCTCCTTCCTGCTCCCACTCCAAATCTTCCTACTCTAAATAGATAGGATCACCGAACAAACACATGTCTTGCTTTAAACCACCATGATGCAGTATTGGAACAAGATATAGCTCCCGTCACCAGTCTTCTCATCAAATCCTCTTTGGGTAAGATGACAATTCAGACATTTCTTACAAGGCAGCCTGTATTTTCTCCTAAGAAATCCTTTTCTCTTAATCATTCAGGGCAAAGCTACAACAGGACTAATTTTTAACCACAGATGGCCAAAGCATAAGATTTCTTGAGATTTAAAGAGATTTCTTGTCTTAGTCCTTCCATGAAAGACTCCTGTTTCACGAGTCCCTGCACTGATCTGAAAACTACAACGTGTAGGAGTGTCCATGCTGACCTGCAGCTTGAAGCTCAATAGTTTTCACATAATCCTTTTGGGATTTTTTTTTTTTTTTATATATTATTCTTCACATCAAGGCTTCAATCTTCCTACAGAAAGCCTCGGACTTAGGTGGTTTCATGGGAAGGAAACACTGATGTTCACATACACACACATACACACACCAAAAAAAAAAAAAAAACCCAAATTGCACTAAACAGATAATTCTATTCCCACTCTCAAACATCTTTCTACCCAAAGGTGCCATGCCCCAAATATGCAGAAATAGGACTTCAAAAGGTTATTTGGCAAGAGCTGTGAGCGTTGCCATGGAGAACTGGTAAAAATGCATTTTATTTGATCAGTTAAAATAGCTTTCTGCAAACCAGAAAAAGTGTTTAGGAAACCCTTTGATTCGGAAACTTGGCAGTGTGGCTTGAATACACAGATCAGGAAAAAATATTTCTTAGGAGGTGGAGTGACTTTTCCAAGGTCCCACAGCTACTTTTTGCAGAAGTGAAGACAAGAATCTAGATATCCAGGCTCCCAGTCGAGTGCTCTTTCCACTACTGCTACCACACTTTCCATTCTTTTATAACCATAATATTCCCTGAAGTGAAAATTCTAGGGGTTCCCCATTATGTGGACTCAACAGAGATAAAAAAGTCTACATTTTTTTTCCCTAAGGAACCATTAGCAAATATTTTCAGATTTGTAGGTCATATAGGATCTGCCACAACTACTCAACTCTGCCTTTGTAGCCATAAAGCAGCCACGGAAAGTATGGAACAAGTGATTATCACTGT
Source organism: Phacochoerus africanus (assembly GCF_016906955.1). NCBI lineage: Eukaryota > Metazoa > Chordata > Mammalia > Artiodactyla > Suidae > Phacochoerus > Phacochoerus africanus. The sequence goes on along the minus strand of NC_062547.1, from coordinate 114,853,861 downwards.
GTTCCAGTAAAGCTCTATTTACACAAACAGACAGTAGGCTAGGTTTGGCCTGTGGACTGTAGTCCTCAGACCCCCAAAAGACCAAGATTGGAATTCAATCTCGTTAAACTCCCCTTTCCTTTTCTGTAAAATGGGTATAGTAATAATAATAATGCCTTTATAGGGTGGCTATAAGACATACCTAAGAGTGCCTGGCACATGACACCTAATAAATGTTGGCAGTTATTATCATCATCATATTTTCCTTCTGGCCATGCCTTCTAAAAAAGGAAGAGAAAAAGGAATCACCATGCAATTATTCTTTCTTTTCCCTCGCCCCCTGACACTATCTGCCTGACGCCCTGAGCCCCCACTGCTTTATGGACATTATCGGGTACCTGATTGTCACAGTCTCACAGATGGCATTACCAGACTTCAGCCCTGAGACAGACAGTTTGCCTTCTATTTGGAACCCTGGCAAGTTTGGAACTCCTACAGCCTCCTGGCTCTGTGAGATCAGGTGCTTAAATAGGTAGTTTTCTTTTTAAATATTGAGGTTTCATTTTCATTGTTTATTTCTAGATATTTTAATGAAGCCAGCCAGGTGCACGGTTCCAGAGACCAATCACTTCTCCTCGTGCCACCTGCCCTTTGCATTCCCTTCTAATTTGAAATGTTGTAATCCAAGGGACTCCATTCTCCCCAAACTTGATAAAGCTGCAAGAATTGGGGCTACGACTTCGTTGAAATCTCACTCCTCTCTCACCAGGCAAACAGGCTGGGATTCAGGATAAGGTGGGCTAGTCTTTCATCTGATGTAGTTTTCACTGAATTAGAAAACCTCCTTATTACCACACTTCAATGACAAAGATCGGAGAGATGGCATTACCACAAGGTTCCACTAACTTTTAAAACGAGATCATTTAAAAGGTAAAAGTATTTTAATAATGTGTCGAATTAATTCTCTGACGACTTATCTAGGTGGCAAACATTCTAGAGTTCAGAGTGGAAAAATTAAGGAAGACCGACTGAAGTAGACTGACTGTGGACTAGTCTGGACTAGTGAACGGAGACAGTTACTTCAGGACCCTGTTAAACCGTTCTGTCCAAGCTTAGATGAGAAGTCACTATTTCACTAATAATAAAACCACCACAGAGCTCCGGAGTCAACAGTCTCATCCATAAGAAATTTACATCTCATAATTGCCTTAATCAATTATCACATGGTTGCAATGAAAAAACCCCCACAAATTCAGGGATACATGCATTCTTTTCTTCATGATCTCACTGGCAATTATTAAGGTTTCCTGAAAACTACACACAGCCTTCTTTCTTTTCACCTTTTTAACATATTTACCAATCAGTACTACTGTTCCTACTACCTCATCTCCGTTTTCTTCTGCAGAGTCCAAAGTCAAGATACAGATTATGGGAGCCTTTAAATTATACAAAAATATTTCCAGTATAACTTCCAAAGCTTTCCCGTCACAAAGCTTCTACCCAGCATGAGCTTTCCTGTTTTTGTGCTGTTGGTGTCATGACAAGCTCCTCTCCCCCATCTAGTTGGTGATATGCTTATATCCTTCCAGGCTCCGCTCGTCTTCCCACCTCCTCTCCTCCTCCCTTCATCACTCCAGATGGAAGCAGAGTCTCCCTTTTCTGTGTTCGGAGCATCTAGCGTTTGTGCCACTGATGTCAACATGGCCCTCTTATCTTACAGCACCCTAACTCCATGCAGGATTTCTTCCCTTTATAGCAGGACAAGATTTTTTTACAATCACCCCCCACCCCATGCCCAGCACAGGTACCCTACCCCAAAGACAAATTCCATTAATGTTTATCAAAAACGCAAAATCTAAAATCATTTTCTTCAGGCTCTGTTAAAGGGAACACAAATTCAATGAGGATACATTTGTAGATTTTTCTGAAGAAAGTGGATTTAAACTTCAAGCAATCTTATTAACTGCACTCTAAAAAGCCATTTAAAGGGAGTTCCTATTATGGCTCAGCGGTAACAAATTAGACTAGTATCCATGAGGATGTGGGTTCGATCCCTGGACCTGCTCAGTGGGCTAAGGATCCAGTGTTGCTGTGAGCTGCAGTGTAGGTTGCAGACATGGCTAGGATCCTGCTTTGCTTGTTGCTGTGGTGTAGGCTGGCAGCTGCATCTATGATTTGACCCCCAGCCTGGGAACTTCCACGTGCCACAGGTACGGCCCTAAAAAGCAAAACCAAAAAACAAAACAGAACCAAACCCAAAAAACAACAAACTAAAAATCCATTTAGAAAGACAAAATAAGCACACAAGTCAAATAGCTTTTTTTTTTTCCTTTTTTAAAACTCAATTCCATACAGCCAGCCCTAAATGATTTCAATCCTGCATGTAGTAAGGACATCCATCCCAAGAAAGGCACGTGCTCTGATCTTCTGCTCCAGAAAGGAGCTTGGGATCAAAACAAAGGCCTCCCTGAAACTTCAGATCTTGCTCTGAAAGCCAACCAATGAAGGCTCCATTTGGTTTAGTAAGAGTTTCACACACCCATACTCCAGAGACACATCTTGTTGCTAGCATTGCCATTTAGATTTGGGACTGGAAAATGAGCCCTAAGGCTAAGCTTATGAATAAAAAATTGGAAAGCTACATAGAGCATGGAAGCCAAGAACACTAGGCTCCATGCAAGGCCCTTAAAATACGCCCTTTAAAATAGCACTGTTACAATTTCCTTCCTTTGCCTGGTTTGCAGATTCAGAAATTTACTTAATTCTATTTGGAAAAACTCTTAAAATATTTAAAGAGTTAGCTGACATACTTCAAAGAAGCTAGCCCCCACCAACTCATTGCTCCCATTCCAGCCCTTTGGTCCTCTTTGCCCAGGCCTGCAGACTGAGCTTACAATTTGCAAGGGTCACCTTACTACACAGGAGCCACATCCAATTCCACATTTAGGCTGACACACTCTCTGAGTGCATATGCTGGAGGAACCCTGCAATCTTAAGGCATTTTGCTAGCACCCATATCTTGGCTTCATTTTGAATTTTTAAAAATCCTTTTTCTCATCTGATGTTTAAAAAAAAAAAAATCTCCACACAATACCATTAATCAAGAACAGTTTTATTCAACATTTTGAGCAAATGGGTAAGGTCATGGGAGCAACAGGGACAAAGTAAGAGGCTGTATTCTGAGAAACTGACTTTACAACCAAGGTTTGGTCAGGCAAGTATACACGCACGCACTCTAAACAAGAGAGCATGGTGCCATGGCAATGGTGAAGAGCAACACTTTAAAATCCTTCAGCTCTTTGTAATGTAATGCTAAACTTGAAGTGGCTTAAATACTCAAGTGACATTATTTCACAGAACGAGAAAGTTGGAGTTGGTTTATTTAGCAGCTTTTTTTTTTTTGCTCAGCATCATCAGGGATCCAAGTTCTACTCATTTTTTATTTGCTCATCCAGTTGACTTTTGTCCTCAGGCTTGTCTCTGTAGGGTTGCAAAATGGCTGCAGCAGCTCCAGCACCAGCATTTACACAAAGCTGCCTTTGAACACTGTCACAAGAGGATGAGAAGCTCTCCCCTTTTGAAGAAGGCGGAATGCACTTCCAGAAGCCCTTAACCAACCTCCCATGACAGCTCACTGACCAAAACTGTGTCACGAGTCAATTCCTAAATCAGTCATCAAGCCTAGAGAAGGAAATCATCATGACTAATTTAGACCAATCACAGTTCGCCTCCTGAGGCTCATGATTGTCTGGTATATGAATAAAATCAGGATTTCATTAGGAAAGAAGACAGGGCGGGGACAGTGGTGGGTTGATAAGCAACTACAATATCTTCTTTCACAAGGAGGTCACATCCTTTAGGGAAATTAGGAATGCAGCTGGAAACATCTTTAATTTCTGGTAATGGGACCTTCCTGAGGGTTTCTGAGCATGAAAATAACATCAACAGACAAATACAATTCAAATGTAAGGAACCTTGCAGCCTTCTAGTTTGAAAATTGCAATTTTTGTTTCTCAGCATTTAACAGTGATAAACATTTTCATCAATTTATTGAACACATATTTTCTGAACCTCTGCTGTTTCAAGTGTGGGGAGACAAGGCTGAACAAATAACTGGGTTTCCTGACATCAGGGGCACGTATGTTCCAGTGGGGAGGGCAAACTGACATCATTTCACACTTGGCTCTGCTAAGAAGCAAGGTAAAATACTCAGTGAAGATGTGTAAGTGGGTATGGTATAAATTGGCCGGTCCAGGGAGATTCTTGAGGTGACAATGAACCAAGTCAGAATAACAAGGAGCCTGCCACTGGAAGACCTGAAAGCAGAACCCAAAGGCTTGAAAGAATACTTGAAGCAGAGGGAATAAATGCAAAGCCCTGAAGAAGAATAATCCTAAGGATGTAGGAAGTTTCCCTTTTCTCCATGTCCTTGCTAGTACGTATTTCTTTTCTTTTTGTTAAGAGCCATTCTAACAGGCATGAGAGAATTTACTTCTTGAAAAATGTTCTAGTCTGGTGCTTTCCTGCGCATGTTAATCCTCTGGGGATCTTGCTGAAATGTAGATGGTGATTCAGCAGATCTGGGGAGGGGCCTGAGATTCTGCATTCCTAACACATTTCCAGGTAAGGCCAATGCTTCTGGTTTGAGGAACACACTCAATAGCAGGATTGTAGCACAATGTGCCCAAAACTTGAATTTTTTTTTTCCCTTTGGTCTTTTTAGGGCTGTACCCACAGCATATTGAGGTTCCCAGGCGAGGGGTCTAATTGGAGCTGTAGCCACTGGCCTACACCATAGCCACAGCAATACTAGATCTGAGCCACATCTGCAACCTACACCACAGCTCACGGCAATACCGGATCCTTAACCCTTTGAGCGAGTCTAGGGATTGATCCTGTGTCCTCATGGATGCTAGTCAGATTCGTTTCCACTGAGCCATGATGGGAACTCCTTGAAACTTGCATTTTTAGTTGTATTTCCTACATATTGCATGTTGCAGGCCACTATTAATTCTGTAGATTCACGTGCCTATTTAATTCAACTAGGATAAGCTATTGAGTTCCTTAGCTGCACTAGCCGCACTTCATATATTTGAGCCACATGTGGCTAGAGGCTCCCATAAGGGACAACACATGTAGAAAGAACCTTGTCATCATCACAGAAAATTTTATTGGCCAGTGCTGCTCCAAACAGAAGGAACTATTTCTAGTTCTTTAGTCTTGCTGTTACCATGTCTTTCCTCTTTCTGGTCTTTTCATGGAGAACATGCATATTGCCTCCACCTGCTGAAGTCAAATGTATCTTTATGGAACTATCCCAAGTCTACCACTTCTATGGAACTTTCCTGAATCTGAAGATAAGTGTGCTCTCCGCTTTCTTTAAATTTGCACATTTGTTTCTTCCCGGCAATATATTTCCACTGTATTTTGCTAGTATCCATCTCCATTTTCTCTGGTTGAAGGATCCCATTTTCTACAGGGTAGGGGGTGAGGGGAGCATGGTTTTACACCCAATTTGTCCATGATTCACTTTACCCTTAGCCACCATCATGATCATATGTACCAGTCAATCCCAGGATATCTGCTGACAATCTGGAAAAGGTACTCTTTCCACTGGGGTCAATAAGCTGGCTGGATGCAAGTCCGGGTCCACGGGCAGCCACTTCCCATCGAATGCGCTGTCCTTGCCTGAGAATGAGAACAGCTCAGAGGCAAACAAAACAAGAGAAAAGACATCCTGGATGACATCACCTAAGAGCTGGTTCCAGCTGTATTTGAAGTGCTCTCTGTCTACCCTTGCTCCCTAGTTACTGGGAACAATAAATTACCTATTTTTGCTTAGGCCGGTGGACACTGAAGGAGTCTTGTCCATTATAATTTCTCTTCAGCTGTTCTCTATATAGGATATATGGGCACATATATCACATCTACTCATAAGCACCCTGAAAACGTTTTTTTTTTTTTTCTTTCTGCACTCATGGCATGTGGAAGTTCCCAGGTCAGGGATCAAATCTGAGCCACAGCTATAACCGAAGCCACAACAGTGATAATGCCAGGTCCTTAACCCACTGAGCCACGAGGGAACTCTTTTACTAGTTTTAATATTCAAGTGATTTTGACATGTTGACAATCAAATATTATAAAGCCAAAAACAATCTCCACTGATAATAAAATTAGTATTTTTATTAATAGGTCTCTAGGTGTTTATAGCTTGGTATATCCATATTACATATGGATTAACCTCTTTACTTTGTAAGTTGCCCAAAATAAGTCCAAACTTCCTAGTCAGCATGCCAGGCTAACCCAATCGTACCTCTGAGATATTGATCCCCCCCCGCCCCGTCCCCACCACCTTCCTGGCTCTGGAGGAATGCCTCTAAAAGCATTCAGTTGTGGAGTTCCCGTCATGGCTCAGTGGTTAATGAACCTGACTGGTATCCACGAGGACACGGGTTTGGTCCCTGGCCTTGCTCAGTGGGTTAAGGATCTGGTGTTGCTCTGAGCTGCGGTGTAGGTCACAGACACAGCTCGGATCTTGTGTTGCTGTGCCTGTGGTATAGGCCCGCAGCTACAGCTCTGATTGGACTCCTAGCCTGGAAACCTCCATGGGTCAGGGATGTGGCCCTAAAAAAGACTAACTAAGTAATAAATAAGTAGAAGCTCTAAGCTGTGTGCTGGGCTGGGCCAGTGGGCTGGCAGACAGTCTCCAGACCCCACTCCCCACTCTTCCAACAAACCTTACCTTTCATATCGGCTCAGGTGAACACTCTCAGCTTCATGTCGTAGCTCATTCTCATCTCTGTCCTGGAAGATATGGAATCTGACTAGAATCTACCTCTCCTAATTGGTTCAGAAGGTCCCACAGGCATGGCATTACAGGAAGGTTCCTAGACTCCAACCTCAAAGGTGACCCCAAATCCAGGCGTGAAACTCACTGCCAACCCTGTCCTGTCAGTCATTTGCTCTTTAAAACCCCCTTTTCTAACTAGAGTTGGCCTGAAGAAGGAGCAATTCATACAGGACAGAAAAAAAGAACAAGCCCTCACTACCTCACCCTACCCCTTAAAATGTTTTACTATATCTTATGTACAAAATAGGACTGAAGAACTACTCTAGAGGACCGTGCACATGATAAGATTTATCTTTTATTAGATATCTTATATTACATATTCCCAAAAAGATATAAAATCTTCCAAGAGAAAATATCAAAACCTATTGATTTCAAGGTAAGCAACATAATCAAAATGAAAGCAAAGTTTTTCATCCAGACAAAGGAATGTGAAACATTTCAGCACAAATACAACAAAGACATGGGGAAGGTAATTACAATGTTTTACAACACATTTTACAGTGTTTTGTTTCAGTCAGTATTTGTAGAAAACAAGGATGCTGAGTTCTCAAACACTGCAGTTATAACCCCAAATTAAAAAAAAAAAAAAAGTGAGAAAGGAATGAACTACTTGGTCAATGCAGTATCTTCAATAATGAACATAGTAAAACCTAAGCAAACAAATATGCCACTGAGATCACAACTGAAGTACACGATTTTTAGTGTGTGCCAGGGACACTAAATTATTCAATCAGCTCTTGACCACAACCCAGAGCAAAAGCATTCTCTCTTCATTTCCCTGATGATTTATTCTAAAAATAAGAAGCAGAAACTCACTGGTTGAGAGAATTTCAGCTTCACCTGTGAGCAGCAGGTGGCAACACAGTGAAGAAGATCCGGACTGAACATGGGACAGATCCACCGCAAACAACCAGAAGTGGCAAAACCACTGTTATTGCATCAAGATTTTTTTTTTTTTAATTTCAATTGATCAGAAACTGCAGAACAATTAAGCACACCCACTTAAATCACAGAACACAGTGTACTCCTAAAGGAAGGTTTGATATTTAAGATGCAACGAAAATACCGATCTTATTCCTGGGATTTGCTTCTGGTAATCCTAACATCTGTAGATGTCCACAGAAAGGAAACTTTTAAAAAAGTTGTTTATCCCTCCAAAACGAGGAAGGAAACTTACAGTACATGTTTATTGCATGAAATTACTCCCTTGTAATCTTTCCCAACACTAGTATTATATCCTTAATAATTAAAGGCGAGAGACAATTATGAATTTAACATAACAATAATCTTAGGAGCTGCATCTTGACTGAAAATCCAGGTGATAATCAGACGACATGATAAAACAGAAATTATGTTTTATTTCTATATGAAGAAACTGGAATGGTAGGAGGTAAAGTGGAAGTTTAAAATCAGATATTACTTGATCTATGAGTTACCACAAAGAGAACTTTCAGAAGTATATGTAGTCAAGAATCCTTTCTAAGCTAAAACTGAATATTCTAAGTGTGGCTAATGGTGCTTTTATTTTAAATGTCAAGTTAACAATGATCCCAAATAAATTTTATCAAAAGTACTGTAATGGCACATAGGTTTAGAACTTCGCTTTGAGGTTAGCACACACAAAAGTTTGGAATTCACTGAACAAACACATTCTTTAATAAGATAAATTATGATGAGCTACATATAAGTGGGATTCCAAACAGGGTCTAGTTTAAAGCATTCTCTTCAAAATGGTTAACTTCTGTGAAAGGGAAACAGTATGTGGATTCTGCATTTACAAAATCCTTGCTTCAAGTTGCAGTCTCCTTGGCAGCAGCATATTTTAGTCAATGATATTTTTCTTCCTTGTTTTGTTTTCTGACATCTCAGTACATTCAAAGAGTCAAAATGTTTAAAGTAACATCACCACAAATTTAATGAAACAGATCAGAATGTGGCCAGCGTTGTCAGGCAAAACTTATACAATTTATGTGTCATAGAAAGTACCCACCCTCCCCTTCCCCCCAACCTCGCCCACTCCCTAAACAGTAATACGGACACCAAAAGATTTAACAAGACTTATAAAAAAAATAAGGCACATTTATTTTGATATGGTAATTTTTAAATAGAAAACCCCTTCTTGGAACATCTGTATTCAAATGAGCCATGTAAAAAGACACCTTGTGGTACCTAAGAGAGGTTATGGTACCTATGAAATTGCTTCTTCTATTTTAGCAACAATGGAATAAATTGCACCTATCCCAAGTTGTCAAGTAATGAAAATATGCCTCTTTTTCTACTATTGAATGATTTAAAATCTGCTAATTCTGGAAATACTTACAAAGGATAGGAAGGGAGGGGTTAAGTGGTACGAGTGGTAGAAAAACATGTAAAATCACTGATGTATATTATAAGGGTTGATGGATTGCACTTTTCCATATATTACAACATATAACATTTTTCTAACATGTATGAATGATTGCAACCATTTTGGCCATTAGCTATTACCCACCAACTTTTTATTCCATTTTGGTAAAAATGGGTCTTTTTGTAAAAGTAATGAAGGGTCGGCAACACGAATACTTACAGCAATCTCTTCACAACCCCCAACACAGATATAATTAGTTAGCATTTAACCTGAGATACGATCTGTTGAGAGGCTGTCTTTAGACATTTCTTCATTTGTTTCATCAATTCATACTGATGTTGATAGTTCATGGAAGGAACTTAAAAAAAAGAACTAGTTTACAGCATGGCTTTTTGTTTTTTTCTTCCCTTACCGCACTGGTTAAAAAAAAAAAAAAAAAATCACAGGATTCTTGTCCTCACAGTAGCCAGAAGCTAAAGTAATGTGCTTCTTTATTGCACGTCAAACCAAGAAGCGTGTAAAAGCCAATGCTTGCCAATCCAAATCGGAAAGCCAGGTTTCACCTCAACTGGATTCGGAATGTGCTGATTTCCATGGGACTCAAGCTGATCTCACTTAAATTTCGGGCGTCTGGAGGTGAGTGCATCAAGGATAATGACGAAGGTGTGAGACTTACAACAGTAAACTTGTTAAAAAGTTTCTGTACCAGTATCTAAAAAGTAAATGATAAAAAAAAAATCGCATGTTTAGAGCAACTTTAAAGATTAGCAGTGCATCTATATATTCAGCATGAGAAAAAGTGAAATGGCATGTTGGCCTTTCCCTTTTAATAAAAAAAAAAAAGAGGGAAGAGGAGGGAAACTAAATACAGCTGTACATTCCTGACATGAAGACTATCCCTGAAGGGAGACCTATGAAACTGGAAACAGGAGAGGGAGGCGTCCTGTGCATTCCATTTCGGTTGTGTGAGCACATACCATGTGCAGGGGCCGCTTGTTCAATAAAAGAAGGGACATCTATGGACCAAGAAGCTTTAAACACATCCATGTCCTCTTTCAGACAATACTTAACACCTAACAGTGGTGCTTTTCCACCATTCTCCCTGTGCAGGAAGGGTTGGGAGATAGGACACAGGGCACCACAGGGAAGGCCCAGCAAGGCCATGAGTCCTTTGTGGGGGCGGGGGGAAGTGGGGAGTGGGGAGGGAGGCTCTTTGGAAAATACTACCCTTACCCCTGGCAGGTAATTTTAGTATGTCTCTCCAGATTGTATAAGCTTCTTAAGACTCAACGTCTTAATGTCTGAATACACATGTTCCCAACCCAATATTCTCACATCGATAATAAGGTAGAGTGCAAATACAATGAAACAAATAACAAAGGCAACAGTGCTTTCTTAGCACCAACCACAGGCAGAGTGAGGCAAAAGAAATGGAGAAGCTTATCTATTCAAGCAGATTTAGGTCTCCCCTACCTTCTTTTCTTTTCTTTTTGGATCTTATGCACATACTAATTTCGTAGGCCTGGAAATGAATCTCTTGAGTCTGGTCTATGAGGTTTTGGAGAAGAGCTGGGTCATCTGAGCTGACTTGGTGGAGCAGAACTGTCTGTGTGCTAGAATCGACCCAACTGTCTTCTCTGAGTTACAGGCTGCTCAGTGCCAGAGGCGTAAGACTGGAGGTTCACTTCCTCCCTAGGAGAGGCTTGATGAGAACTGTCAGCAAGACCAACTTGAAGATAAACTGGAAATGCACAGCCAGCAAGCAGTGGTCAACCCAAGGAACTGTTTGATTTGCAAAGTATGGACTTGTACAAATCTTGCTTAATCAGAAGATCTAGCCCCGAGTCTTCCCCCTGGGGAAACAACGAGCTGGAGCTAAGTAAAGCTGCCTTGGGTTTTTTACTATAAAACTAGCCTTAGCCCCTGCAGGGCTTGTGGTTGCCTCTGCTGAACTAGATCACACAAGAGCATGTCTGAGAGAGATGGATACGGGGGGTGGAGTGAGAAGAAGATGCTTTGCAGACTGAACATGGAAGAACTGAGAACTGATGAGATGAGGGACTGTCCTCAAATGCGTACGTTTGCCTATGGATTTTCACACTGACAAGGAGAAGAGACTGAGATTTGAGAAAGGGAAACTTGAGCTCATCTGAAGTTGAGGGAGACAAGTCAATGAAGAGGCAAGGAACATCTCAGTGTCAGGAGTATGCACAGAAAGCAAGGATTTCAAAGCGTGCTAACCCGGCAAGCAAAAACAAGCCTTCTGCTCACCTTTCCCTGGGTAGTGGAACAAAGCAGCCCTGTGTCTCTGTTGGAGAAGTGGCAGTCAAAGCCCCTCCTGTGGAGGATCAAGGCTGCCTCGTTGGAATGCTTGCCGTCCACCTGCAAATGAGCAGATTGTCAACTGACTCGACCGCATACCTGTGATGTGAGCGACCCCCAAGCTACAAATGCCCACTTTATTTAAAAGTGAATTCAGGCAAACCCATGGCCATTCAGGGTCCACACTCACTGTGACCATCCCCTGCGATCCTCCCTCCCCTCAAGGAGTCAGGTGATATTATGTTCTAAGAGTCCTTGTTAAGTCACTCAGGCTTTGGTTTCTTCCATGGTTCCTAAGCACTTGGGTTTCCTTTTGTCTACATATCCTATACTGTTTTATTTATTTATTTTTAATAAACCCATCAGTTGAATAGAGTATACCTGAATATGGTCCTTATCTGTTCACTGAATGATGTGATGAATCACCCAACTTAAAACTGAAACATGTTTCTTTATTGAATTCTAATTTTTGCTAATTGCATTAACATTTTTAATCTTTAATGTGTTGGTTCATTATTTTTAAATAAGAGACACTTAAATTGAATTAGTTATGCTTATCACTTGCTAAGCCAACCACATTTACTAGTTTGATGTATCATTTAAATTCACATTACAGAAGCTATTCTTCTTGCGCAGGCAAGAAGGAAATCACTAAATATGACAAGTCAGCTACAGGACTCAGCATACAGTTTCCTGCAGTAAAATGTCTTACATTCATTTACGTAACAATGTCATGAATAGTTCAAGTCCTTAGATATTAAAAATTACAATTATTTAATATATTTTATATTTCCTAAGCTGGGAAGATGGTTATAATGAACAAAATATATGAACAATCCTTGGAAAAGTTAAGAAATGCAGTTATGCACATGCTGCTTTGTAGTGAGACCACGAACAGAATTGGTCCCTTTTTCTTTTCTGTGGCCACGGATATGAATTATCCTGGGTTCTTGATCATCCTCACTAGGGCATAGCATTTTTAATGTGCTATAGAGATATCTTTTCTGAGTAGCTGCCAGCATTCCCACTGCTGATTTGACTTTAATGTTAATGAAACACTTAAAACTGTCCTCATCTCAGATTCTTGGCTGCAATAACCTGTTTTATGACATTTTACACTGGTATTTTGCTAAGATTTTGTTTAAAGGGAGAGAAGAAAGTCATTTAAGGAATTCTGACTCATCACAGGACCACATGATACACATAGCGAGTTGAAATCATATGATAAAGATTCCTAATGAAATTTTGAACAATTGCACAGTCCCAAAATAGCATGAAAACAGCACATAAGAAAACCCTTTATTTATTCCATACACGAGATCTCCAGAAGGATGATATTTGCGCCAATTATGAAACCTTGGACAGTCCCTTATTCTTCCTAAGCATCAATCTCCTCATTTGTAAAATGGAGCCAACGCACGTCTACCGCCTTCACGGCATTACGGTGTGGGTTAAGCCTTGGAAAATACTATGTACGGTAGCCCAGTTTATAGGACAGAATGTGTCAGTACAGAAGCTGTAGAAATGAGTAGTTCAAAATCTGGGCTGGGAGTCACACAGCCTAAGATCTGTATCCTAGTTCTGCAATTTACCGACTGCTGATTTCAGCAAAACAGTTTTCCTTTACCATAAAAAAGAGAGGAAATGAAACAGTATAAGGGGACTTAGCCCAGGGTCTGAAGCATAGGAAGCCCTCAGTATACTATTATTTCTATCAACATCATCTATCAAATAAATTGTGATTATTTTCATAATAGTTACAAATTAAATAATATTCTCATTTAACTTCTCGTTCATGAATTTCCTTTATGGACATCATAACTCTGTAGCTAAGGAATCAGGAAAGCTGCAAATTATATATCAAAATTATAACAGAGTCTTGATTCAAATTCACAGATTAGATGATCTCTTAATTTACTCCCAAAGCACTTATCACTATTAACCTAAAGCATTTGGCCATTTTTTGGGGGGGCGGGGGAAGGCACCTGCACATGTGTAAATTCCCGGCCAGGGACGGAACCTATGCCACAGCTAAGGCAAAGACACATCTTTAACCCAGCAACTTCCAGCATTTGGCCATTTTAACTCACTAGACCATTCTTTAAAAAACCACTGATAAGCAGGCATTCCTAAAATTCCTGCAACACAATTATTCTTGGAATATGAATATGTAAGGCCTTCAGCAGATTGAAGGTGAGAAAAAAAGTAGGAAGGGAAACATTTTCAGAATTTTGCCATTGAATTCAATAAAAGATTTAAACAAGCAGTGCAAAAGTAGAGATTAAAGTTAGAAAAATTAATTTTCACTGATGGGGAAAAAGTTTTACTTTCTCTAAAAATTAAAATTGCATCACTTTTCATAAGAATAAAACACCAACTGAAATGGCAATCATCTTGTGTAATTTTTAAAAAATCAAATATTCATGAAAGTATCAGTTTTCAAGCAAAAAAATACCTGAGGCAAAGCAGCAGTTTTTCAGTCTCCAAGTCTGGCTAGGCATTTTATTTCTAAGAAAACTGTTTTTCAAAGTAGGAAAACTGTGAATTTAACTTGCATATGTATGCAGGAAAACAGATACCTTCCAGTAGTTACAATATATGCTCTAGGACAGTAAACAAATTTTGAAAGACCTCTTTTTATATTCATTAATATGTTAGTAACAACCAGACCTCAAAAGAGTAGGGGAGGGTGGGGAAGAAAACTTACAAATTGTGAAATTGCACCAAGCACTGTACTGGGTGAGTTTCAAATTAAGTGTCATTGTAAAACAGTTCAGATCACAGTTGGGGCTGAATCCCTGCTTGGATGTTCCAAAGTTACACCAGGAAAATCCACTGTAGAACCTATTTCAGGGAACTTATTTAAACCACTATCTGGCTCCTAGACGAAGCGGTGGGCCTGTGAAATTTTTCCAGTAACTGGGGGAAAAGGGGGAAAGTAATCTAACTTATAAAATAAAGCCATCAGCCTTAGAGAAAACCAGATTGGAAGCAAGGTTTGGTTCCACCTCAAACCAGCTAAGTGACTGGGTACATTGCTTAACCTGTGAAAATTCAGGGAACTAGGTTAGACTCACGAAGCGCCCCTTTGAGCATCAGGGCCAACCACCACGGCAGTACCAGTAACTGCAACGTACTTGGACTCAACACATGCTGTGTGCCAGACCCGGGCAGAACGCTTTTCATGGATTAACTCATTTTGTCTTGCAACAACCTTTGAAGTAGGTGAGGGGGTACACAAGGTGCATTGCTGTATTTAAAGGTTTGGGAACATCCCCTTCACAAAGCACTCCCTTTCATACTCAAGTACCAACTCTCACTTATGTCTCTGCAAGGGCCCTTGGTGATCTTTCCCCACCAAGGGTGGGTGTTTCCTTCTATGGGTGTCCCATTACTACTGTGTAGAGAAGAGGAAAATAGGCGGTATATTCCCTCACCTTTTCAGCACTATCACTCTCCTTCTCTTCCCATGCAAGAGGCAGAACGAGGTTCTGCACGGGGATCTGGAGTCAGACTTGCTGGGGTGGGCCTCCCAGCACCACCAACTACTGGCTGCATGACCTGGAAAAGTTACCCACCATCCCTAGATCAGCTAGCTTCCTCTTGTGTAAGTTGGGGGACAAATGGTGCCTACTTTCAGAGTGTTGTAGTGAGAGGTGTGTAAGGCCCATGGAAAGCACGCAGAGTAATGCCTGACATGGCGACAATTTCAGGTACACTGTTTTGAAAAAATCTGAGGAATTAGTAATCAACTGTATAAGCAATACAAGTCAAAATGACATCCAGATCTACTCTGGCAGTAAACTTCAACCTTCTCCAATTTATAAAAAAGTGCCAACGTTTTTACTTGATTATTAGTAACGACAGCTCATGACTGAAGGATCACCGTTGAGAACCTTTATTTGTCAAGCACTTAGTGCATACTACCTGCCAGATGCTGCTCTTAATGCTTTACAAACATCACCTCATTTAATCCACTCAGAGAATCTCTAAGGTGCGTGCTATTACCACTGCCTTGTCACCAGCGAGGAAAACTGAGACTTGGAGAATGAAGTGACTTGCTCAAAGACACCGGGCCAGCGAGTGGAGGGAATGCACCCAAACCCAGGAGGTCTGGCTCCTAAGCCTGTACTTTGACAGCTACAGTCTCCCACTTCCGCTCTAGCTGCAGATTAGTGCTCAGAGACACCTAGCTCGGAGAGGAAAGAAGAAATCACTTTTGACTTATTGCAACAAAGGCTATGAATGAAAGGAGAGCACCTCTCTGACTTGAGGCTGGAAAAAGGGAGTATTTACTTATTAATGTTTAATTTTTTTGTCTTTTTAGGGCTGCACGTGTGGCATATGGAGGTTCCCAGGCTAAGGGCTGAATCGGACCTCCAGCTGCCGGCCTATACCACAGTTACAGCAACGCCAGATGTGAGCCTGCGAGCCTCGTCTGTGACCTACACCAGAGCTCATGGCCAGACCAGATCCTTAACCCACTGAGCAAGTCCAGGGATCAAATCTGCCATCTCATGGTTCCTAGTCAGATTTGTTTCCCCTGCAACACGATGGGAACTCCGGGAAAAGGGAGCATTTAATCAATCTTTCAACAGAGCTAAAACCATGAGTTATCAAAACCTAGTCAGAAAGTAACATATAGAAATGATCATTTCTAGCCATCCACAACCTTCCCATTCATCCACTCACCCCATTTTGAAACAGGATTTAAAGCCATTCTGAAAATTAGACACATGTTGATAGTCTCTCCTAAGACAAGGAAGAGGCAAATGCTCCTCTCCTGAGGTGGATGAGAAATCTGCAAATGGGGAGCTGAGCTACTCCTGTCTCACACCAAAGAAACGGGACTTGCTCACTAGTAAAGTGAGGTTCATGAAACCGTACCTCCCAGAGACTGTGGTCAAGGGTGTACGTGCACACATTGTTTGCTGAGGAAGAGAGGGGTCATAACGTTGACCAAATTCTCCAAGAATGTGACCCCACCCTTCTCAGAGGATGTGTAAGCTGTATGTAGACTAAGGCATGGCTAAACACTTGGTGGGAAAATTCCTCCACCTCTCTCAGATTCTTGGAAAACGGCAAACACCAATCATATTTCAGTGCACTCTGGCAGCTGGGAGGGTTAGCGAATCTCATTCCAAGTCCTGAGATAGGAAATAACCAGTAGAAATTCCTTTTGCAGTGTACTCATTAAAAACGTCAATAACAGTTATCCTGTTTTAATCAACAAGATAGCATGACAGAAAGAAAGGGGAAGGTAAATGCTTGTTCTCAGATATGTATAACCAAGGACATTTCCCCCCCCCCATAATTTTTACCTTTCCAGAAGCTAGGGTGATCAATAAAGCACCAATCAATTCTTATAAGAAAGGCAAAATAAAGTGAAAACCTTAAATGGCCTCTTATAAGAAAAGGAGGGGGTGCTGTAAACAAGTTGGGAGAGAAAATGTTCAATAAGTGGTGCTGATGTTGAAATGACTGGTTTACAAGTTGTAGGAAATTGTTAACCAAGTCAAAATAAATTTCACGGAGAATAAAGAGTTAAATGTTTCATATATATATATATATATAATGTTATATAAACATAAAATGTTTACATATGTTTACATATATAGCGAGAGATCTATGAATAAATAATTAAAATAATGTCTGAGCATGAAATTCATGCAGTGGAAATAATCTGCAAAGCAAGCTGAACTACGCATCATTGTTCAAAAAGCCAAGGCAGAATGGTTCCATGAAGCCTAGCTGAACAGTTCTGCCTCGCCCCTGGAATATCAGCATTCCAGGCTGAACCTTTCATTCTAGCCTACAGAACTCTGACTATCATCCATCCTCTCATGAGATTCTCCCAGCATCCTCTCTACCAAGGCTCTCTTCTCCCTTAATCATTACCCTTTCCGGATGACATGGTTTTCCTGTTTAGTGCACTTGAGTGGTACTCCTGCTTCCTAGTTTCAAACCTTTATAGAAGTTTCTTTTTTTTTTTATCTCGAGCTGTTGATAGTGCAAGAAAAGAGGGTAATAAAGAGATGAGAGCTGGAGGCCAAGCATTTAGGATGTGAAAGTTAAATTCCTAGGCAGTGGCTGGAGCATGCTGGGCTGTACATGCTGTGAGGTAAGGTTTTAAGAGATATCTGTTCCCCGCTTCATCTGAGTACAAATATATGACATTTAATTAGTTTTTTCCAGAAAAAAAAAAAATCTATAAAGTAGAAAAGCAAGAGATGCTTATATAAAAACAAACTCATGGGGAGTTCCCTGGTGGTTAGGATTTGGTGCTTTCACTGCTTCGGCCCAGATTTAATCCTTGGTCTGGGAACTGAGATCCTATATCAAGCCACTCCATGCTGTGGTCAAAAACAAAAAGCAAAAAACAAAACAAAACAAAAAAACCCAAAAAAACCTCATCTACCAATATAGAACAATTTCTGAAAAATTGGATTCCGAGGAACAGATTTAGTAAGTCTTAAAAAGTCAAATCCTATTCCTCTGAGGCCCTGTGCAGCACCCAGATTTGGAAGACCTGGGTGTGGGTTCCGATTCTACCATTTACTGCTGGGTAGTTTTATTTTAATCATTTAATCTCTCTAGCCTTTACTCTTCATTCCAATTTAATAAGTGGAGAAAACTCAGCAATATTTCTAGAATCATGAGGAGAGGTTTTTCAAAATTACTGAGTTATTTTTGTCTTTCTTTGAGTGTAACCATGGAATTATACTTCACTCCTTTTAAGTACCAAGCTTTCTTTCAGTCAATGTCTCTATCAGACTTCCTTCAAGGCTTATTTTCCTTGAGTTCCCGTTGTGGCTCAGTGGAAATGAATATGATTATTAACCATGGGAACGCAAGTTCAATCCCTGGCATCGCACAGTGGCTTGAGGATCCAGTGTTGC
The DNA here is from genome assembly GCF_016906955.1 of Phacochoerus africanus. Taxonomy (NCBI): domain Eukaryota; kingdom Metazoa; phylum Chordata; class Mammalia; order Artiodactyla; family Suidae; genus Phacochoerus; species Phacochoerus africanus. Next base: position 114,835,464 of record NC_062547.1, on the reverse strand, counting down.
CATGAGCTGTGGTGTAGGCCGGCGGCTACAGCTCTAATTTGACTCCTAGCCTGGGAATCTCCATATGCCTCGAGTATGGCCCTAAAAAGCCAAACAAAAAACAAACAAACAAAAAAGCATTACTTTCCTATTATCAGAGGTTAGGGGATAGAGAGCAATTTTTAAAGAATCCCCTAAGTTTTCAAACAACTGTTAGAAATAAGTGTTAACAAGGAGTTGTCTTGTGGTACAGCTGGTTAAGTGTCCAGCATTGCTGCTGTCGTGGTGTGGGTTTGATCCCTGGCCCAGGAACTTCTGTATGCAGTGGATATGGCCCCCAAAAAAGTCCAGAGAGAATGTATAATGTTTTGGGATGGAAATGCTATAAAACTGGGTTGTGATGATCACTGTACAACTATAAATGTAATAAAATTCATTGAGAAACTTAAAAAAAAACAAACAAGAAAAAACAAGAAAAAAAGGAAATATGTGCTAATAGTCAAAGACTAACACAAAACTGGTACCAACTGATAGAAAAATGCAACACAACCCTAAATATTTCATTCTGCTCATGTGGTTAGGCATTAACCTATGCCTCTGGTTAGGCACTTCAATCTTTATTCTTCCTGATCAAATTGTTAAATTGCTTTCTATCGTCTCTGCTAAAACCCTAGTTTGCACCTGAGGTCGCATGTACCGTAAGCATTATCAGGACAGCAGTGTGTATCTACAAAGCACTTCTGTTTTCAAAGGGCTCTAACAGTCTTATTTCATGTTTCTCACACTAGACCTGAAGCAGGCGTGTGATATCAGGCTCATCTCATAAATGGGAGCTGAGCCCGCAGTCATGCAGCTGACAGGGAGTGAAGGTGTTCCACCTGTTCACAGGTGAGAAGGGCAATGGGAAGCCAGGTGGCCACAGCCAATGGAGGCCAGACTGCAGAGGGCCTGACTGCCCCTGAGTCTGAACCAGTTCAGTAGGCAACAGGATTTTTCATCCAGAAAGTGATTAGATTTATATGACAGGAAGAGAGCCAGTAGAAGGAAGAATGAAAGGACCAGCTAACCAAAAAAAGAGGTCATCTGGAACACAAGCAGATTGTGTTCTTGGATTGTAGAGGGTAAAACCCTACACTCACTGATTCCAGAGTCAGCTGGGGCTGCTTTCAGAAAACCACCATGGGAAAGAATCATCTAGAAATGAAGCTAAGGTATAGCAAAGGTCCTTCAGCTGGTTTACACTCTTTACCATCCTGTCCAGGCCTGGTGGTGGCAGCCTGAGGCTCAGAACCTTTGGTACCCTCCACTCTATCCTTTCATTCTCTTTAGTCCACGAGTTAATGACAGGTTTCCTGAGAGAGTCCATCCATCTCTAGTGTACTCTTTTGTGGGTTAAAGGAGACCCGCAAAAGACCATAGCAGAATCTTAGAACACTCAAAAGCATCACTTGTCAACAAATTATTACCAAGCCCCTACTAGGTGCGGGCTCTTTTCTGGGCAGAGGGATAAAGCAAAGCATCAAAAAAAAAAAAAAAAAAAAAAAAAAAAAAAAAAAAAAAAAGCCCAGGTCTCAGCAAGCTTCCATTCTGACCAATACAGTATCTCCTTGTCTGTCATGCTTCCTGACCACTTTACCCCCAGAAATCCAGACAAGTCTTTTATTCCCTGACCTTCTTCAGATATTTACTGCCTTATCACCTTTTCTGCAAGGCCTTCTCCAAACACCCTATTCAAATCACCTTCTAGAATTGCCCTTCCCTCCTTTTTCCCTTTCATAATAACACCTATCACTAACATATCGTTCCCTTATTTTTTCATCTTTCATTATTTTTTCTCCTCCCACAAGAATCACAGCTCCGGAAGAGCAGGGGCTCTTGTCTGTTTAGTCCATGACTGTACCCCTAGTGTCTTTAGGAGTAACTGACACCTAGCAGGCATGAAATAAATCCTGTGAGCAAACAAGGCCTTTTGACACTGAGATACAAACACAGGCCTCTAACAATCACTTGTATTCATTATTACTAGTCATATGAATTTTCCTACATAGTCAGACATAAGTTCTTCATCTTGGACATAGAGTTTTAAAGCCCTAAATATCCAAATTTGTAGGCACTGATTCTTCCTTTTCTGGCGCGCTTCAGTTCTTTGTTCTTAAGCTAAACATTTTTTTCTACTCTATCTTCTTTTCACACTTAGACTGTTTATTAAAAGATACTTCCCATAGAATCCATAACCACTTACTACTTCCAACTAAGTGTATGTCAATTCACAATATCAACATAGCTCTGCAACATATAAAAATGAAGACAAATGTCTAATCTTTTATTCTTTTCAAAGTAGCCTCAGATTTTAAAAGCAGGCAAATAGGTAAATTCAAGCAATTCAATGTAATTAAAAATCCACACCTAATAAAAACTTCCCTTGGCTCTTCTTCCTCTAATATACCTTTATATTTCTCCTGAAGAGTTGGTTTTTTACTGAAAAGATTTGAGGTTTTTTTTTTTTTTTAGGACATTTGTATTTCTAGGAGAAAAGATATGAATGTACAAAGCCTCTGGTACAGAAATAATTAAACATTATGCTTTCTATTTCTCTAACTCCTGCGAAACACTGGCTAACAAGAAAAAACAAAAGAAAACTGCCAGTACAGCTGATCTTAAGGCCTGGTTTTCTCACCCACTAATTATGTGACCTGAGGCCAGTTTCAGCTTCCTTATCTGTAAAAAGAAGCTGATATTCCCTGACCTGCTCACCATACAAAACTTTTCGGAGAATAAAATAAATTAGTCTTCGGACATGCTCTAAACTACACAGCAACAGTCAAATGAAAAGTATAATGATGTTGCCTAAAGGGGATGTCCTCTTAATTATTCCTCAAAGCACAGTAAAACCTATAGCATTTCTTTTTTCTTCCCACCCCCTACACGACGTATAGTATAAAAAGTCATTTTTTATAGATATATTTTGAGATATACCTTTGACTGTATAGTCCTCAGATTAACCAGATGAATGTCACATGGCAAAGATGACATTAATGGAGAGAATTCACCCAGCAGCTGAAGGGTGGGCACAGGGACCTTTTCTGTCATTGGAAAGACAGGATGATTCAGGAAAGAAGAAGTTATGTGGCTAAGGAGGGAAGGATAACTGACCGACTTCTTTTCTTCTTCCTAGTAAGAAAAACAAAATTGCTTAAGAGTTATGTATTTACAGTTCTTATCATGTTAATTGAATGACCAGACAGGGCTTAATGAGGAAAGAAATACAAAAATATATGCGTACTCTAGTTTCATTCTATTTTATAAATGCACAGTGGATTACCACATGCAGTTCTAAACGATACAAGAAAACAATATCGACTTAATGCTCATGTGTAGAAATAGGTCTTTCCCATTGCTTTAAAACTAAACATCCTGACGACATTCTCCACAAACATTGTAAGACAGGGTACAACTTTTATGGAAATTTTGTCTCAATCTACCACAGAACTCTCAAAGTAGATGGGTTGGGACATTCAAATACCACATACAGAGTTCCCGTCGTGGCGCAGTGGTTAACGAATCCAACTAGGAACCATGAGGTTGCGGGTTCAGTCCCTGCCCTTGCTCAGTGGGTTAACGATCCGGCGTTGCCGTGAGCTGTGGTGTAGGTTGCAGACGCGGCTCGGATCCTGCGTTGCTGTGGCTCTGGCGTAGGCCGGTGGCTACAGCTCCGATTCGACCCCTAGCCTGGGAACCTCCATATGCCGCGGGAGCGGCCCAAGAAATAGCAAAAAAGACAAAAAAAAACCCCAAAAAACCCCCCAAAAAAACAAATACCACATACATTATCAAATGTTATCCCTTTTCCTCAGGTTTTATCCATTATATTCTCACGGATTCACTTATACACTTGATTAGACTGTTACATATTGATCCAAAGCTGTGTTCTATAAATAATATCCAATAATAGGATTAAAAAAAAACCCTCAGGATAAATAAGGTCTGAAAATAACACAGGTAGCATATCCTGATCATCTGCTTTCTTTAAATTTGGTAAAATCATTATCAGTTGCTTCACTTTATTCTAAAAATAGGAACTAGTACATGTGTGAAAGAACAGCTATCACACATTTTCAAATATTAAGTAAGTCTACCAAGACTGGGGATATACATATGGAGATAACATATACAATTAATTAAATCAATGACTAAGTAGAACCTTAACCAGTAATACCTAAGGTGTAAAAGCAGACACAGAAAAGCACTAAGAAGAAAGCATAATTCACGTAGAAAGGTCTGATCACCAACAACGACTGGAGAAAATTTAATTTTGTATCTCAGTTTTGGAAATGACTTTTTTCACTGATATCTTCTGATTTTGCATCCTTTTTAAAACAGAGGGCTCAAATAAAAGGCTTGGCTACTTATCTGTGAGAAAAGACAAAATTTATAGAAGATATAGAGCTTAAAATTCAGAATGTCAGATTAGCATTGAAGTGAGGGTGTTAGCAAAGAGTGCCAGCAGCAAACTGTATGTCATTATAATTCAGACCATGGAGAGAAAGAGAAAAACAAATTTTTTTTAAAGGCAACAGAGGCACACTACACTATTAAGATACTGACAAAAAATATTGGGTATGAAAAGAGTTGTTAAAAAAAGTATCCATTCCATTTCCTTTTTAAAAGGAAAGAGTAAATAAGCATACACAATAATATTCTTCAACAATATTGAAATTTAATGCAGCTTGTAACATGAACAGAGTAAGAACATTTTCAACAAGATGCTTTCAATGTACTCAAAGATCAAAGGACTTCATAATCTAGGTCAGGATTGCCAACAAAATCACTTTTAACTAATAAAAGATAAAAGATGCTTATAGAAAGGAAAACACCTGCCTTATCAGATTCAGGAGGCATTAAGTCCATTCTAGGTCAAGGAACATTCAGAAAAAGCTCTCTGGCATTGTTTTGTGCTGCAGAGGAATCCCTGGACACTTCAGAGAAGAGGCAGGTTACTTCCGGGCAGATTATCTATACCTTAGAAGTACTAATGGGCATATTTACCATTTTTCCAACTCAGTTCTCCTGACCCTCAGTGCTTCCCCCAGATTGACCATATATCAGAATGGCTTGGAAAGCTTTCATAAAACACAGATCCCTGAACCCAAGCTCAGATCTGCTGAACCAGAGTATCCAGAAGTGGGACCCTGGGAAGGTAAAGTTAAAAGCTCCCAGGTAACTGTCACATGGTCAGTCCCACACTGCTCTGCTGACCTGTGCTAGAAACTGCCACCCCAGACATCCTCCCAATCTTTTAGGGAAATAAATCAGAGCTCCCTCTGGAATCAGAAGTATGAGCCTCACCCTTTAACTAATTTTGGACTGGAAAAAAGATGCAGACTTAAAAACATGCTAAAGTCTTGTCAAAGGATACTATGCCATGAATGAAAGCACCTTGAGCACTCAAGAACTGTGCCATATTTATTGCCTCCTAAGCAAGATAAGGAAGAGAACTTAGTGGAAGAGTTGTGGTCTGGTGCCAGAAGAGCTCTGTGAGCCAGTAACCTATCGACACTGGCCAGGCCAGGTGAGACAGAGTCTTAGGGAAAGTGTATCATTCACACACTTTAACACGTTTATAGCAACAGGCAGCTCAACATGATATTTAACTGTGCAACCATCACTATTTTGATTAATCTCCTAGAAAGGTAATCTTTTAACTATAACTCTGATGATAAATCCAAAGACTATAAAACATATTTGCTATAGGAAATCTTAAACGTTTGAGCTATAAATGAATTCTTCAGCCTTATAGTAATGAATATATTATTATAAACATTATTTGGCTTCTTGTAGGTTGGAGGGTTGCTCACTGTACAAGTTTGGCTTTTTCCTCGCAGCCTGCTTGAACTGAACCAGCGTTTCTAAGTACCTTCTAATCCAAACCACATCATGCTGAGGTCTTCTCCACTGGGTTTCAGCCCTTATATTATAAGTCAGAACTTCCCACCAGGCTCCTCGGTGCCCTTCATTAAGCCCACACGAATTATCTGATCCTTAAACATCAAAAGTTTCCATTTCTTCTACATCAAAAGTTGCTAACTTATTAAGATAGTAAGAGATCATTTTTTTCAGTCACCTTTGTTTACTCAGGATGACCTGACACCTGGTGAGAACTTGATAAATGTCTGTTGATGATTAACTGATTTATAAATTATTAAGTTAACAAGCAATGCAATATAAATAAGGGAGAATATTACTGTAGGGGGAAGGATAGGGTAAAAAGAAAAAAGCGGGAGAAGGTGAGAGAATGAATGAAAATATATAGACTTATGAGATTTAGAGATTTAGATATCAATACAATCTAGCACAGAGCTGAAACCTGGCAACATGTGGGCCGAATTTGCCTATTTAGATATGTTTTGGTAGTTTTGCATGGTATTCAAAAGTTATTGGTTTTTCAGCTACCTCTCAAAAAAAAAAAAAAAGCAATTTCACATTAAAATCATCAAAAACATCAATAATAACAAAAACTCCCCCAAACAGATAACTGGTTTTTTACCCCCAAAACTGGAAACTGAAGTCACACTGGACTCCCGCATTCCCACGTGGAAACAATCACGTGAAGCCGAGTTGTGGCTCTGAAGTGGGTATGTGTCCATCCTCGTGCTCACCACAGACTCCCTGATCCCCTGATTTAAGCCTCTGCCCTTAAACCTGACCACCCTCCCTCAGGCCATCGCTTCCCTGAGCTCTGTCAGCATTTGGGTTGTTCATCCGGTCTCTCCCTACTTCCTCTCTGTATATGTAAAGAACTGGTATCCAGAGGAAAAACGACACCGTTGTAACATTTGAACACTGTTAACTGTGCTGTCATTCCTAGTTCAACGACCTCTTTACTTCAGCAGTCAACAACAGGAAGGCAGGAGGAAGCAAGGGTCAAAGTCATAAATCCTCAAAGGTCAATGCTGATGAGATAATTCCTATTTTCCACTTCTGCTGCCCTCTGAGCACTGTTGCCGTGGACCACAGTCAACCTCCACAGCCACAGTCCTCTACTGGGCATCTAGACTTCCAGCAAATATTTATCATCCCAGTCTTGTTCTCACTGCCCCTCTGCACAATGCTTGAAAACAGGATGCATTTCCATTCAGTTATCCCGGATTATTCCCGTCGGGCGTGAGCAGGCTCAAGGGTTCCTACTAAAATGCCTTCCTTTCCAAGGAGTGTTTCCTCATCTCAGTTTCTACCATTGATGTTTTTAGTCATTAGCCTGACCTGAAAATAAAAATAATTTCTAGAAAATTTAAGTGATATATAATATGTAACACTTATTAATCCAATGTCTTTTTAATCAATTTCACTAAAAATTAAAACTTATTTTTTCTTCTCTAGTTCATTTTTTAAAAAGAAACTCTTGATTGAAGCTCAAGAATCTACAGTTGAGCAAAAAAAAAATTAAACCAACCCAAGATTAAAAAACTCTGAGTCAAATTTAAATCAATTACTATCCAAAGAGTTTTGAATGAGAATAAACACATTATTTAACTTCTAAGTGAAAGCTTTATAGATCTGACATGAAAATTCTTATTGCCATAGTTAAGAGAAGTCTTGTAAATTAGTGTCTATATAGAGAGAAAAATCATAAAAGCCAGAAACATTTCAGGAGGAGTAAAAGATAGTAACTGCCAGCACTCAGACAATAAGTTTTGTATGCAGTTTTAGTCCTAAAGCTAAGCTATCTTGTCAGTAATTGATTTAAACCATGAGTCCCAAGAACTGGTATAAATCTTGACATCTAAAATGGGTATTAAAAATCTTTTTCCTAAAAGAGTCTAAACACTGGATGAATTCTTTGCCTTAATTAGCTACTGCTATTTCATTCAATCAACTAGTATTTTATTTACAGAATGTCTACCACAGGCCAGGAGGCCCTGTGGAGCACATGAAAATGAAATAGACAAGTCCCTAGAACCTAAGAGGGGTTATAGAACATGCATCTGGTGACAAGGCAGTGAGCAGTAACTGTGGTAAATACAGTGTGCAATGTACTATCACAGTTCATTCATTTGTGCATGTGTGTATTCATTCATACAACATACACTGTGTATTTGTTCTGCTAGGAACATACTAGAAGCAGACAGAGACACAGCCCTTACTCCCAGGGAGTATATGGTCCACAGGAGGAGAAAGACAATGATCATATAATCACACACACACGAAGGAGAGATGCCTGGTTCTGGGGGAGCACAGGAGGGGATGTGACCTGGTCAGACTGATGCAGTTGATGAAGTGGGCTCTGACTGAGAGTCCCTGGGCAGAGAGACTGAAAAGGTATGTGCAAAGATGCTGTGAGGATAGCATGTGGGGGGCTTATGATGGAAAGGAAATAAGCTGTCCCAGAGCAGAAACAGGGAGAGCCATGCTGGATAAGGAATGGGGATGGGCGGGGCCCATGCTATGAGGAAGGAGCTTTGCAGGCTGTGCTAAGGATCTGGCTTTTTTTTTTTTTTTGTCTTTTGACTTTTTAGGGCTGCACCCATGGCATATGGAGGTTCCCAGGCTAGGGGTCCAATTGGAGCTGTAGCTGCCAGCCTTCGCCACAGTCACAGCAACGTCAGATCTGAGCTGCATTTGCGACCTACACCACAGCTCATAGCAATGCCAGATCCTTAACCCACTGAGCAAGGCCAGGGATCGAACCCGCAACCTCATGGTTCCTAGTTGGATTCATTTTCGCTGCGCCATGATGGAAATTCCCAGGATCTAGCTTTTATACTGAGAATGATGAGAAGATGGAGAGGGGTTAAGCAGAGCACAGTGAGGTCAGATTTGGTTTTGAAAAAACAAAACCCACTTTTTACTAAGTTAAGAACAGTTAGGGCAGAAAGGAGAGGGTGGCGTGGATGTGCATAGGCTACCTCCAAGAAACACATGATGCTAGTTCAGATTAGAACTGGTGATGTAAGCAAGTTGATAGATTTGAAATATTTAAGCAATGAGATAGCCAAGCATTGGTGATGACTGGTGAAGCAAGTAAGGGAGAAACTTTTATCAGAGATGACCTCTAGGTGTCTGCCACTGGATGGAAGGTGGTGGCCAGTTATCAAGGCGGGAGGGGGGGCACTGGAGAAGGGCCAGGTGTGGGGGGAAGGGAGATCATGAGAGTGACTTTGGATATATCAAGCTGAGATGCCCTTAGAAATGGAGGAAGAAATGCCAGGAAACAACTACATAGATGGATCTGGAGCTAAGAGGTGAGACCAAAGCTGGGGGTAGGGGGGAAATGTATTTGTGGGTTCCATCTGATGCAGAGGAAGAATAAAAGGAGAAAAGGAAAAGGCCTGGGGTTGAGCCTTGGGGGCTCTAGTATTTAATGGCCGAATAAAGAGCTAGCAGAGCAAACTGCCCTAGAGGTAGGAGGAAAACCAAGCAAGCAGACAGCATGGAAGCCCTGGCTGGGCAGTATTTTAAGACATGACAATGGTCAGTGTCAAATGCTGCTGAACGGGGAAGTAAGATGATGATGGAAAACATCCACTGGATCTAGTGACGCCGGCAAGAGTGTATGTTGGAAGCTAAATCCCGACTGAAAGGAACTGAGTGTGAGACGGAGGTGAAGATACAAACTCAGCTCGTCAACTCTGGCTCAGTGGAGTAGAGAAGATGGGATAGCAGTGGAGGGGAAATGAAAATGCAAGCATGAGTGACAGCTGCTTTTTTGTTTTTATTTTTAATGGAAGAAAATGAAGAGTGTTTAAAAGCCAAGAGAAAGGGGCAGAGGCAGGGAAGGCGGAAGGGTGGCTAATACCAGTTATCCTCTGGAGGGAGTCTGGGGTTGGTGCCAGGGACAAGTGGAGGGACTGGCCTATGATGAAAGGAAGGGAAACATCCCCTTTGTAACATGAGGGAAGAAGGAGAGAGGAACAGATGCTTGGCATCCAGAAGAGAGAGTCCCATCAAACAGCTGTTCTCTCTACAAAGTAGATGGCAAGGCCACTGCTGAAAAGAACAGAAAAGATTTGAAATGGTCAGTGCAGAAAGAAGGACAGCAGAGTAGGAGAAAAGGGGGCATGTCAAGGACCATCTGAAGTGGGTAGTCAAACAGTATATAGAAGGCTCTGAGGGTAACTTTTTCACTGTCTGAAGAACACTATCAGGTGGGTTCTCACTTTTGCCAGACTAACATGGAATGCTGGATTTTTGCTTTGAGGAATGAAAATGGAACAAGATGACAGACAAGTAAATCCACTTTGAACAGATGAATCTAAGACAAAAATGAGTACTCTAAGGTTTCCAGTAAATTTTACTAAGCAAACTTAATCTCCTAAGTATGTGACCAAGCTCTGTTCTTTAAAATCAACTCCTATTTCTTCCAAAATAACTTCAGAGGATTTCACCCAAACTGATTCCTTAACATTATTTTATATCTACATAAGAAGCAGAAATAAAACATAACATGGCATAAATGCAAATCTTACATGATAAATGTACGTGAAGTTCTCTTTCTTGTGATTACAGGCTAAGACTATTATAAAGATATCTCAGTAGCGAAAAGTGCAAAAAATAAAGAAAGTACAAAGCCATAATTTTGGATGACAAAGAGCAAGAAATATCAGAACATGAGAGTTTTTTTGTCCTACCATGTTCACGACACTTCTTTTTTCTAGCAGTATTCGAAATAAATTAGCTGTAATCTTGTTATCGTGGACACCTTGCTCAAGGCCACGATTATCATCTTGCATGAGTCTTCGATCCATGATAACTTCAATCTGACCTACCAAACAATCAAACAGGCCAGGCTTAGTCACTAAGAATCAGTTAAATATAAGGCAGGATCTCAACATAAGTTTCTCCTCCAGTCAGGGTGACAGATCTATACAACAACAGTACCATGCATAGGCTTTTGTTTTTTTCTTTCAATTTTTTAAAGTTTTATTGAAGTATAGTTGATTTTCAATATTGTGATAATTTCTGCTGTACAACCAGGTGATTCAGTTACACATGTACACACATCCATTCTTTTACGGATTCTTTTCGCAGGTAGATTATCACAGAATATTGGGTAGAGTTCCCTGTGCTACACAGCAGGTCCCTGTTGGCCAGTCATTCTATATACCAGAGTGAACCCAGAGATTATCACACTAAGTGAAGTTAGACAGTGAAAGACAAACATCATACGATATCACTTATATATAGAATCTTAAAATGTATACAAATGAACTTATTTGCAAAACAGAAATTGACTCCCACACTTTGAAAACAAACTTATGATTACCAAAGGAGACAGGTGGGGGCAGGGGGAGGGATGGACTGGGGGTTTGGGATTGGCATATACACACTACGTGCTTCCTCTTGATAATAGCTCAAAGCAGCTAGTACAAATTCATAAAACAGGACTGTCTTTCTCCTTTTCTTCATCAGTGTCTAATTAAAGAAGAAATTTAAAAATGGGACAGAAGAGTTCAAAATTAAAGTGAAACTTAAAAAATGAATCAAAAGGGTAAATTATCCTCCATCATGTTCCATCATAGGTGATTAAATATAGTTCCCTGTGATGGAGGATAATGTGAAAAAAAGAATATATATATATGTGTGTGTGTATATATATATATATATGCTATGTATGTATACGCACACACACACAAGTGTATGTATATACACCTGGGTCACTGCTGTGCAGCAGATATTACAGAGCATTGTAAATCAACTACAATAAAAAATTAAAAAAAAAAAGAAAGGGTAAATTAAAGCCTCCAAAACTTTTAGTGGCAGCCTTTGACATTTTAAACTGTTTATGAGGTTCCTTAAAAAAAGGTATATTGCACATGGAGTAATAAGGCAAATACAGAAGGAAAGGATCTAAAAAGGATCTGAAGTAAAATTTTAGGTTATTTGATGAGTGGTGATACATGAAGCCCTAAGATTTGGAGAGAGCATGACCCCCCTTCCCTCCCTGACACTAGGTTAGAAACATCCCTACTGTCCTCCCTCCTACAGCTCAAAAAGTTGTCAGACTTGGTTCCTTTGTTTGCTGTGCAATAATTCTACAACTCCTCTCCTTTAAGCTGTAAAAGCTAATGTTTAGGTTACAAAATTACACACTAAAAGAAACTGGAGAAAAAAAAAAAAACACCCAGGGACATATTTATACGTTTAAGATTATACCATATTTTATTTTATTTTTTGTCTTTTTGCCTTTTCTAGGGCTGCTCCCAGGGCATATGGAGGTTCACAGGCTAGGGGACTAAACGGAGCTACAGCCACTGGCCTACGCCAGAGTCACAGCAACTCAGGATCCGAGCTGCTGCGTCTGCGACCTACACCACAGCTCACGGCAAAGCCAGATACTTAACCCACTGAGTGAGGCCGGGGATCGAACCCTCAACCTCACAGCTCCTAGTCAGATTCGTTAACCACTGGGCCACAACGGGAACTTCAATATACTGTTTTAGATGACACAGACGAACCTATCTACAAAACAGAAAGAGATTCACGGACATGAAGAGCAGCCTTGTGGTTGCCAAGGGGGAGAAGGAGGGAGTGAGATGGACTGGGAGTTTGGGATTAGTAGAATGCAAACTATTGCATTTCGAATGGATAAACAATAAGGTCCTACTGTACGGAACAAGGAACTATATTCAATCTCTTGGGATAGAGCATAACAGAAGATAACATGAGACGAAGAATATATATATATACATATACATATATATCATATGTATACATACATACACATATATATACATACATATATCAGCAGAAATTGACACAACACTGTAAATCAACTATACTTTAATAAAAAAAGGAAAAAAAAAGAAAAAAGATTATATCAAATCTAAAATTATATGTGCTTAAACATATATATTCACCCACCCATTCATTCATATTTGCCATTATATTGAGCAATCATTTGGCATAAAAAGGGCACATAAAAGATTTTAGTAACTATTGCACTTACATAGTCAAACCTACTCTGCTTAGGTTTTTCTTCTCAGTTTAGGGATCCAGAACATAAAACTATCAGCAATGGCTAGAATTTTCATTTTTACTCGCTTCATACTTTATAAGACAACCGTTTAGAACATGTTCCTCAGGCACTGGGGGTAGCTGCCCTCACGCCCAGCTACAGCTCGCTCACGTCATCAAATGAGTATTTCAATCTTTTGGCCATTTCAACTCTTCTCTGCCTCCAAACATTCGTCTACACACTATGTGACACTACTGTCTCCTGGCCTGTACCCAAACTGTTTTTAGGTCCAAAGCTCTGCCAATACCAGGGTATCTGGGCATTGATACCAGTGTCTTTTATCAGGGAAGTGAGACAACACTGTTTGGTTCATAGCTGCTTGAATCCTATGGTCTAGTCCACCAGTGAGAGCCCAGTTTTGAGAATTTAAGGCAGGGTTTAAAAATGGGTAGCTCAGGAGTCACCTCTGACACAAGGCGGTTTTATGTCTTGATTTAAAAAAAAATTATGTCAACAGTGACAGAATGGGCAACTTCATGTAAAATTCTAGACTTCTGGGCTTCTCTTCAAAAACAGAAAATTTTGGCAGTACTGGGTCCCTGTCTCCAAAGCCACAATGAACTCACACTAAGCAGTGGCCACTCTACTGTACATGGGGGATGTGCTTTGCAATGTGTTCAAATCCCAGTACCCCTACTGGATCCCCACGTGAGGCTGTTATTATTTTTATAAGTGTACTCATGTCTGGTACGACCTCCTGATTTTGCTTAGTGAAGGCCACAAAGAAACATGAGAAATAGTAAGGTTTTCTGTGTGTGGAAGTTCAGAATGTATGTACATGCCTAATACAAAATGAATATACCAGGCATCCACACACATTTATTATCTGCCTGGCTCCTTAACACACTTGTCTTAGCAACTCTTAGTAGGTAATGAGAGAAGAACAACTGACACGTAAATGATAATTAAGAATATGTATTATGGAGTTCTTGTCGTGGTGCATTGGAAATGAATCCGACTAGGAACCATGAGGTTGTGGGTTCGATCCCTGGCCTCGCTCAGTGGGTTAAGAATCTGGCGTTGCTATGAGCTGTGGTGTAGGTTGAAGAAGTGGCTTGGATCCCGCGTTTCTGTGGCTGTGGTGTAGGCTGGTGGCAACAGCTTCGATTAAACCCCTAGCCGGGGAACTTTCATATGCGGTGGGTGTGGCCCTAAAAAGACAAAAGACAAAAAAAAAAGAACATGTATTATGAAGGACAAAAATCTCCCAATAGAAAGTTTTACAAAAGTCAGTGTCTACTGTCTATTTTCCCCTTCTCTCCACTTCATTCTCTTTTGTGGAATCCTTAAAGTCCTGTCTGTCACCTTGTTACCCCCAGACCTGTACTGTCTGTACTGCCTTTCTTTTTTCAGGTAGCAGTGTCCTAGAAGGATGTGATTCAGAGAAGGACCTAAGGCTGAACTGCAACATTCCACCTTTGCAAACTTGGTTAAGCTATCTAAACTCTAAATTATCTAAACTTATTTTAATCTGAGTCAGAATTTCGCTCTCTATTCAGTCACAACAATAACAGAGACTTTGGCAAAACAATTGGGCTATCAGAAGACGGAAATTATCTTTAAAAGTAATCAGTTTCAGGTAGTTTTAGGCCCTTCAATCTTCCTTTGAAGATTGAGGAAATTTATTCTTTTCTGCTGGCCTCACAAAGCTCAAAATTAACTAACAGTCTAGTTCTTAAAAGAAGAAAGCTTGTGACTGGAGATGATAATTTAATACATATGACTCACAGAAAGATTATACGCTTGAAACTGAAACTTCTAAGAGCAAAAAAATAATCTAAACAATACACACCACTTTTCAAACTTGAAACACCTAAGGACTGAGCAGCGAGCAGGGTCAGGCGATACTGGGCATCCTGGATATATGCCATTGTAGTCATCGGATAGACATTTGCTTGAAGAGGCAATTTGCTCATTGTCATTCTGGGTTGAATCTGTAAGACCAAACAATTCTCATTACGAAAAAAAAAAAAAAATCAAGTGATATTTACACATGTACTTAAAAAAATTAGTATTGACTACAGATGGCTTTTCTTTCAGAGAAAAAAAGCACCTTTCTTGTTCAGTGAAACAGCTAGCTTAAAAACTAAAACATTCTTCAAAACAATATTAAGAAAAATCCTGAGCATCTTGGAAAACAATGTTTAAGTGAGAAAGGTAGAACTTGTCCAGATTTTTTAAACAGGCATTACTATTTAAATTCAGAACAAAAATCCTTAACAAAAGTCTTCCAGTTCTCCAATATTTGCATAAAATAAATTACAAAGGTATTAAGTATTCATTTCTCATCTAAATCTAACATACTGCTTTTGTAATGAATGCTAAGCATAATAGCTGTCCCTTTTCAAGAAATATCTCTTGTAATTCTTAAATACCAAAGACCTCCCATCAAATCCTCTAACATATTACATTATAATAATTAAATGCTTATTTATATTCAAAAACTATTCAATGCTTACTCTTCTTGTTTAGTTCAATGTAGATAGTTCCAAATTCCAATTTTTCTTGGTCGAGTATCTGAATGCATGTAAGATGACTCTAACTTTATTTTTTGAGAGAGACCAACAATGCACTAAGCTAGTCTGGGTCCAGCAGACTCACTCCAACCTCAGGAGGAGATATCAGAGACTGTTATCAGAAATCTTACTCACACCCCACAAAAATGGGCCATCTATTCTTTTATATTCATGGAAGTCTGACATGAAACCCAAAAAAGGGGAAGTGCAAGGCACACATAAGAGTTAACTTGTACTGAGGACCCATGAACGCCAGGCACAGTATAGGGTAGTTCATAAGTAAGATTTTTAATCTGCATAACAACCCTGCAGTCTGCTGTTGAACTTACTGGTTCTGCATAGCATCCCCCCCAAAATTCATGTTCACCCAGATCCCATGAATGTGCTTTTATTTCGACATATGGTCTCTGCAGATATCATCAGTTATACCAGATTAGGGCAGGCTCTAATCTAAAGAATGGTGTCCTTACAAGAAATGGAGAATTGGACACAGAGAGACACACACAGAGGCATAAAGGAGAAGACCATGCAGCAGCAGAGGCAGAGATGCGAGTGATATGTCTGCAAGGCAAGGAGTGCCAAGGACCGCCTGCAACCACCAGAGGCTAGAAGAGTAAGGTTACACTTTCCCAGGGCTGATGGAGGGAGGGGAGCCTGCCCACACCTTGATTTTGGAGGCCTAGTGTCCAGACAGTGAGAAAGTAAATTTCTGTTGTTTTAAGCTACCCAGTTTATGATAATTCATATCATAGCCTTAGGAAATTAATAAACTAGTGAAAAAAACAACTGTAAAATATTTAAAAAAAAAAAAAAAGAGGACAGGAAAGCTAGCTTGAAAGAAACTTATCCTTTCCAATCCTGATCTTCCTTCTTCAAGGAAGTCGTATACTTAAAAAAAGGACATTTAAAATTGTCACAACTGTTACCTTCACTTCCCACCTGTAGGTCTAGATTTCTAGTTTGGCCCAAGGAACTACTCTTTCCAAGGTATGATAATGTACGAAAACAGAATGTGTACATGTATGTGTAACTGGGTCACCATGCTGTACAGTAGAAAAAAAAATTGTATTGGGGAAATAACAATTAAAAAAATGGCTTATTTTTAAAAAGAAGAAATATTTAGTTCGTAGACTTAAAAATAATATTTTCCTATTTATTCAAATGCTTGATCTTTGCAAAGAAAATTCACATTTTTATTCACTTCTAAGTTTTTTTCATTCATGTATACACCCACACACACAAATTATTGCTTCTGTAAGATTTTAAGAAAAGCTTTGCTTTTGTACACAAGGAAAATGAATCACCATAAAGCCAGGGCTTCATCTGAAAACCAAACAGCTGTAGTAGAATTAACATGTTAATTCAAAATGTATACTGCAATTTTTATGCTTTGCGAAGGTTTAAATTTAACTTTTGCAGGAAATTGTAGAAGAGAAAATCATCACAATCCCTTCCACTCATCCCAGTTGAAAATCAAAGTAACAGCATTTGTGAAATTATTTCTATTCATAGCCAGAAATTTCTAAGACGCTAATGTCTCAAAAACACCACCATGTTTTTAATAGTATTATTTCAAAGATACGTTGCTATTCATATATACTCTGAATCCAGAGATTTCAGTAACAATCAAAAGAGCTCTAGTAAATTAGAGAAATGGCAATCTGAAAATTTCTTATGGATCAATTTTCCCATTACTATTTCAAGCTATTAAAAGAAAATCTTGACGAAATACATACCTACTCATATGTCTAAATAGATAAATGTTTTTATTTGTATATCTCTATCTATGTACACATCCATGTGCATGTATAAATGTACACACATGCATACATCAGTAGAGAAGAGCTTTTCTGAAATTTAAAAGAGCCATTATTAAATCATACATTTAAAATATACATGGAATAAACTAAATATGCATTGATCAATTTCTTATGAGGAAAAAGAATATAGTGCATCAATTCTTAATTAATATTTCCTTTCAATTAGATAAATTCACATATATTTTGGGATCAAGGTATTTAACATGCATATTGATCACCAAGTCTTCCTTTGGGAAAAAAAAAAAATCCTTACAAATAGATGTTCTTTAAAATCATCTTGTGAATATTTGTTCTAACCTTGGAAATCTGGTTGAACACCTAACTTTCAAGTGTTTTTTGTTTTTGTTTTTGGCTATACCCGTGGCATGTGAAATTCCTGGGCTAGGGATCGAATCTGCACCACAGCAGTGACCTGGGCAGCTGCAGTGACAACACCAGATCCTTAACCAGATGTGTCACAAGGGAACTCCCAAGCATTTGCTAAAATTTACTTTTATTTTAGAAATAATTTGTAACCTTAAGCATATTTTTTCAAAGGCTCCAAAATTAACTGGCCTATTTTCATATATTAATGTTACCTACTACACCCACTCCTTAAACATTTTAACGGAAAATTACCTGGTATCCATTGAGGTCAGTATAAAATCTGTTTTGGCTGTTTATGCTAGAAGAAATTCTCATCGCAATCTCATGGTTACGTTCTTTACGGATGTCCACAACATTGGAAACTTCCACAGACTGTCCTTCTATTCCTAAATTTAAAAGAATACATATCTTAATAAAAATGAATTGCCCCACTTTTCCTAAATAAACTATACAGAACTCCTTCCAAAGTTATATGTACTGTCCTATTTCCTACTCCCTATCTTTACCACCTCTCGTATGCCAAATACTGACACAATTCATCTTTTTTTTTTTTTTTTTTTTGCTTTTTAGGGCTGCATCCTCGGCATATGAAGTTCCCAGGCTAGGGATCTCACTGGAGCTACAGCTGCCAGCCTACATCACAGCCACAGCAAGGCAGGATCCTTAACCCAATGAGCAAGGCCAAGGATCAAACTTGCAACCTCATGGTTACTTGTCAGATTCGTTTCCGCTGCGCCACAGTGGGAACTCCATCTTTTTTTTTTTTTTTTTTTTTTAAATCAGATGGTAGAAAACATTTGTCAGGGGCATATATAACTCAACAGAAGGATAAGGAGGCTGGAATAAGATACATGTAGCTGAAACATAAGAGGTACATGATGCTACAATGAGTTCTAGAGGGGAAAGAGGACATTAATGAGAAAAGGCCAGCCCCACTACAGGCCAGTCCACCTCTCATCTGCATTGCCATTCCTCAACAGAGCCATTCGAGCCTATGTCTTCACCAGTCTCACCTCACACACTGGAAATTAGGAGCAGTGAAATTTATACTTTGTTGGTTCAAGAGACAGTGTATCACAGCCCAAGATCTATATTGAGGAAAGGAGATAGGAGATCCAATGAGATAATTTATGGCTGTAACTAATATTACCATATTAGTATTTGTAGAGTATAATCTGGAGAGCTCCCTGGAACTTAAATCAATTTTAATTGAGTTTGGGATCTCTTAGGAACCCTGTTATGGAGTGATTCCATTTTGCCCTTCACTATATAGAGCAGAGGACAGCTTTAAAAAGTCCCAGATGTATCAAACGTTTTAATTTTGGGGGATAAGCCTGAAGTATTAACTAGTTTTTATCTGTTATGCTACCCTAACTATATCTTCAGGTCCTCAGTGAAGCCCTGGGTCTATTTCAGAGGGGGAGAAAGGAATCAGGAAGAAACCCAACACTATTAGTACCAACTGAGTGAGTATAAAAGATAATGTAGGATCTTCTACGAAAGAAAGCAACTAGGAAAGCAGTAAAGAAAAAAGATTGGCCATATCCAATTTCATACAGCTGAAGCTTTTTAAAGTGCCAAGAACCCTGGACACTTAGCCACAGTTGTTATTCATTATCCCCCTCTACCTCCTCACACACACTCTGTCACTCAACCAACAAACTCTTTAGACAAAAGAGCACTATGTACAGAAAAATGGGGAGGGGGAAAGAGTAAGGAAGACTTTTGCCAGGAGCCAAGAAGAATCCCCAGAGCTTACACAAAGTGACCCACAAATAGAAAAGAAGTTTGGATCTATGGGATGTGTGGAAAAAATGTAAATGGAGCTGGTCCAGGCACTACCGGTTTATGTGAAAAGTACACTGGAAACTGTACAACATAACAATACGGTGACAATATTAAAGGGGCTGCAGCTTCCATCAACAGAATTTTCAGAATGCTGGGAGAAACTCTTGCCTGGTAGATGCTGCTCTTCCAACTCAACAACCTTAATGAGAGGCAACTTCAGATTCTTACTATGATGAGTACGATCACCATGGGGAGGGGAAGGAAAGTGCCATTCCATTTTTTTTTCCTGCTTTATAGCCACAGTCTGAACCACTGACCTTTGTTAGTTACATACGCATGTATATTTCCTTCTGAGACTTACCAGAAGAACCTGCCAAGAGAGCTGTTCCAAATATCTTTACTTTGGGGAAGTTAAAAAAAAAAAAAAGCAAGCACATACACTGATGATAGAACAATACTATCTTCTTTGAACTACGAAACGCGTAACTTTATTATTTATTTATGATTTTTTTTTTTTTAAGGCCGCACTCATGGCATATGGAAGTTTCCAGGCTAGGGGTCAAATCGGAGCTACAGCTAGCCACCCTACATCACAGCCATGGCAACTTGGGATCTGAGCCACGTCTGCAACCTACACCACAGCTCACGGCCACGTAGGGTTCCTAACCCTCTGAGTAAGGCCGGGGATCGAACTCACATCCTCATGGACCTAGTCAGGTTCGTTACAGCTGAGCCACAACAGGAGCTCCGGAAACACATTACTTTAAATGCAAACTTTCCTTCCAGTATACTTACATGAACCAGTACATTTTTCTAAAACCAAATGAATTGTATATGAAATTTTAATAGACAAGCTTCTACAAATGAACCCAAGGATGCTCAAAACAGAGACTGTAGCACTAGGGATGCCAGTACTAATGCAGTGTTAGGGAGAACAGCAGATGGCAAGTAACTCTAATTTATTGGCAGCATTGCACGGGTCTCAGTGCTGCTTTATATTTTCTCCTCTCTAGGTTAGATATTCTCTCAGGGGTCAACAACATACATGAAATGAAATAAAAATCTTCACAAAGGAGGGCATCATTAATTTCAAGTCATATATCTCTGGCAAACATTGACAAAAAATATGCTTCAAGAAAAATTAATAATTTCATATTACCTCTAGCAATTATAAATTATTTCTGTTGAGAAAATCATCTTTCTCAAGCTCAGCATTATGTGCAGATCCTGTTGGGGCAACAAATGCTTAGAGCTCCTTTAAAAGAAGCCTCCACATCCATTCACCATTCAGCAAGGTATTAATTTAAATTCTGTGCCAGGACAGACTTTAAAAATAAGATCAGACTTAATATACTTATTATGAACAAACCAAATGAAACCTGTAATGGTAATAAAAGCAAGGAGGGATCCCTAAGTTCTCAAAGAAAGAAATTATTATTTTTAAAGAAAGAATATGTGTGAGGAAGAAAGACGACTGCTAACATTTCCTCTTCTGTGCGAGGAATTCTTTAGATGTGCCAGTCCCAAAGGAGCTCAAGGAACTGAGGGGAGAACTCCCCAGGAAGCAGGGGTGCAAATCTGGGGGCGCCAGTATCCGCTGGATCTCTGCACTATATTACTTTTACTAACACGGTTCTACCTAAGCATACATGGCCAGGGCTTTCTCAGCTCCTCTGGTTTTTCCTCAATCCTGGGAAAGGAAATATCTCTGACTTTGTAAGAGCCATTCACAGGGTAGAGGGAGGCATTATGATGCCATTCCTGGGATTCGACAAAGAGAAATAAGAGCCCAGAGCTCCCTTCGTGGCTCAGGGGTTAATGAACCTGACTAGGATCCATGAAGATGTAGGTTCAATCTCTGGCCTTGCTCAGTGGACTAAGGATCCAGCGTTGCCGTGAGCTGTGGCGTAGGTCGCAGATGTGGCTCGGATCCCCTGTTGCTATGGTTTGTGGTATAGGCCGGCAGCTACAGCTATAATTGGACCTCTAGCCTGAGAACCTCCATATGCTGAGGGTATGGCCCTTAAAAAAAAAAAAGCAAAAAAAAAAAAGAAAGAAGGGCTCTTTTGCTGGTAGCTCACATTTTGCACCCTTGAGAAGAGAGGATGGAGATTATTGATCCTTAGTAACACAGAAAATGCAAAGTAAAATCAAGCCAATCCACAAAGAAGCCAAAGGAGTCTTTTAAAACCCTGGAGCTCTTTATTTTCTTTCCTAGAGCCTATGAGCTTCTCAGAGACACTGACTGTCTCACATACTATCTTTGCATTTCAGTTTTTTTTTTTTGTCTTTTGTCTCTTTTTTGTTGTTGTTGTTGTTGTTGTTGCTATTTCTTGGGCTGCTCCCGCGGCATATGGAGGTTCCCAGGCTAGGGGTCGAATCGGAGCTGTAGCCACCGGCCTACGCCAGAGCCACAGCAACGCGGGATCCGAGCCGCGTCTGCAACCTACACCACAGCTCAGGGCAACGGCGGATCGTTAACCCACTGAGCGAGGGCAGGGACCAAACCCGCAACCTCATGGTTCCTAGTCGGATTCGTTAACCACTGCGCCACAACGGGAACTCCAGCATTTCAGTTTTTAACAACAATGTAGGCACGTGGTAGGTGCTGAATCACTGTTAAACACAATGAGCGATGATGTGAAAGGCTGCCCCTTCTCATGCGTGGCGAGCTGGCATGGAAGAAAGCAGACTGGGCCACAGATAAGGTTCAGAGAGATGGAAAGATGAGGAGCAAGTACTTCATTTTGAGCAAACACATGCATGTCAGAAGTCAGCTCAAGGACAGGTTCTATGTCTTATTTATCCTTATACTTCCAGAGCATAATAGGTAAAAGTCAGTGTTTGCTGAGTGAAGGGGGTCAGCTATATGGGCAATGAGAACAGCCAACAATTACCACGTGTTTACTATGTATCTTATGCTTAATATAGGCTTTACATATAACAACTCATTCAATCCTGACCCTAAACCTAGGAGGAACTTACCTCTGCCCTGCCCCAGATCACAAGACCTAGCAGCATCAGGACCAAAACCTCTTAACCATCATGTCTCAGTGGCAGACCATCTACTAGAAAATGTTGCAATTACTTTGGGACCAGGATTTGGGAAAGGCTTTGTAGTAACTCTAAGTAGAGAGGAGACCTCCAGACTAATTTTAAACAAAGAGGGCACTGATCTGGGATCTGATATGCTGCAAGAACTACTTAACTGAGTGAAATAAAATTAAGGGACAAGTCTTGTCAAGACCCAATACTTCTTTAAAACAGTCCAAAAGTCTCTCTTAAAATGTCACTTTAGAAACCAATATATTAAATATTAAAGACACGACCCTACTTATCTCACTTATCTACCTAAAATAAACACGAATCATGAGCACAAGAGTGTTTACAGCACACTGGTGAAAAGAGTAAACAACTGGGGAACCACACTAGACGTCCATCAACGGCTCATGAATAATAAAAGCAGGTACATCCATGTTATGAAATGCCATGTAGCAAATAAAAGGAATGAGATACCTCTCCATGCTGGCAGAGAAAGATCTGATTAAAAAAAAAAAGCAAACAGAGCATTTGGAGAGTATGAAAGCCTTTATGCTGAATACAGACAGAAACACAATCTTAGGGGTGTGTGTGTGTGGGGGGGGAGGTTAGAGTGAGAGAGAGTGAGGAGGAGAGAGAGACACACACAGATAACCTGTATTCATCTCTTGAGTGTGGACAGCGGCCAGTCAGATTCCAGAGAGATTTTACACTATATCCGTGATGTGTGAATTTTTTGTCAAAAGACTGTGTATGTACAGGCACACACACACATACAGAGTTTGTATTTTATATATAAAATACAGGGAGAAAATGAAACGAAGTAGGCAAGAAGTCAGGGTCGGAGGGCATTGCCCTCTTGACTCTGTTGCTCAACACTGGGCTTGAGGAAACCAAGAAATGAAACATACTCCTTTGAGTGTGGAGAGAAAATCTGGAGGGAGTCTCCAATGCGTCCTCTGTGCCTGGAAGAAGAGAAGGAGGAAGCATCTAGGATGGTGTAAATGACTGAGTCATGAAGATAGAAAGCCGGGGGTCATGACTCTGAGCAGCGAGAGAAGCCTCTGGAGAATCGTAGGCACAGGTCCCTTGCACAGTCTACGTTCTTCATGTCAGGTCACTATCAGATCTATCTGGAACAGCCTAATTCAGCCCTCTCCATTTGTCTAGATCACCTTTATTCTAGCAATTCTGAAATACAAAGCATACGTTTCCAAGGCTATACCTGATAAGTCAGACCCCATCTCACCACTCTGAAATAGTTACAGGAGTGAGAGGCAGTGGAGTGAGAGTCAGTGGCTTGGGAGAAAGAACAAAAGAGAGCCTCACTCACACTCCAGCAAGAATCCTCGATTTGATTAGCGGCACTCAACGTGTGCTTAGGTTAAATCTTCAGATCAAAAGGGAAAAACAACTGGCCTACATCCACTCCGGAGAATGAAAAGTGATGCTGAGCACTCCAGGTGAGGTGTTTAAACTCTTAAGCTAAGGTGTTTAGACAAAGTTTAAATGAAATTTGACATAAATAGGAAATCCTATAAAACGAATCCTCAAAAAATCCATCCAAGGTTTAAAGCAAGGTCTTCAGTGACTGTCCCTAAAAGTGGGCTCTGGGGCAAAAAAATGGAGCCTCGCTATCAATCTGCTGTTCCTCAAATCTGTGTCTGAACAGAGAGACCAAACCCTCCCGTCATAGCAGAAGCAGGACAACAGGAGCTGTCATGAAAAACCAGGGCTTCTAATTTTGAATATCTCCCCTTCAATTTTGGAGGTATTCTGTTTTGTATTTAAATCCTCAAAAATATAAAAACAATGTTCTCACTGTGTATTTACTTTGTGATACTGTTTTCGTAAACTTCCCCAACTCAACTGGGTGTTGACACTTACCATTATTAACACACACGGCTTCGTTCAACACACACACTTAAAATGACAATTCTCACGAGAGGATGTTTCTACGAGGCAAATACTACCATGACTATATTTTTTAAAAACTGTACTTCTATCTGAAAGTACCAAGAATAGAAACAGTAGCAATTCCCACACCCGGATGACCTTTTTCTCCACGTTGACTAACCCAACTCATCATCCATGACAACATCTAATTTATCCTCTGAGGTACTTGCTGATTTCCAGGTCTGTAAATGTTCACATTGATTATTTTTCCACAAGTGAAAATTTTAACATCTGCTTTCATGAATGTAAATTTCATTCTAAGACTCAAATTTAAGAAAATGATGATGTACCACTGGGCTTTATTTATAAAGCACTAGATAAATAACTGCTGCTACTTAGTGACCAACTTATCCCAAGCTAGGCCCTAGTTTACATGCCTTATGCTTTTCATTTCAATAATTCTCACAATCACACAAAAGTAAATGTATAATAGGAATGGTATAGCATTTTCCTCACACAGATTGCACATTTTGGTTAAAGATTATACCAAATGAGTATGATACATGCGAAAAAAGCCTAATAACTGAAAAATATATACACACACACACACACAAACTGGGAAGCTGTCTTTTTTCCCCCTAATAAACACTGATTTTAGGGAGGGGGAGGGAGTGGGATGGACTGGGAATCTGGGGTTAATAGATGCAAACTATTGCCTTTGGAATGGATAAGCAATGAGATCCTGCTGTATAACACTGGGAACTATATCTAGTCACTTATGATGGAGCATGATGGAGGATAATGTGAGAAAAAGAATGTATATATGTGTGTGTGACTGGGTCACTTTGCTGTATAGTAGAAAACTGACAGAACAGTGTAAACCAGCTATAATGCAAAAAATAAAAATCATTAAAAAAAAAAAACAAAAAACACTGATTTTAAAGAACAACAGGTTTTTTAGAAGCCCTGTCTTGGAGGAATTTAACATCAGTAAGTAACATTCTCTTCAATCTCGAACAGAGGCAGTCTAACAAACCCCCGCCTCCCCCTGGGAGGTGAATAAACACCTCATGACCCATAACTGAGACTTGGGCTGGTCTAGCACAGGGAGGGAAGAATGCTGGAGTAATTCTGATGGTCTGTCTGTACACCGTCCACACTGACAGTCACTCTGAGATCGCCTACTTCCAGTTCTCCCCAACAAGCTCTTTTCTAAAGTGCCTTTTAACAGGAAGATCAGACTTCATATGATACTTCTCTAGCTAATTTGCTGCATGAAACAGACTTGCCACAGAGGCATGTGGTTCTTTCTTTTCTTTTCCTTTTCTCTTTTTTTAAACCACAGGCTATTCTTTCTGCCAATTTACCAAAACACAAAACAAAACAAAACGCAGCTTGCCTCTCATCCACCTTAACTTGGGTGGGGCTGAGCAAAAACAGTATGAAGTACATGTGTCTGATTGAACTTAAATGACTGGGGAATAAGTATTTTTGTAAAACACACTGTTTCCAATTGTTGGCTTCCAACAAAATTGAAGGTTACCTAATAAAGTTGTCAGGCAGTAGATCATTAAAAATAAATGTTTTTATTTTTATTTTATTTTATTATTGATGTTTGGCAATAGATCCCTCTGATTTATGGAATATAACTCAGAAGGAATTCAGGGAATTAAACGACATTCCCATAACTAAACTCCTATTCCCACCTACATATTTACATTAGCAGTATTCCTTTGCCTTATATTTATAAGAAAAGTAAAAATAAAATTGATGCTGAAACCTATCTCATTCTAGCAATAAGAAACATTCAGCAGTGGATATATAAACATTTAGAATACAAAGGGTACAATTCATCTTAGTAAGAAAAATGTTTTTATTAAATTTTATACAACAAATGATCAAAATGGTAATATTTATAGATCAATTATATGTTTTGATCACCTATATACTATTACTATTTTTTGTAACTTAATCCAGAAGAAATTTAACACTTTTTGAGTTTTAGAATGTCAGAATTCTAAAACATATATACACATGTGTATGTATATATATACACGCATATTATATAATTTATATATAATATCATGACATAATATATATTATATATTACATATATAATTTATGTATATTTCTTTAAGAAGAAGAATACTGAAAGACTGACCAATAATTAGATTCTCAAGCACAAAATATTACACTGAGATAAAATTTGGTGGGGGAAATAGAATGGAAATAGGAATTTCAGGAGAAAATAATGATATAAAATTTGACCTGTTCAGGTTTTTTAAAAATTCATGATTTAGTACCAAACTGTCACCCATTGGGTATGCATATTTTAAAATGTCAATATTTACAATATACCAAAATAACATCTTTTGCAAATATTTAAGTATTTAAAGAAAAATTAGATATCAACTTATAAATATGTAATGGACACAGATTTTTTAAATGCTTACAGGAACAAGGGAATCTGCTCTAACCAACCCCCCTTCACACTCTGTGATATTCTTTCCCTCCTTTCTGCTCATTCAAGACATTTCTCCAAGATCTAGCATCTCACAAGCTCACCTCCTTTATCAAATCTTCCCCAGCTCCCCTAACTCTCCATGACCACCCTCTCCTGTTAACACTTACTATTTAACTCATTTGGCCTGCTCATCTCCTTAAGGAGATACAACACTTAGTATGAATCAGGCTTTATGTCTATTAATTCAGTTAATCTTCCAACACTCCTATGAGGAAGACAATTAATGTCACCATTCTCAGGATGATGAAGCCAAGCCCAGGTAGGTAATAACCTGCACAAGATCAAATATCTGGTAAGCAGCAGAGCTGGGATGGGAGTTGGGAATGAAATGCACACGGGCTGAGTCAGGAGTCTGAGTTTTTAACCATCACACTTTCCCTGTATTTCTCATCGCAGTGCCCTTCATTTGAGTTTAGTATAGCACATACTTGTGGGGGATGATACTTCCTGCTAAGAAGCTATGCCTTCAATGTAGCAGCTGCTGTCAAACAGCCCCCAAGATAACCTCTGAGTTCTGAATATGTGTAACCAGAATGTGCTTACAGTCCCTTAAAATAACCTTCCCTTTCATGCCTGTAGGGAATAATCAGATTCAACGTAAGCTACTTATTTCATTTTTTAAAAGTTCCAATTAACAGGAAAAAAAATTCTCAGCAGTCAATTGCATATTATGATATTCCCAAAATGTTTTAATTACCTAAGTCTGCCTAGCCATAACTTACTTAATGCTTTTCACTCTTAAATCAAACTAAATACTGAACGTAGTCCTGGGAAAAATGAGAGATTGATTGCAAACCATTTTAATATCCTTATGAATCTTTTTATGGAAATTAAAACAACTTCTGCGAAGCTCTGAGACTTTGTTTACAAGTGGGAGGACTCCAGGGATGGGGGCCCCAGATTCAAACATGCTTAGAAGATGAATTTAGAAGCAGGGAGTCAAGCACCAAAGAGACTTGATGTGATATTAAGATTCGTGAAGACTCTTTGATGGTGAGACTTAATTGACCTACAGTTTAAGAAACTGAATTCCTAAGAAGTTAAAGAACAAACTCAAGGTCACTCTAAGTTTGCTTAGAGGTGAAAAAGAATTCGGATCCCTAATCCCAAATGCGGTTCTCTTCTACGTTTAACAGGATAAAGTTCATTTTGACTCTCGAAAAGTCATGGGTCATGTTGTGAATCCATTTAGATTATATATTCCAAACAGAAAAAAAAATAAGCAAACTCTTTCTGATTGCTAATATGCCCATGCAAGGAATTATCAGTCATTTCAACCCAAGGAAAGTCTTTTCTTCCATATTTTCTGATGGCAGTTCATTACATTTTACCCCCAGGCTACTCTCTACTTTCTTTTGGTAAGATCCATTACATACAGTACATTTATAATACGTTGGTGGAAAACAGGCAAAAGTATTGCATTGAAGCTATTTTTCCTAAGGGCTGAAACATGGTTTACACAGTTATCCTCCACTCACTCACGCACTCACAAACACCTGCCTACGAGAACAATATCCTGAAGGGGAGGGAAAAAAAACTTGAAGGTACGTATTATAACAGATCTGGAACCTGAACCTTGTGCCAGTGAAAATGTACATGACATGTTGGGAACCAATAGCAACCTGATTCTTCAAAGTAGGAGTTGATGTCAGAAAACTAGGGCAGCAAAGTCTGATAATTACAACTCTGAAAACTAATGAAACTATAGCTAGTGAATGTCACTTACGGATTCGAACATCCCTTCAAGATATGTATTCTTTGTGATGGTAAAACACCAAATTACTATAACACAAGTAGGTACAGGGGTTTCTGCTTGCATCATATTTTATCTTCTAATCCAAGATTAAGGATAAAAGCTAAAGTAGCCTATTTGGTAACATTTAAGGCTTCGATTTAATGAAAGATGATTACATTATAAGAAAAATTAATCTCCATATCTTCTACCTTTTCCTCCAGAAAAATGTTATTTTCTAAAAACTAAATAATCTTTTAGTAATCACATAATAGTTCTAAAAGGGCATTGCATTAAATTATGGTGACCATAAAATGGATTTCTTACTTAACCTGATATAAAGCAAAAAAGCATGATGTTTCATTAGAATTCTCTGAAACTGCTTTTAACTTTTGGAGCTTTTAAAGCTACTGAACACAAGATTTCATCTAATTTAATATTTCTAGAAATCTTTTGAATTTAATGTCTGAACAATAATGAAAATAAAAACACTGTTTTTAAGAGCTTAAATGATGTTATTAGAGAGACTTTAAACTGCACCATTATTTCTAGACTCTGGACAGAACACAAATAGAGAAATTAAAATTAAACACCAAACTCAGAAAAAAACAAGAAGTCAGCTCTTCCAACTCAGTTGATTTCAAAATCGATAATGACAACATAGTTTAGGTAATTTGAAAAGTGTTAGTTGATTTTTGTTCTTGATTTTGTTTTCTGTTGCAGCTTAATCTGGGCAAAAGTTACGTTGGAAAAAAAAAAGAATCAGAGAGTAACTAAAAAAAGAGACTGAATTATTTAAATATATTTTGTCAGGTTTGTATTACCTTAGGTTTTTCAGAGAATGTTTCAAATAAACTGAATTTGAAAGGTTTAATATAAACAGATACTCAGTAAAGACAATCCATACCATGAACACATTTGGTTTCTTTACCCTTTTTGCTTAGAGATAGTAAAATCTTTTGTATGATTAACTGGTTTAGTAAACTAATATAAATACATGTAATCATAAGATATTAATGGACTCCCTCTCCTCAACCCCCATTTACTTCTAGATCATGAATTTGGTGCTAACGACAGGCTCTACTCATTAATACGCATTCAATAACTCACTGAATACATTACATTCAAATAAACTGCATCTGGTCAGTTTAAAGGGGGCATAAATTAGCCTGTGTCAAAAACTAGTTTAATAAGTCAATTCAAGAATGGTTATTTTTGTTATCTTAAGAAATTTTAAACCAAAGCCAATCTACAAAAGCATGGAAGATGGCTAAAGTTTTCATAGCACCTAAGATGAAAAGCCAGCCTGTCTACACATTTTGATCAGTCACACAGAAGCCTGGTTTACATGAGGCCAAGGTTTAAAAAAGCTGTCATGTATTTCTTAGTACAGATACTTTAGCACTGCATAATCAAACCCTTTTCAGGTAGTTTGAAAGCCTAGAGAGTCAAACACCCTGAAGATTTCACATCGCTGTCACAGGTCTGGATTAGTGATTTAATTAAAATCCACTAAGCCAGGATCCAGACAACCTGTGCCCTGACATAATGGTATATGAAAGAAAAGGATAGATGGAAATGGGTCACAAAGGCTACCAAGAAAAGACTCCATCTCCAAAACTGAACTCCGCCCCCACCCCCAGGAGAAAGAGATGTTGAGGGGCTCTAATACTAACATGAGAAGGTATACAGTTTGGAAGAAAACCTTTCAGGTGATCTAATAGCTCCATCTTTCACCAACTACAGTCAAGCTGGAAAAAAAAAAATGCTTGGGGCTTGACAGAGCAAAAAGAAAGATGGGTATGTCACTGTGAGTAGTTACATATGCTGGTTTCAGGTTCAATCCAAGCAAGAGCAGTAAAACTCAACTGCAGAAGCACTTGAAGTTAATTTCACATTATGTCTAACTTATTTATCTGTCATTTCCCCACAAACTTCTGAAGCTTTCTGCTTTCAAGCGGCAAAAGTCTAATATCAGGAAAAAAAGATTCAGCTCAAGTTTATTCCACCCACCGAGACATCCAGAGGCAATCTAGGTCTGCATACTTATTTTTTATTATGACTTTTGTCACGCTAATACTCTTAAGTGCCTGTTCAAAACAACCTCTATTCCTTCAGTGACTCCTCAGAGCTAGCACTGCCATCCTGGAGAGCTGGGGGTCAATTAAATCTTGGTGGCCTCTGCTCCTGCTCCAGGACTACTGGTTAACACTGGGCATTTCTGACTGCTCCATGGGGGACAGGGGAGAGGGAGAGGAAAGAAGACAAGCCTTTAGCTCTGATGAGTGTGTGTTTGCTGAAATAAGCAAACAGGCCAAGTCAGAGCCTATTAATTTCCAAATTGGCCAATGAAACATGATGGCAAGCTCAGCTACAGCCACAGAAGCAGTAGAGAGCCCTCTAATTTACAGAAACTGCCCTTTGCTATGAGACCCAGATCCCCTGGACAACCACAGAAAACTCAGAAGCTGCATTAATGGACAGATGCAATTCAACAAGAGCCAAAGCAACTAAGCAAATTCATTTGTTGAGAATTTGGAATTTTCTGATGTGTTGCTTCAGCTTAAACTCTGGGACATAGCCTATCCCTAAATATAACTGATGAAAATCAATGGCAAATCAAGCTTGATGATGCAGGTCTGTTTCAAAGGATGCATGTACCATGCCGCCCTCAAGGAAGAACTTTTCCATTCAAAAACAATAGTTTTAAGCAAATTTAAAGATAGATAAGTACATCTTCTGTGTGACTATGCTATTTTCTACCCATAAAATGAAACCTTTGGCCATAGCTGAAAATAGAATTTTAAAGCCCTCAGAAATGTTAAACAACAGCTTACGCAAGAGCACAAAGCGATGGCCAAAAATATTGTTTTTGACTTGTCAGGTTTTGGGGAACCAATAAAAGATTATTTCAGAACTACAGAACTTCTTACAGGCAGCAAAGTCACTGCAGACAATTGCAGAAGTCACATTTAGGACACAAAGTTAGTATCTAGTGTGATGATTTTTCCAGCTTCCAGAAGACCTTTTACTTCTTAACACATGAACCATGAGTGACCCTGAAAACATAGGACATTACTACCTAAGAAGTCACACGAGAAGGTCTGTCCACATCTGAATTCAAACCAAAGGCAAACACTGATGAGATTTAAAGTTTAATAAAGAAAAAAGTGACATAAAAGCACAAATTTAGACACTGAAATCTTAGCCAAGAAACTCCCTGAACATAGTACCCTTTGCTTCCCACCCACAAGACCTAAAAATTAAACAGTGACTGCCCATGCATTTTATCCTTGGTTTTGAAGTGCTTTATTATCTACCAGTCCAAATATTCAGGGAAATAATAATTTCCTTTTCTAATTTTTTAGAATTAACAGGAACAAAATTTTTAAAGTGGCACTTTTATGAGGTCCTTTCCTAAGGGAGTTGATACGACGGTAAATGGCCTGGTTACTATGATTAAAATGAAAATTGTGACTGGAAACGTATCCCATTCTAAACAGTGTATTCAAAATCAACCAACATAACTGTACAATTCTGAGACTTTGTAGCTCCACCCAAACCCTATGGAAGGACCAGTGCCACTGCCCAGAGTTTGGTTTCTAAGGAGATCAGAGGCCTATTTCTTATTACTTGATTAATAAAGAAGCTGCTTCAAAACTATCCTAAAAGCAATTAACAATTGTCCAATATTTTTTGTTTTGAATTTGATATAATTTCCAATTTACCAAAAAAACCCCCCACTATATTGTTTTTAGATGTGTGAAATGAACTCATGACTTAAGGCAAATATTGAGATAAGAAAAAGAAGATACACAGAGGAAAAGAACATGTATAAGCAGGGAGTTAAACGTTTTACTATTTTTGATTATCAAAGGGTAAACACCACATTTTAAATCATACGATAAGCATGACGTCGTTTAGACAGATGATTATGTCATTTCAAAAACCCAGTTCCTAAATTTTTAGAATTGACACTAGAAAAACAGTAATTCATGAATCAGTATAAGTTTGTTTTACAACTGCATTTCTGTTTTCTTACCATGTACGTTATACAGTCGAACTCTGTGAGTAACATGTTCAAAAAAGCAAGTCACGTCTGAATAAAACCTTCCATGTTGCACTATGACAAAAGGCGGTGTTGTATAAACGTAAGGCTGAGGAGAAAAATCACATTTTTTCAGAAAAATCCAAGAAATGCTTATTATAGTTTCAAAACTGGCAAATACCTGATATTTGTAATTTTAAGTGAAAACCAAACCTTACAGGGTACCAGAATATGCACATGCTATAAAAATTGCATAAGGTTTTTCATTAGACAAAATTGCTAAAAATAGAAAATAAAAATGTTTACAACTTGATTGGCCTAAATGGCCTACAAACATTTTTCCTGGCTACAACAATTTCTAATGAAAATCTTTCTGTACTGTCCATATGTTATTTATTAGAAAGAACAATTGTTCTGTAGCAGTGACATTTCCCCAGGCAAACATTTATTATAACCATGGCCCCCACAGTGCAGGTATTGGGTCAGGTGGCTCGGATGACCACAGGGAGTCATCTGAGCACAAAGGAAGCAGGATTCAGAAACACAGTTTAATCACAATCAGGTTTACTTCTCTATAAACCACACTGCCCTTTTACTTCAAAGAACTCGCTGGATATAAAGCAAATTTACCAACTTGGACAAACCAGGGCAACCACTGGTTTAGTTTTCACTAGTCAGAATCTAGATGGCAGAAAATATGGGAATAGAACACATAACATATATGACATAGAAACAAAATTTAAAGCACTTACAAAGAACTTTAAGTATTACACCCCTTAGAGAGCTAGGCCTGCAACACAGCGCAAGGTTTACAGAACTGTGTAATTTTCTTCCACATTTACCTCTTTGGCTAGAGAAAAATATTCTGAAATTAACATAATGCTTAATAGTTAACAAAGTTCTTGTACCTAATTGCCGCATAGCTAGAAAGTAATGGAGATGAAACCTAGGGTCATGAGGTCTGGGCTCCTGCCTCTTACTGATACATTCAGCTGTCTCTCCCTGATGTTCTTTTATTTCTTCTTTGTAAACATATGATTCTCTTTATCCTTCTATCTATTATTAGAGCTACTTAAAGATAAAGTAATTTTAAATAAATTAGTGATTATAATTGTCCATGTATAATATTTTACAGCACAGCAATTTTTTTTTTAAGTGTAGGAAAAGTCAATCAAAACAAAATGCCTGTCTGACAACAAAAGCTGTTAAGTGAGAAAACACTGATATAGCTGATCTTTAGGATCCACTGCCCATCCCGAAATGCCTACTATGAGCTGTAGTTTATCTTTAATTTCTCACTGATTTAAAAAAACTAAAACAACAAAAAACTAGGATCCTACACAATCCCTTAAAATCTATATTTGATTTTGATTAGCAAGTTTTTCTACATTGTAGAACAAAAGTAACTTTTTCAGGAGACAGTTCTCTAGACAACAAAATGTGGAGACTACTTAATTTATCTTAAAGTGGACAAAGTCTACATAAGTGTATAAGCAAAGGGAGACTCTCTGAAGAAAAAAATATAAAATTGACATAAAAATTAAAAGCTACTCTAACAGAAAAATCAAATAAAGAACATACTAAACACACTGAGGGAATGCTTTGCAGTAAATATGAAAAAGGATTCACTTTACCATATATAAAGAATACTTACAGATCTGCAAGTCATTATGGATAGAAAAATGATTAAAGAACTTAAATAGAAAACTCACAAAAGAAATATGAAAGATAAATAAAGGTATATAAGAAGTTCAACCTTCCTAATAATCACAACATTATTAACAGTAAAATATTTTTCACTTATTATTATAGGCAAAGCATTTAATATGGCTAGTTTTCAGGACTTAGAGTGGTACATTACAGAGCTACTTTCAAAAGAAAAAATGCTGGTGAGTGTGAATATGTATGTCATCTCCCTAGAAGGTAGGTAACTAGCATGCCTATGTCAAAAGCCTAAAAAGGCTTCATCCACTGACACAAAGTGACTCTCCTAGAAAGTTATTCTCAAGAAATAATCAGCCCTGTATAAAAAGAATGCTATAGAGAAAGCTTATTACAATGTTACAGTAAAGTACCTGGAGAAAATGTACATAGGCAACAACAGGAAATTCTTGTCTTCCCCACGTATGTGCATACATACGCTTTTTAAATGGGAGAACCTTTAAGTTCTACTCTCTTAGTGAATTTCAATTATACAATACAGTGCTACCAACTATAGTTACCATGTTGTTCATCAGACTCTCGGACCTTATCCATCTTATAGGCAAAAGTTTTTAAACACAACAGGGAATATTAAAACTGTGTTTTCAAAGAACATATCAGATTATGAGCACTGTCATAATGAAAAATAAAATATGTTCATGTAGGAAGACAAAATGTGAAAATGGGGAAAAAAGGAAAGGCATATAGAATAAAAGACAATAAAAATACATCAAAATGTTGGCAGAGGTTTTCATGGGCTTGTGGAATAGTTGGCACATTTTATTGTTTCCTTCAGTTTTCTACATTAAATATGCCATGATTTGTATATACTACCATTTATAATCAAGAGTAGGAAAATTTTTGGTTAGGTTGTTTTTTTTTTTTTTCCTTTTTAGGGCTGCACCCATGGCAAATGGAAGTTCCCAGACTAAGGGTCGAATTGGAGCTTCAGCTGCTGGCCTACAGCACAGCCACAGCAACGCGGGGTCTGGGCAGCATCTGCCACCTGTTCCTGAGCAAGGCCGGAGATTGGATCTGCATCCTCATGGATACTAGTTAGATTCTTAACCTGCTGAGCCACAAGGGGAATTCCTGGTTTGTTTCTTAATGTGCTAAAAGTTAAGGAGAAAAATGGCTCAGTGGGCAATCTATTTTTTTCCCATGTGGCTAGACATTCCGTGTCTATGGATATGCCATGTTGCATAAGTACAAGGCAACACAACAGCACCCTAATCCTAAATCAAATCTAGCTTCTTTCCACACAGAGCACTTGTCCATTGTAGCATCCCAACTGAATTCCAATTCCTAGAAATTTTGTGTTCATCTAGCATTCAACTAAAAATTGCTAAGTGTCAATAATGATAGGTAATAGCAGAGCCGACACATCTCTTCCTAAGAGGTGACAATGTAGTGAGATGCATTTGTTTTTCTCTTTGTTATTCTTTCAATAAATGCTTATTCACTGCTTAGTTCATAGTACTTACCCTGGCTTCCCCATCGGGTAAGAAGAGGTAAGCACCACTCTTGTCCTTTTTATTTGTGGTTCCATACCATGAAAACTGCACTTTTACTACATGACTTTTACCGTCTTCTTTATTTATCATCTCCTAAGGGGGAAAAAAGTTTAAGGTAACTCACTATTAAGATATTAATGAGTTGCATCTAGTTCCATGTATATGTAGATTTAAAAAAAATACATCACAAATATACATATGACTGAGTCACTTTGTTGCACAGCAGAAATTGGCACGACACTGTAAATCAACTCTACTTCAATGAGAAAATAAAACTACATAAGACAAAAAAAATTACCTCATGATAGATTTTAAAATGCTAACATTCAGCCTCTAATATTCACAGTTCTTGAAGAACTACCTAAAATTTTATACTTTATCTTAGGCTTTAAAACCTTTATAAGAGGAACAAAAAACATACCTTGCCAAGTAAGAAAGAAAGATAGAAATTAAGAGATTCAGACCAGTACTCTCCAAACTTTCTGTACTTTTCATAAAGCTATGGTATTTTCAGTACATAAAAGTGACAAGCCTTCTATAAATTTCAGAAATATTCAGAACATACCTCCATAAGCCCAAACTGACCAAACCGCAGCTTAATAAAAGAGTTCTCTAGAGTTATATCTTCTTGAGCACTTTTTATATTCATGTTGAAAATGCCTTTATTCACAACATTGCCATTATATAGGACATATTTGGCTAAATGTGGATTTGAACTTGCTGTTTCCAAAATTTTATACACTTTTAGTCCCATTGGTGGTATCTGTGCTAGAAAAGAGATC
The DNA here is from genome assembly GCF_016906955.1 of Phacochoerus africanus. Classification (NCBI taxonomy): domain Eukaryota; kingdom Metazoa; phylum Chordata; class Mammalia; order Artiodactyla; family Suidae; genus Phacochoerus; species Phacochoerus africanus. Next base: position 114,798,747 of record NC_062547.1, on the reverse strand, counting down.
TTTACAACATAAAGGAGAGAATTTGTTAAAGAGAAATGTAATCTACTGAAAGGAAGCCATTTATACTTCTAGTAAAAACAGAAACTATCATTTTATTTCTTTTAAAAATTTCTTTTGTTTATTTATTTTTTTGTCTTTCCAGGGCCGCACCTGCAGCATTTGGAGGGTCCCAGACTAGGGGTAGAATGAGAGTTGCAGCCGCTGGCCTATACTACAGCCATAGCCACAGCAACACCAAATCCCAGCCATGTCTGTGACCTATACCACGCTTATGGCAATGCCTGATCCTTAACCCACTGAGCAAGGCCAGGGATCGAACCTGTGTCCTCATGGATACTAGTCAGATTCACTTCCGCTGAGCCACAATGGGAACTCCAGGAAACTCTCATTAAAAGTAAAACTCTCATTAGTATTATATATAATACTATTCTATAAACACACTGATAAATTATGGGTGGAGTACTCACATCTCTCTTTATCCAGGAAATCTAATAGCTTCAAGTGAGTAAGACTATCAAAGGCATTAATGTTTTCGTCCAACACAATGCATTATGCAACCATCCTCAATTGTCCTACAATGCTCTTAATGGATGCTGAGGGGGGGAATTCTCCATGAAGGTTAGGCTTACTGTGAACAATGATTTTTCCCAATATTAAGAATCTTTTCATAATGCTATGGTATTTTCAGTACATTAAAAATAAAAATGGTAAATGTAACAATATAAATGTTTAGCACATTAGTTCAGTCAATACCGGCCATCAAATGCCTGGGGTCCAGCAGGCACTGAACAAGCCATGGAGGATACATACACCCAGAAACATAATTCCTGCTTGATAGGATGTTTCCTGTAAAATCCGACCAAAACTTTTGTTATATTTTTCTTCTTTCCTTGAAGGATTACCGATTTATAAAAGTAGCCAGTAAAGGCTTTTTAAATTCTCTTTTAGAGTTCCTAGCTTACGGCTGTGTTTCCCAAACTATGATTTAAATTATACTCCAATCTCTAAAAGTTCAATCTTTCCAGTGACATGGGGCGGGGAGGGGTTCAGTTTAATGCTCTTATTTTAGGACATTTTCCCCCAAAAAATGTCTATTACATGAGCCTAGTTTTTTCCCCTAATTATAGCTCAGAAAAGCATCTTCCTTATTTTAGAAAGTCTTTCATGGTATATAAATGTCAGCTTTGCAATGAAAATTTGAAAGGATCCAAAGTTATTTAGAAGGATAGTATTTATCTCCATTTCAATATTTATAACTGTCATTAAATTGAGTTAGATCAAAAAAAATTCAAAATTTTATGAGAAATGATTATTTCATTACTCCAGGAAAAAGTTACAATGCATACACTTACAAAAGTATACATACTAACAACGTACTAGAAGAAACATACAATACATATACTAACAAAGATATCAATATTTTGGGAAACACAAGATCTATTTTCCTTTAGTATCACTGAACTAGCCAGTCAAACTCTCTTGTATTTATAATTTTAACCATTTCACATACAACAATTTGATAGCTCTCAGAGGTGTGTATATATATTTTCCAGATTTATATGTATGTAAACTATATATTTGCTATGCTTTCTTCATGATGCTTCTTTAAGTTCTCTGGAGAAGACATACCTCATAGGCTGTCTGTGAAATAGCACTTGCTGTATCCCACACTGCACTCATTTGAATTTCCACAGGCTTTCCTGAAGCAGAGAACACTTGAGCTTTGGGGGAACTCACATAGACTGAGACTACTGCGTTTCGGTCTTGTTCTGAAGGATTAGAGACCACAAGATACCTGCAAAAACAGCCGCTTTACTATAGGGGTCTCAAAATATTTGTATTTTTTTCACATGATTTGTAAATATTTCAGCTCATAGATAGTCATAAAGCCAACACACGAAGAAGAATTGTAAGAGACATTCTGGTAAAACTTTTCCAACAGGCAATTTCATTACAACAAAGAGCACACTGTACAAACGGTACTGAAATAATGATTCATTTTTTAAGAATAAATGTTACACGAATGGAAGACAGTAACAGAACTATAATTAAGTTTTTTTTTTTTTCTTGCTTTTTAGGGCCACACTCATGGCATATGGAGGTTCCCAGGCTAGGGGTCCAATTGGAGCCCTACCTGCTGGCCTATACCACAGCCACAGCAACATGGGATCCGAGTTGCATCTGCAACCTACACCACAGCTCATGGCAATGCTGGATCCTTAACCCATTGAGTGAGGTCAGGGATTGAACCCACACCCTCATGGATACTAGTCGGATTTGTTTCCACTGCGCCACACAGGAACTCCTAAGATTTTTCTATGTCCCAGAAAATGACTTGTATTCATATGGTTTTATTAGACTTTCTAAAATAATCAGCCCTATACAACTAATATCCTGATCTCTACCTAATCTCACAGAATAAGAAAATACATAAACTGTTTGTATTTTATTCAAAATTACTTTCAATTAAAATTCTGACATTCATTTTAAATCACTAAAACATAGTGAAATGTATGGCTACACATAAAGAATCACATAATTCACACATGTTTTTAATACACAGGGGCCCATATGATCCAGGAGCATTGGTTCTAGAAAAAAGATCCTTTAAAGTGAATCCGCTTAAAATAGGGGCTTAAAATTTTATAGTAAATAATGGTGAAAAAAATTTGATTGGAACTTAGCTAGAAAAGGAAAATAAAGATTATTAAAATAAGCTTAGGTAACATTTGCAATTGTGTACAATTCCTAGAATGAACTGGAGTTTTTGGCAAAGTTTTTTCCAATATTTTATATTAGCCCATTATGAAATCCTTCATGTAACATTTACTTCTTACAGGATGATTTTAAACATAATTACATTTGTAAAAAATATTTAAGGACTTAACTCATCATTTTTCAAAATCTTCTCTCAATTCTTTGACATTGGAATAATTCTCAGTTGAAGCCACTAACATCCCTAGTTTTTTCAGTAGCATAACTCTGCTGGTTCCCCACTGCTTCACGGCTTTGCTTGTGAGTAGAAATATTCTAGATTATCATGTCACAGATTTCATGAAATATGTATTCTTTATAAGATTTATGATTTTACTTTATAATCAATTTGCATCACATTATTTTCACCAAAATAAACAGTATTTCAAAGAGGATATTTAACTAGTGATACGGCTAACTGGATCGTTAGTGGATATTTTCATGATCTGAAATATTTTGCTTTCCTCTACAATTTTGTAACTTCAGGAACACAGAACTTAACAGTCAGATAACAACCGCCTCTCCCTCTCACCCATAGAAGCTCTATCAGACATGGTAGAAGCAAGCTAGCATTGTTCATTTAATGCGTCAGAAAACCTGACAGTGTTCTCTTATCCTATGTGTGTGCTGTATATTTCAACTGCATTGCAAATGGTTTGTTAGAAAATAAAATTAATATAGTGGCCAAAACTAAAGTGAAGGACAACAGGAAAGCACAAAGGAAAGGAAAAAGGATGTAGCATAAAATTTATAAAACATTTAACTTAGGAAGTTCCTTGTAGTAGCTCAGAGGTTATGAGCCCAACTAGTATTCATGAGGATGCGGGTTCAATCCCTGGCCCCGCTCAGTGGATTAAGGATCTGGCATTGCTGTGAGCTGTGGTGTAGGTTGCAGACATGGCTTGAATCCTGCGTTGCTGTGGCTGTGGCATAGGCTGGCCACTGTAGCTCCAATTTCAAACCTAGCCAGGAAACTTCCATAGGCCACGAGTGCTGTCCTAAAAAGCAAATACACACACACACACACACACACGTGTGTGTGTGTGTGTATAATAAACTGTTTGACTTGTAAAATGTTTATCAGAAAAAGCACTTATGATTGAAACAATTGTGTAATAAGAATGTCTCTAGCTCCTCTTGACTTACAGTACACCTCAGGATTGTAAGATCTAACTTACATCGTTAACTGAGATTCCATATGTATACAAGAGCAGCTGAATCATGCTGTCAAAAACATATTTACAAAGGGCACTGAAGCCTTGACGTAATAAACAAAACCCTATTTTATCTCCAGGACAATGAGAGCACTGCCCCAATGAGAGGGGTGCTTAACACTTACCTGAGGGAATCTGTCAACCTAAGTGCACCCTCCCACTGCCTTCTGCCAGAATTTATATTTTGCCTGACTGTTCTCCTACCACAAACACACCTGGAGAATCACAAATGCCAGAATTCACTGTTACCAACTGGACTGTACCATATTCCTAAAGTGTGCTGGGGAAGAAAACCAGGCACCAAAGATGTTCAAACCACCATCCAAGAAATGAGTGACTTATTACTGAACCCTATGTGTCCAGAGGCATAGAGCTAGTATGTGAAGAATTCTAGAAAGATTTAGTTTACAGACTTAGGCTGCTCTCCTCGTTCTGCAGAAGCCCTGAGGCAGACCTAGATATGGAACCCAGGACTCCCAGAGCAAGTTCTCTGATGCTCCATTACCCAGAACGAGTCATAAAGGCTCTGATAAGAAAACGTAACATGTGTTTGAGCAATAAATTAGGCAGCAAGCATTCAGAACACTGATTCTTTTCGATGGAGAAGAAAATGACTCACATTTAAAGGAAATAATCATTTTAACCATACATTTCATTTTGTACAATATTAAATAGTTTTTTTATAATAAGCTGTGAACTAGGTTCTGTCTTGTTTCATTTTAGTAGCTAATTAGTATTTGACCGTAATGATGTTGCTACTGTACTGAATGATTATGTAATTATCATGCCAGGAATCTATTCAAAAACTAAATGTGTAGAGTATATAATGAGTATAATGCTGCACTAAGAAAATAATTCTTTAACATAATTAGAGATTCACAGCATGTTCTTCAAGAGCATCGCAGAGCACATTTATTTGACACACAAATTCCTATCTATGTACATTTCAAGAAGATTACACAGAGAGGATGGTCATACATGAATTACATTTCCTTGGGAAATAAGTACGCTATCATAAATTAAAGAGTCCTTGTCATGATTGTGTTGAGTAGTAAAACACTTGTTATACTATCAGTATCTCCAAACATGAGTATTTCTAAGACTGTCAATGGAAACAACAGTCTCCATATTATAACATCACATTCACTTAGAAAAATTAATATTTCATCCACACCAACAAAAGAAAGGGGTAAGAGTGGTGATAATGGGGATAGGTAATTTCTATTTTACTTTGGAAGTAACTGTATGAAGCTCAGAACCATTTTTTCCCAATTTCCCCTATATCTGCATTAGCTTCCTATCTATCGTCTGTCACCGAGGCACATCCAGTCTCCTAGTTCTCATCATGACACTAAGCCCCCGCAACTTGGGTTACAGGCAATTATCTCAACTCGCTACCTACAAGGAACAACCTTCACCTCATGAAGACAAAGCACTCATATGTTACCTGTCAATCAAATGAGAGAGCAGATTATGATCTACTTTGGCTGAGAGAAAAAGGAATGGAGGAAAATGACATATAATGTATGTCATTGTATGAAGAACTAAAATTCTAGAGTAAATGGGGATCTGCCCTTGAAGAGTCTAATAAGGGGGAGTCTCTTTGGAATGCCTTCACCCTTTTTGTAGAAATGATTCATGTCATGTTAAGAAAGACAACTGTGGCACCCGGAGGCCTCTCTTGAGGCAAATCGACTCAATGTCGACTCTAAAAAAAGACCAGGACCATGTGGGTTTCTGTGTAGGACTAGACAAAGGGCAGAAGGAAAGAAATAAGCCCTCTGGTCAGAGTGAGGCTGGAGTTATCACTTACAGAGTGCTTCCTGCACGCCGGGCCAGTCCTCAGGCAGCCTGGACAACCCACCAGGCACAGCCTTCCATCCCTCCCATGGGCAGACAAGGGAACTGAGGTTCAGGGAGGTGAAGTATGTTGCTAAGACACACTCAACTAAAAGGGCCACAACAGGCTTGGAACGCAGCCTTAAGCCCTCTAACTGTCCTCTTAACCATCTTAACCATTCTACTCATAAGCTAAGGTTATAGTGACCTTTTTGACAAGTGGGGTCTTCTGTGGAGATCCCCTTAGTTCCAAATTCACTTGAGAAGAATTTTATCTTCACTGATGCCAGAGATCCCCACAGACCTTCTCATCTCACTTCAGGACACTCAGGATGAACATAGAAACCTATTTACATTTCAGTACACTCTATCTGTGAAATGAAATTTCTAAGCTGGAGCACTGAAATAGAAAAAAATCTTGTAATATATACTAAAGAGTTTATCTTGTGACCTCACTGCATAAGATAAACAAAAACAATATTCAAAAACATTTTAAATACTATGTACATTTTTACTCCGTAAGGAAGATAAAGATTAAAAATATTTTCAAATCCCCTGTAAGTACAGTTTAAAACCAATTAAGGAAACAACAGTTTATATGAAAAGTAATTGTAACTTCATGTGCTTAGTATTGTATCTGGTATGGAATAACATCCATAAGAGCTAATAAATTAATAACGCACAAAAATTTCTGTAGGAGAATTTATCATTTGTAAATAATACCTACTAGTGTGGAACTTCATGGTTTTATCAATTTAGTTTCATTTAGATTACTTTGGTTCCTCAAAAAATGCTCTCAAGGTTGATAAACTATGTAATTAATCCCTTTGCAAAGATGGGGAAATGACAGATCTAAGATCACAGAGAAAGTTAAGAACAAAAGCAAAGATTAGAGCTCAATTTGTCTGATTCTTGATCAATGACAGAATATTTAAAAAATAACTTCAACAAGATAAAGTCCTTCTAAGTGGCCTCCTTAGTGGCACATAATTTAAGATTTACTGTATAAACCTTTATATAGTATCCTGAGTATGAAAATACATTGCTTTATATGTTTACAAAAATTGTAATTTCTAGACATGAAGTCCTTTTGACATAGTCCACCTAGTTTTTTAGGTTTAAAACACAATGATTACCATATTAGCCATCAGGGAAAAAAAATCAAGATATTTACCACAAAGGAAGCCTTTTTTTCCCCCTTTGTTTTTTAGGGCCACATCCACGGCATATGGAGGTTCCCAGGCTAGGGGTCTAATCAGAGCTGCAGTTGCTGGCCTACGCTACAGCCACAGCCACACCAGATCTGAGTTATGTCTGTGACCTACACCACAGCTCATGGCAATGCCGGGTCCTTTAACCCACTGAACGAGGCCAGGAATCGAACCTGTATCATCATGGATACTAATACTTGTTGGGTTCTTAACCTGTTGAGCCACAACGGGAACCAAAGGAAGCCTTTTTGAAATATAGTAGGTCTTCAAAAATCACAGTTAAGTTCTGTGATTCCTGGGTGCTGAAGACAGATACATTCACGTTCAAAAACCCATCATGGCACACAGAATCTGAGAGGCTTTAGACAAGTTATTTCATTTCTCTAAGCTTTAATGTCCTTATCTATAAAACTAGGAGATAAGACTGTGGTTAGGGTTACATGATAAAATGTTTAGAAAATCACAGAGCTCAGATCTGGCACAAAGGAGAATCTCAGCAGCAATTAAATCTCTCCTTTTCCTTACAAGACCCTCCCGGCATCCTGATCAGGGACCCTGGTACATGAATCACAGGGATGATGGAATAAAATGAATGTTTTACTTAACCTGGGTCACTGAGTGGTCCCATATGTCGTTTTTAATGTAAGGCAAATATAAATCAAAATGAAAGAAATTAACAAAAACAACATGTTATAAGACAGATATGTTGAAACAAAAGAGTTAGGATCACATGGGGGGAGGATGAAGATAAACGAACAGGTGCATAGAATATATACACTATAAAGTAACCACAAGACGTGGCTAAATTAAAAGGCAAGGGGGAAAAAAGGAAAGAGAAAAGGAATCCTCCTGGTACGTACGTGCAGTTGTAAACTTATGACTGCAACTATATACTCCCTCCTTCAAAGTACCTATAATCTAGGCGGGGAGAGAGACAGAAACTATCAAGTTCAATATAACAGAGTAGGTAATAAGACAAAAGTATGTACAGAGTGTCCTGTGACACACAAAACTACACAGTTAGGATGATTAAGAATTAATCAGGGAGTTCCTGCCGTGGTGCAGCAGAAACGAATCTGATTAAGAATCATGAGGTTGAGAGTTCAATCCCTGGCCCCACTCAGTCGGTTAAGGATCCTGTATTGCCATGAGCTGTGGTGTAGGTCGCAGACACAGCTCTGATTTGACGTTGCTGTGGCTCTGGCATGGGCCGGCAGCTGTAGCTCCAATTAGACCTTTAGCCTGGGAACCTCCATATGGCGCGGGTGCGGCCTAAAAAGACAAAAAAAAAAAAAAAGAATCGGGAGAGCCTTCAAAACAGAAATTATTTTTACATAAAATGAGCAAAACATACATATAGAAATAGAACTTTACTGAGGACCATAAAAATAAATGGAGAGACATATTTTCCTAGGTGAGAAAACTAAAACAATGAAAAGACAACAAATCTCCCCAAATTAATTCATGAATCTTAAACACTGCAAACCAATATCCCATTGAAATCTTCTAATTGGGAGAAAGGGAGCAAAACCATCCTATGACATATCTGCAATAAAAAAATGGGCAAGACAAGTGGTTAAACAGAAGCATTAAAACAATACGAAAACATTGATTCTAAATGAATTATTAAACTATTTATTTTTGAAAGGAGGATTCTGTGATCTGTCATGTGCTTTATTTTATTTTTTTTCATTATAACTGGTTTACAGTGTTCTGTCAATTTTCTACTGTACAGCAGGGTGACCCAGTCACACATACACATGCATTCCTTTTTCTCACATTATCATGCTCCATCATAAGTGACTAGATATAGTTCCCAGTGTTATACGGCAAGATCTCATTGCTTATCCATTCCAAAGCCAATAGTTTGCATCTATTAAGCCCAGATTGCCATTCCATCCCACTCCCTCCCCCTCCTCCTGGGCAACCACAAGTCTGTTCTCCACATCCATGGTTTTCTTTTCTGTGGAAAGATTATTTGTGCCATGTGTTAGATTCCAGGTATAAGTGATATCATGTGGTATTTGTCTTTCTCTTTCTGACTTACTTCACTCAGTATGAGAGTCTCTAGTTCCATCCATGTTGCTGTAAATGGCATTATTTTGTTCTTTTATTGCTGAGTAGTATTCTATTGTGTATATATACCACAGCTTCTTAATCCAATCATCTGTCGATGGACATTTAGGTTGGTTCCATGTCTTGGCTATTGTGAACAGTGCTGTAATGAACATACAGGTGCATATGTCTTTTTCAAGGCAAGTTTTGTCCCAATATATGCCCAGAGTGGGATTGCTGGGGCATATGGTAGTTCTATATATAGTTTTCTACAGTACCTCCATACTGTAACCAACTGACATTCTCACCAACAGTGCAGAAGGGTTCCCTTTTCTCTACACTCTCTCTAGTACTTGCTATTTATGGACTTATTAATAATGGTCATTCTGACTGGTGTGAGGTGGTACCTCACAGTAGTTTTGATTTGCATTCCTCTAATATCAGCGATGTTGAGCATTTTTTCATGTGCTTGTTACCCATCTGTATATCTTCTTTGGAGAAATGTCTATTCAGGTCTTCTGCCCATTTTTCCATTGGGTTGTTGGCTTTTTTGCCAGTTAAGCTGCGTAAGTTGTTTGTCAGTTACATCGTTTGAAACTATTTTCTCCCATTCTGTAAGTTGTCTTTTTTTGTTGTTTAATGCTTTCCTTTGCTGCGCAAAAGCTTGTCAGTTTGATTAGGTCCCATTGGTTTATTTTTGCTTTTATTGCTGTTGCCTTGGGAGACTGAACTGAGAAAACATTTGCAAGGTTGATGTCAGAGAATGTTTTGCCTATGTTCTCTTCTTGGAGTTTGAGGGTGTCTTGTCTTATGTTTAAGTCCTTAAGCCATTTGGAGTTTATTTTTGTGCATCATGTGACAGTGTGTGCCAGTTTCACTGATTTACATGCTGCTGTCCAGTTTTTCCAGCACTACTTGTTGCAAAGATTGTCTTTTACCTATTTTATATTCTTGCCTCCTTTGTCGAAGGTTAATTGACTGTAGGTGCCTGGGTTTATTTCTGGGTTCTCTTATCTATTATACTTGAAATAATTTCTATACTCTTAAATTTATTGAGGTTAGCTTTGTGCCCAAGTATGTGATTGATCCTTGAGAATGTTCCATGTACACTTGAGAACAATGTATATTTGGATTTTTTTGGATGTCCATTGGTCTGTTGGTAGCAGTACCACACTGTCCTGATTACTGTGGTTTTGTAATATTGCCTAAAGTCTAGGAGAGTTAAGCTTCCTGCTTGGTTTTTGTTCCTCAGGATTGCTTTAGCAATTCTAGGTCTTTTTTGGTTCCATATAAATTTTTGGATTGTTTGGCCTAGTTCTGTGAAAAATGTCATGGGTAATTTGATAGGGATTGCACTGAATCCATAGATTGCCTTGGGTAGTATGGCCATTTTTACAATATTAATAATTTTTCTAAACCAGAAGCATGGAATATCTTTCCATTTCTTTTGATTCCTCTTTAATTTCCTTGATTAATGTTTTATAGTTGTCAGCATATAAGTCTTTCACCTCCTTGGTCAGGTCTATTACTAGGTATTTGATTTTTTTGGGTACAATTTTATAAGGTACTGTATTTTTGTATTCTTTTTCTAATATTTCATTGTTAGTATACAGAAATACAACTGATTTCTAAATGTTAATCTTATATCCTGCTACTTTGCTGAATTTGTTTATCAGTTCAAGTAGTTTTGGGGTTGAGTCCTTAGGGTTTTCTATAAATAGTATCTTGTCATCTGCATACAGTGACAATTTTACCGCTTCATTTTCCAGTTTGGATACCTTTTGTTTCTTTTGTTTGTCTGACTGGTGTGGCTAGGACTTCCAATACTATGTTGAATAACAGTGGTGAGAGTGGGAATACTTGTCTTGTTCCAGATTTTAGTGGGAAGGCTTTCAGCTTTTCTCCAGTGAGTATTATATTGGCTGTGGGTCTGTCATAAATGGCTTTTATTATGCTAAGGTATTTTCCCTCTAAACCTACTTTGGTAAGAACTGTTATCATGAATGGATGTTGGATTTCGTCAAATGATTTTTCTGCATCTACTGAGATGATCACATGGTTTTTGACATTTCTTATTAATATGCTGTATGATGTTGACTGATTTGCGTATGTTGAATCATCCTTGTGAACATAGGATGAATCCTACTTGGTCGTGGTATATGACCTTTCTTATATGTTGTTGCATTCAGTTGGCTAAAATTCTGTTGAGAATTTTTGCATCTACATTCATCCAAGATATTGACCTATGGTTTTCTTTTTTGTGTCTTTGGTTTTGGTATTAGGTGATGGTGGCATCATAGAATGTCTTTGGGAGTGTTTCTTCTTCTTTAACCTTTTGAAAAAGTTTAAGGCAATGGGTATAGGTTACTCTTTGTATATTTAGTAGAATTCACCTGTGAAGCCATCTGGTCCCAGACTTTTATTTGTAGGGAGTGTTTTTATGACATATTCAATTTCATTTCTAGTGATCAGTCTGTTCAGTTGATCTATTTCTTCTTAATTCAGTTTTGGCAGAGTGTAAGTCTCTAGAAAGTTGTCCATTTCTTCTAGGCTGTCAAATCTGTTGGCATACATTTGTTCATGGCATTCTCTTATGTTTTTTTGTATTTCTGCAGTATCTGTTGTGATTTCTCCTTTTTCATTTCTTATTTTGTTTATTTGGGTTTTTTCGTCTCCTCTTGGCCAGTAGTTTGTCAATTTTGTTTACCTTTTCAAAAAACCAGCTCTTGGTTTTATTGATTTTTCTCTATTGTTTTTTGAACCTCTATTTTATTGATTTCCTCTCTGATCTTTATGATTTCCTTCCTTTTGCTGACTTTAAGTTTTGTTTGTTCTTTTTCTAATTCATTTAGGTGGTGGGTTACGTTGTTGACTTGAGATTTTTTCTTCTTTTTTGAGGAAGGCCTGTATTGCTATGAATTTCCCACTATGCACTGCTTTTGTGGCATCCCATTGCTTTTGAATTGTATCTTCATTATCAGTTGTCTCCAGGTATTTTTTAATTTCCTTCTTGATTTCCTCACTGACCCACTGGTTTTTTAGTAGCATGTTATTTAGTCTCCATATAGTGGCTTTTTCTCATTTCTTTGCCTGTGGTTGATTCCATTGTGGTCAGAGAAGATACCTGAAATAATTTCTATACTCTAAAATTTGCTGAGATTAGCTTTGTGCCCCAGTATGTGATCAATACTTGAGAATATTCCATGTGCACTTGAGAAGGTATATTCTTATTTTTTTGCATGTAATGTCCTGAAAATGTCAATTAAATCTAATTTTTTTCTATTGTGTCATGTAGGATCTCTGTTACCTTATTAATTTTCTATCTAGAGGATCTGTTGATTGATGTGAGTGGAGTGTTACAGTCTCCTACTATTATTGTATTCCCATTAATTTTTCCTTTCATATCTGTTAGTATTTGTTGTATGCATCTGGGAGCCCCTATATTAGGGGCGTAGATATTGTAGATTGTAATATCCTCTTCTTGAATGGATCTTTTATCATTAAATAGTGTCCTTCTTTGTCTTTCTTTATGGTCTTCATTTTAAAGTCTATTTGGTCTGATATGAGTATTGTAACTCCTGCTTTCCTGTCTTGTCCATTGGCATGAAATATCTTTTCCCATCCCCTTACTTTCAATCTTTATGTGTCCTTTGCCCTAAAATGAGACTCTTATAGACAGTATATTGTAGGGTTTTTTATCCAATCTGCCACTCTGCATCTTTTGATTGGTGCATTCAGTCCATTGATATTTAAGGTAATTTACAGGTATGCATTTACTGCCATTTTAAACTTTGTTTTCTAGTTGATTCTATATTTCTCCTTTCCTCCTTTCTTTTTTGGTGGAATGATTTCCATTTATTTTATGCCTGAGTACTTTTCTTTTTAGTTTTTGTGAGTGTAATGTTTGGTTTTGATTTGTGGTTGCCCTGTTTTTTAAGTCTGTTAAACTCTTCCTGTATCTGCTTGCTTCAGCCTGATAGTCATACAGGCTCAAACACATTATTAAGAAAAAAAAGAGTCTATATTTTCTTACTTTCATTCCCACATTCTATGATTTTGAAGTGCTTTTTTTTAACATCTTCATATTTGTCTTTTTGCTGTTCCTTGTGTTTATCATCACTTTTACAGCATTTTTTCCCCCACTTTTAGATTTGTATGTTGGCTTACTTAAGCGACTGCTTTCCAATTATGGTTTCCTCCATCCTATTTCTTCTTCTTCTTCTTCTTCTTCTTTTTTTTTTTTTTTAATTTAGAGAAGCCCTTTCAGTATTTCTTTTAGAATGGGTTTAATGAATTAAACAATTTAAAGACAGAAAAAATGATATAAATCACTAGGAAAAATAAATATAAAATGTATGGTACAAAAATTCTTTCTAACCATAACAGAAAAACACAGCAAAGTAACAGGCAGGTAGATGTGATAGCAAAAAAGCTTAGAACATTTTCTGTCTTAAAAAACATGATTAAAGCATTAAAAGAAAAAGGAAATCAAATTCAGGAAACATGTAAAGTACTCTTACAAAACAATGGAAACACTCTAGTGGAAAAAATGAGTATTTTTCTTTCCCCAAATTATAGTTCAAAGTAAATGGTGCTTCCATTTCCAGAAGAGATGGAGTGGTAGACAACACACAAGAGCTCTCACATCTATGAGCCAACTAGAAAAACCAGATAAATATAGTAATTATCTGCTCGAAGGCAACAGAGAATTGCTGAGGAGAGAAAAAAACTTCAGAGAGGAGGGCTGCCTTCTCTAGTCATTTTCACCCCAGAAAGGCTGAATGCCTTGCAAAGTCCAGTACAAAGCCTAGAGAAGCATCACTGTTGGAGCAAAGAAGGTAAAAAGCATTTGGTAGGGATTTAGGCTTCAAGTACACACTTGGCTTTCTCACCAGTACATGTGCTGAATACTAGGAGCTGCATGGAAAAGGAGCTTACAATCTAAACAGAAAGCTTCGGAAAAATAGAGCAGAAACAGCTCATGAGATTTTAGAACCCACAGGGGATTACACTACAGAATATATCAGGCTATTAGCTGAAAACTTAATGAACTAGATGAACAAGATCTTGAGTGAATTAGCCTCAACACAGCATAGCCCTTGACTGGAGTAAGAGTGAATACTCTAGAAGATACTTTCTAGAACCTATAAACATTTTATATACAATGTCTATCATGTAATATAAATTCTGAGATAGCCCCAAAGACAGAGACACATGATTAAACAACAAAAAGAAAAAGACAGAAGAATTAGAACTACATGTGATCTGGATACTGGAGTTTACCGATAAAACTTTAACAAAATAATCAGCATGTCCAAGGAAAGTGGAATACATGAATACAGCAGATGAAAAGATAACGAATTCCCTATAGAAACTGAATATGTTAAAAACTGACTGCGTGAAATTCTAGAACATCAATATTTGAAATTAAGAACTCAGCAGGTTATTTAATAACAGAGAAGATGAAGCAGAAGAGAAGTTAAACTGTTAATACAGATAATTCCTCTAGATTCTGGGATTATTGGAGAACATTCTGCAGCTACTTTTTAGACATCTGGATGTAAAACATTATTCTACAAAAAGTATATATACATTTTAAAAACAATAAGAAAAATACAACAACAAAAACACGTAACTTTTTAAAAGGGCAGGGAGAGATACCAGGTAAAAGAAAGTAGGGACGTATGCTCTAGGTCAAGGGACCATAAGAATAAAGGCACAGACACACACAAATATATATATGCATATATAAAAATACATATATACTCAAATATATATATATATATATACACACACACACATATACACACACACACACACATATACACACACACACATAAAGGATGTTCAACATACAGGCCATTAAATATCACTAGAATCCACATCTAAAGTGCATGTCTAAAATGCCAATATATGGAGCTAAAAGGGGAGATTAAGTTTCAAGTCACAGAGAAGAGAAGGGCGTCTTTAAGTCATTACAAATTGCTTAGACCGTATTACATAGGTTATAAGGAGTGACTGGAAGGTTTAACATGGTCAGGTTCATTTTTAATAGATACTTCTAGTTGCCAGATAGAGAAAGGATTTAAGGAGTCAAGATTCAAAGGAGTCAAGATTCAAAGGAGGAAGACCAAGAAAATAGCTACAATAGCCCATGCAGGAAAGGTGGAAATCTAAATTCCAGAAGAGATAGAAATACAAAAAGAGCAAGTCTGAGAAAGAGGTAGGAATCCTCCTCTACAGGATTTTTTGGATTCCTTCTGGAAGGCTGCATAAACCAGAAGGAAAAGTATGCAATTCCTGGTTTTCAGTTAGTGTGGCAGAGATACAGTGGTGCCACTAACCAAGTCTGAACACCCAAGGATAGGTAGTGGGAAGAGGTACCCCCATTACCCCAAGATGAAGGTAATATTTCAAGATTAGACTTCTTGACTTTGAAGTAACTGAGAGACATCTACATATATTTATCCTGATGTTTTTATATTAATTATCCCAAATTCAGAATCCATGTGTCCATCATAAATACAAAAATTAGGTTTCCAGGTATGGCAGGCAGAATAATGTCCACATTCTAGTCCCCAGAACCTATAAATATGTTACCTTATATAGCAAAAGAAACTTTCTAGATGTGATTAAGGGTCTTAGGATCAGGAGATTTCCTGGATTATCCAAGTGGGCCCAATATGATCTCAAAAGTCCTTATAAGAGAGAGAATGGGAAATCCAAGAGAGAAGGTGGCCATGTGACAAGCAAGAGAAGCAAGAGGGTGGATTATGTTTGGAAGGGGCCACAAGCCAAGCAGGTGACCTCTAGAAGATGCAACAGATTCTCCTCTCAGAGCCTCTAGAAGGAACGAGCACTGCCAATACTTTGTTAACCCCAGCAACTGATTTTGGCCTTCTGACCTCCAAAACTGTAAGCTAATACGTTTGCATCTGTGCGTGTGTGTGTGTGTGTGTGTGTGTGTGTGTGTTTCAAGAGACTAGGTTCGTGGTAATTTGTTCTAGCAGCAGTAGAAGACTTATATGCCAGATCCGACTATTCCTCCTGAATATGAGGGTTAAGTGCCAGTTTCATATCACAAAGACACAGAAAAGAAAGTATTGAGTGCTGGGAAAGGGGGCAGGGGTGTGGGCAGACAAAGAGCAACGAGAAGAGCTTAGGGTCCTTGGAACTGGGCCCAAGAAAGACTGAAGCGACATGTGTCTCACTCTCTGATCTGCTCTCCCATGGGCTACTCCCTCTGACTTTCTCATCCAAGGAGTGCCCCACCTCCCACTGTCCCCATGCAAGTACCCAGAGCTAGCAATAAGGAAAAAGCAAAGGAGAAAACTCTCCAGACCTGTACTTTGTAAAAAGCAAATGACGGACAGTCCTTTAGACGGACAAAGATGGTTACTCTTAACCTTTCAAAATTCTACTTATTTTCTAATCTTTGAAGACCTCATATAGATGCCATTCACCAAAGAAATGCACATATGCACAACATTTTTCATATAAGTTCCAAGGTTTCCCAGTTTAAAAACCTTTCTATTCCCATGATGTAGGCCTTCTTAAATAGGCAAACGTTTGACTATTTTCCCATAAAAATCTTTCTAGAAACTATACAGTAACAATCTTACTTATCTTCCAAGACCAGATACTGGAATTTACATTTGTGAGGGGAAAAGTAAAAAATGACATTTTCTGGAAGCTTCTAGTTGATGAAGTGACATACATTATTTGGCCTCATTTAAGAAGAAAAAAATGCAACACTAAGGAACAAAACATTCTTGCATCTCAGCAATAAAAGTTAGGATTGTATTTGAATAGAGCAGTGCATGAATGTTACCTGAACTTCCTAACATATGAAAATTTATTTCACCATCTTTCCTGCATTTAGGAGAAATACATTAAAATTCATGGACAAAAATATTAAGAATCTATCATCACATGGAGAGTCATTTGCCCAAGGACAAGATTCAAAAGGAAAGTAAACAAGTATACTACATGGGTGACCAATTCTATTGTAAAGACATCCTTCTTGAAACATTGAGATGATAGTAGAGCCTAAAACTGCTGCTGTCAACTAGAGTATTTGACTTCTGAAAATTCCTTGCTAAATCCAAGAACTCCATAAACTATTACTAATAAGAGTTCTCAGTTTAAATAAAAAGCACACAATTTTTTTTTAGTATGCAATGATTAAGTAAATATTCTAGAAAGCTCTATGTTAGAAGATATTACCTAGTGTAGAGAATTATGTTTGTTTCTAACACTAATAGGCCAAGCAGTAAATCAAAAATAAAATTATATCTTAAAGGAATATTTTTGTTACTTTTAACTCAAAGTAAATTTGACTTGGCAGGTAAAAAAACTGAGTTTTTCAAATGTTAATAGCAATAACAAAAACAATAACAACAATAATACCAAAAAGCTAGCACTTAATGAGCCTTGAGGACAGTGCCTAGCATGCAGTATGTGCTTTACTAACTTCCTTCAGCTTCACAATCAACTTATGAAGTCCTAAAATCATGCCCATTTTACAGATGTGTAGGGTGGTCTGGTATCCAGCTCATGGTTCACAGCCATTTAAATGGCAGAGCCAGGATCAAACTCAAGTAGTCAGGCTCTAAGGCATCTTGGAGATTGGGTAGGTGCACCTGCTTTTCTCCAGTGCGTAAAAGAACTGGGGGTGTATGTGCTAGAAGCACAGAATCCCCCCCTGCCGAGTTTCATCTCCGCAAGACTTTCTGAACACTGCTTCATCAGAGTGTTCCACCTCCATCCTAGCAAAGAGCTTTACTCTGAAAACCCCCAACTGCTTATAGAGTCAGGACTGGGGTTCAGGTTGTTTTTTTTTTTTTTCCAGGTGATGAAGTGAAGGGTACTTCTCTAAGCAGCTCAGATGACAACACAAGCTATCTTTCAGTACATTTTTACTTTTTCTAAGAGGTAGTGGGAAGGGAACTGCTTATATAACAGGTCTTCACTTTGCAATATTAGTGATATTTTGGAAAACAGTTTCCTTATTCTATGTCCCAGTTACTGAACACACTTGGTTATTTTCCAGAGTCAAGTTTTCCACCCCAAAACTTCCTTTTGCAGTGTTTACTCAAATGAATGCTCTATAAGTGATTCGTGTTTTAACAGAAAAGTAAATGTTTAATAGCATGCAACCCGGGGAATTAACTATTTTAGTCTCCTCTCTCTCAAGACATATTGCAAATGGAACCAATGTTTCCAAAAAAATGAAGCTGGTTAGTGACAAAGGTGGAATCAGAATAAGCCCTCTGATGCTCAGTCCCTGGCTCCCTTCACAATACTTGCTCTTTCCAGGCATCTGACAGCAAGATGTGCCCAAAGCTCAACAGCATGGAAACAAGAGTTAGTATCATAAATGTTATTAGAATTCATAGCTGCAAATCCAACTTAATAATATAAATTAGAGTGTTAACCCTCAAAAGTACAACTACATATTTCAGGGCTTTCTCACACTCAAAAAAGCATTTCTAGAAGCATAAATAAAACTATAACCAAAGTAGAATCAACCTGTACTTATATAACTTTTTTAAACAAAGTAAGGTTGAAAAATTTTGCAACTATATCCACTGCATAACAGAAAACAGCAAGTCAATGAAAAGGATAAATATTTGCCTCCAACTATTTTAAAACCTGTGATACTAAAGCAATTAAAAAGAAATAGACACAGAAATTGTACATAATTTGGGTGACCTCAAGAGTCTTGTCACCAATTAAGTTGCTTTCACTCTGAGAGCTTTGCCTAAAACAAAAATACCATCTGTTTTACCTAAAACATTAAGATGTTCTATTTTCTTGTCAATTCAGAAATCACATCTGTAGCCATTTTCTAAAAAGACAGCAAAAGACATTATATTTATGGCTGACTGCTTAAGGAATGGTGTTCAATCAAAATGTAATTTTCATCTGCTAGAAGAAAATTTCACTTCTCCAATGACTATAACACCGTAACTTTGGAGGAACACAGTACGTAAACACACTGACTTTCAGAAATAAAAAGATCTTAAAAGTTAATGTGGTAAAATAAGGTTGTTTTGTGGCTAAAAGACAAAAATGGCAGATACGTTTGTATTCACTTTATGTTATCTTTGTTGACAACTGAAATCTATCTTATGTGAGGTTTTCGGATGAAGAGAAAACAACAACTTTTTATTGGTGCTACATCCCACCATGCTCGTGAGCTATCATGTAAGAGGTAAAGTTATGAAAACAACAAAAACACAAAGCACTCTCTATTTTCAAAACACTTTTACACAATATCGGTTCTGAGAAAGAAACTACAATCTAGTGAACCGACTGAAGAAGATACAAAACACTAGGAAAAAAAAAACACACTCACAGTGAAGGCGAACAGGATGTCACAAGGAATAAAGAACGTTTCGAAGAAAAGCAAACAAGCCATCCAACTACCTATAGCACTGAGTATATGTTAAGCACCTACAAAATAACAAAATCTAAGACCCAAGTATGTTTTAGTTCAAAAAGTACCCCAATTTCACATTTAGTTTTCTTGCCTAAAAAATTAAAATAAAGCTACTCTCCAAATAAGGATGACATAAATAAGTCCAAAGACTCTATTTAAAATGTTTCTTTTACCACAAAGTTGTGAAGTGTTCTGAAGTCCAAGATGGGCTTGAAGCCCTCCCTGACTTTTTCAGGATCAGGATACCTTCACTAAAATCCTTTTCCTTGTTCCTCTTGTAGTGCACGGTTTATTAATCTGCATTTAGAAGGAAAAAAAATCTGGTTCAGAAGAATGGAAGACTTTGAAATATGCCACATCACTTCAGTCTGTGCTCTGAACTGCTGAGTTAAGGAGCTTTGTGTTACAATTTCAGAAGACATGATGGACACTGGGAGGAAAAGATGAGAGAAAGAGGACAGAGGACAAAGTGTGCACAAAACCAGATAAAATAAGCGACTAAGGAATCGCTCTCTCTCATACAATCATCAATTCTCCCAAACCCAATATAAAGCACTTCAAGAAATCACGCATATTTCAGATATTTACTTTCTTTTAACACTTCTGCAATGCATTATCTAACTCTGACTAAGGGGGGAAAGCTTTGGTGCTACAAGCAATAACAGAACAGAATCATTCAAAATTTCATTATCTGGCAGAACACCAAGACTAATGCCAGCTCTTCTTTGACACAATTTCATCTCCTTTACATATTTTTTCTTAGATTCTACAAGGTTACTTGTTTCCCAATATCTTAACTGGAAATGATCATAGCCCTTTCCGTATTATAAGTGGTAGTCTCCATGCTAACTCTGCCTTCGTAAGTATCAAAATAACATCGTAATCTTACATATAGCGCCACATATTCCTTCCCATCTTCTGCATTTTCCTGATTATGGTCTTTGATAGTGTAATTGTAAGATATTGCAAGCAATGCACAAAATCACTTAAAGTTCATTAGACAAACCACACAACGAAACCACCCTATGTAAATTTAATTCACTCTATAATAATCTGACAACGATAAAGTAGAAACACACAGCTAGTTAAGAAAGTCTGATTTAAAGTGTAAAACAATAAAAAGGCAATTAAAACATGGACTAACCAGGCAATTGAGCAGGTGTTCTCTGAACACATAACTACTTTGCCACTGCTTTTAAACAAATGAAACTTAAAACTATCATTTAAAATGCAGTCTGTTCAACCACTTTCACACATAAAATCTACATCTAGTAGATCTAAAATAATACTGGATTTAGGAACAAAAAATCATAGTAGACTAATTATAAAGGCCTGGGAAGAACGTGAACTTTTCAAGTTTATGTAAAACTGATTAAAAGAATGATTTAAGATACCATGCCCTGAAAGCACTGAGACAAATTCCACACTGTGAATCACTTTAAAAAATCAATATGTGAGATTGATAGTAGCCTACCGATAAACATTGTCTGCAAACGAACTAAATGACAGTAAGAAAGTATATACTATTAATATACAATTATATTATTTAAAGCAGTCTGTCATTAACATTAAACTAGTTAATCAAAGAACTGTAAAACTTATTTCAGGAGGTGTAAGAATGGAATAAGAATTTTTTTTTTTTAATTTTGATAATGAGGAAGCTTGGAGTGTAATCAAGAAGCTAGAACAAGAAGTAGAGACTCTTT
Source organism: Phacochoerus africanus (assembly GCF_016906955.1). Lineage (NCBI taxonomy): Eukaryota > Metazoa > Chordata > Mammalia > Artiodactyla > Suidae > Phacochoerus > Phacochoerus africanus. Next base: position 114,777,524 of record NC_062547.1, on the reverse strand, counting down.
CAAAGGAAAAAGTCAACAGCTAAATACTTTGGTGGTTCAGGAATGTGGTACAGAAAGGTGGAGGGTTAGCAGAGATGTGCAAAGACTTCTTTAGAGATGGATATTTTCCAAGAAACTTTTGAAAGGATTGAGAATCCAACAGAGAGGAAGAGGTAAGCCACTCAAACATGCCCATAATCCAATGCCAGTGAGAAGAATCATGATGTTTTCTGCCATTCTGTGCCTTGGGGGATACTTGCTGGTTATGTTAAACACTTTCATAATTCTTCTAGACCACTTATCTACAGGTTGACAAGAGTTTTCAAAATTCACTTGGTGGCAAAAGCTAAACTGAACTAACATGAAGCTATATATATTTATTCCTCTTGAACTGCATATTCAGAAAAGTTAAAGCATTTGATGAGTCTTGGGACCCCGGACTCTGAGGGATTATGCAGTATGCTATTACATTCCTAAGGTTTTAAAAATTCAGAATTCACAAATAAATAGCTAGTCCTGAAAATTTCAGGTAGAGGATTAAGGACTTGTGTTTAGAAGCTTTACAGCAATCTGAGTCACAGACTGCTTGTAGAATCTGCATGCAGATTCTGTGCGAGAAAGAACCAAGCAATGAAAGGAGAAAGAAATGTATACATTCCAGCACAGTTCTACACAGGGCAGGCATGCCAAATAAATCTGGCATCCAATGGCTGACTGACTGAACCAAGGAACAAGTATATTTTAACGTGGTCTTAAACAGGTCACTAAGAAACAGTCAATGTTTAAAAATACTCTATCTTCTTAATATGTGAAAACTCTGAATCCCAGTAGGACATACATCCTCTTATTTTATGAGATATTACTTTATCTCTCTCCCAATTCTTAATTTTATAATATCCAATAATGTCTTGGTTTTGGAATAAACAGAAAATCTCTGTATCTTTAATAGTTAGAAGGTTTTGATATGATTGTTTTATCTAACTGATATGGAAGTCTTGAGGACAAGTTTTAAACAAGCTTCTGGTATTGAGAACTGATTTATTCAGCCCAGATCTCTTTCTAGAATAATATGGAATGTAACTCCACTCTGAGCCAAAGGGGGCAGGAAAGAGTAGCCAGTGATGAGAAAACACGGTAGCCGCCCTGGGTTTAGTTAATGAACTTAATGAATAGATGCTGCTAGTTGCTTACCCAATAGCTATTCTCATGATCTGCTTTACAGAAAGAAACCCAATTTTACTTAGGATGAAAACAATCCTAGCTTTAAAAAAAAATTGAAACAAACAAACAAAAAACTTGGTTCCCCATGCTTGGGATGGCCATGTGACATAGTTCTGGCCAACACAATGTAACGAGAATTCAATAAATAGAGCTTTCTAGAAAGTTATTATATCAGAAATTTAATAAAAATTGGCAGACTCTAATTAGCTTTCATCCTTTGCTCCTCATCTGTAGGAATAGAGATGCCATGTCTGGAGAAGCAGGTACAATTTTGAGACTGAGAGCAGCCAAGGGCTCAGGATGGCAGAGAGTTGAAAGGTAAAAGGGGTCTGGTACTTTAATGACCCTGTGAGACCTATCACGAGTCCTAGACTACTTACTCAAAACTTGTACATGACAAAAAAATAACTGCTTTCTTATGAAGCCAATTTAATAAGGTTTTTGTTACATGCCGCTGAATACAATTTGAAGTGAAGTACTAAACACACAGGAAATAGTACTGGGTAACACAGGGAAGCCAACAAGTACCAAAAACTTAATCCTAAAAGAAAAACACTGAAAGCAAGATGATTATTCTAAAGCAAAAAATTTCTCATAAAGATTCATCACTGTAGACATGCTTTTCCTTAAAGGGCTGCTTATTTTTAAACAAGTCCTAAACTGCCTATCAAATATTGAATTTAACTTCTTTCTCATAACTGTCACCCTCTCCATTTCAATTTTTAGTTATCAATTCAGCAAACACCTCCTCTGAGCCAAGCACATCTTCTTTATTTCACTCAACTAATCACAACTTTTAAAATTCAAACAAGCCATCTTCTTTTCCTGCATGAGACTTGGAAGGCAGATTTCATAAAAACATCAGCTAAAACCTCAGCGTTTACCAATCCCATGCTATTTTTATTACAAACACAAATGGTTACTCGGCATCATTTAAAACTTCATAAAGAATTTTATGAACATAGAATCTTCAACCGATTCACTGATGGTTATTGCTGATGAACTTTTAAGGATCTCTTCACACAATAAAGCCAAGAGACACATCCCTATCCATAGCTCCCTTCATCTCCATATATGATTATTTCTTCCAGTGCAATGCCCAATTCAAATGCTCCTGCACATATTCTTAGGTGATGTTCCTGAAAGACTGCTGGATGCCATGTTAGAATGATGAACAAGACTCAGACCACACCTTCATGAGGTTCATAGCAACTGTCTTCGGAAGAACATTGTACATGTGGTAAGTGCAGCAACAGTGAGTAAACACATACTCCCATGTAAGCATACAACAGTGACATCTAGGCCTGACTCAAGGATATCAGGAAAGACTCCAGAGGATGTAATTTTTATTTTATTCCTAAAAAATAATCAGGAATTGGGCCAGCTGTGTGTGTGTGTGTGTGTGTGTGTGTGTGTGTGTGTGTGTGTTTATGTGTATGTGTTTGGGTGTAGGGCAGAAGGCAGTTTTTTGGTTTTTTGTTTTTTTCTAGGCAGCAAAGATCTGTAAGTTAGACAGAATGTGGCAAGTCAAAAAACCTGACAGCTGCAGAAAGGCTGGAGCACACAGGACAGGGCGATGTGAAAGATAATGAGAGAGAAGCCAAAATGCAGGTACACAGCCAAGTTAAAGACTCCAGGACTTTATCCTTAGGGGAAATGGGGAGAGGAAGGTTTTGAGCAGGGATGTTACAACCTCATTGCTAATATGTGTTGGGTGCCTACTAAGTGCTAGATCCTACGCAATTAAATTCATAAACAAAAGCTTATTTAATTCCTCCAACAAACATATGAAGTGGGGACACCCATAGGGTTGTCACCACCACCCAGGGGAAGGGAGCTGCAGCTTGAAGTAGAATGTTGGCATTGAATAAAAGTGGGCAAAACTGAGATGTATTTTAAAAACAGAACAAAAAGACTTGGTGTTTGGATGCAACTTCAAAGTGAAAGAAGAAACAAAGATAATCAGAATACTTCTACAACTTATTGTCCAAACAAATATACTTTTGAGAGAAAAGGGGGCCACTAATGAAAAACAAGAATATATGATTACTTTAAAGCAGAGGTCCAGGTTTCTGGCCTGGGAAACTGGACGACAATCTAAAATGTTATCAAAGAGCTTGGGATCACAGAAAAGATTCGGGGGCGGGGAGGGGTTTGGTTTTAAACACACTGAGATGAAGGTGTGAGTGGGCCTTTGCAACGGAGCAAGCTACATGGCCTGTGGGCGTGTGGGCCTGGAACTCCAGACTTTTCAACACAAATGTGTATTTGAAGGGTCAACAGTATACCGACAATAAACAAAGGCAATGAGAAGGAAGCAGCACCCTCCCCAGAAGCTTCTATCTTTTAAATCTTTCTGAGGGAAAACAATTATTTTTTAAGATCTCCTATCATTTCCTGCCTCTCTACCTGTTTCAGATGTTCACACAATCTGAAACTACAGATCAATACTACTGTGAGTAAATCACATTTTACATTATAAAAGTTCTGCCAAAACTAGACAGGGGAGTTCCCATTGCGGCTCAGTGGTAATGAACCCAACTGGTAACCATGAGGACATGGGTTCAATCTCTGGCCTCGCTCAGTGAGTTAAGATCCAGTGTTGCTGTGAGCTGTGGTGTAGGCCAGCACATAACAGCTCTGACTGGACCCCTAGCCTGGGAACTTCCACATGCTGCAGGTACAGCCCTAAAAAGATACACACACTCACACACACACACACACAATTAGATAGGAAATTCTTTCAATTTGGAAATCGAATTCACAATAAGATTTGGATTTCCACTATGTCTAATTATTTCCAGTGCCTTAATTTTGATTCGTATATCAGTCAGGTGAAGTGACTTTATCAAGAACATTTAAAAATTTTCCTTTTTAGAAGAAGAAAAGAGTACCTGCAGTACGCTTTCTAAGTGTTTTCCTATTTGAAAACGTCTTTTTGTTGCATCCACATATGAAAGATAACTTTGAGTATAAAATGATTTCAAAACTCCATAGACTTCTTGTTACAGAGAAGAAACCTAAGTCTGTCTGGCTTTTGTTCCATATTATATAATATCGGTCTTTCTGCCTGGGCACTTTTCAATGTCCTTTTCCTTTTAATTGAAGAAAGTTACCAAGATGTACTAGGGGTGACTGTCTTTTCATTTCTATTACCAAGAACTTAGGCCTTTTCATCTATAAAGCCAGGCCTTCTCAGCTCAGAAAACTTGTCATTATACGTTTGATCATTGCCTCTGCTACACCTTTTCCTAAAGAACATCCGTAATTCTTTTTGTTGAGCTTTGTCCTCCATACCTATCATCTTCTTTCTCACTGTTTCCACTGGTCCTCCTTTCCCTTGCATTCTTGAAAAGCTTTTCATTTTCATGTCACTGATGCATTCTTTCCCAATGTCAGCTTCACCCCTAAGTGTCGCTAATGAAGATATTGTTATTGTCCTCCTAACAATCTTTCCTCATCTCACACCTGTACCTTTCCATAGCATCTTGTAATTTCGCTTTCCACTTTCTGTTTCATTTTTCTTAGAGATCATGACTCTTAAAATTTTGGAGACTTCCAAAGAGTTAAAAAAACAATTTTTTTTTCCTAAGTTGATAAAGATTTGTTGAACACCTACAGTGTGCCAGGTATTTGCTAGGGAATTCAAAAGCAAACAAGTTCCCTGCCCTTATGGAGCTAGTATTTTAGCATGGGACATGGACAACTAGAAATAAAGGAAATAAGCAGTTTGTTAATACTGTCTGAAGGCTGTAAGGATGCAGTAATGGGGAAAAGAGTGAGTGAAAAATAAGGTCATATGCATAGATGCAGCCTGACTGCAAGTTCCTAAAAGGCTGCTATGCAAGGGGGCTGGGTCTATCTACAGCATTCAGTCTTCCATACCAGATCTGCTGTTCTGCACAAAGGGAGGGCTTTTTTCTTTAATAAAGAATACCAGGTGCTTTTCTGGCCCATGCCACCACCAAGAGCAATTTCCTTGAGTGGATACTTCCCTAGGTCAATGCTCTACCATTAGTTCCATACTTGCTCCCACTTATTTTATGTCTTTCAGTTTCCAAATTGGTTGTAAAACAGACACAGTGAAAGCCCTCATCAGTATGATTAAGGCTGGCAATAGATCTGTTAACTGGAAGAGTTCAAGTTGATTTGAAAGTAAAAATTTAAGTAGAACATCTTTAAGATATATAAACACGCACGTGCGCATGCAAACACACACACACGTGTGTGTGTGTATTTTTTAAATACTTTACTGTAAAACATACAAATGTGTATCACACGCCAACTACAAATGTAAGGGCAAAACTTCTGCTTGGATTATAGGACCACTACCTGGCATCCTGTGTCATATTTTCGGCATAACCATAGAGATGATAAATTAGTTGGTTCCTAGCTTAGTTTTTCTAAAGTAGACCGAGAACTTAAATGTTTAAAAATATTAAGCAATCTGAGTACAGACTGCTTCTACATCTTTGTAATTTCTTCCCAAATATTTTGTAGGCATCTCTTCAGTGTTTACCAGTGATTCACCTTTACTGAAAATTACCAAATTACTCAACTTTATATTAAAAAATATATTTTTGCATAATTCATCAGTTTAATAAAAATCAAATGATGAGAGAAACATCACAAGAACAATTGATTTGGGAATAAGTAATTGATTCGTGTAACCAGACAACTCAACCGAAATACTGGAGGGAGAGAAGTGTGCCGGCCTGCTAGCAAGTAGTCTCCGAGCAGCAAGGCCACAGTGCCATTTGCACAGAAAAGGAAAGGAGAGCATCAGTTGATCTGGTTGCTCAATTAAAAAAAATGAAGACTTTTTAATAGAGATCTTAAGGAAAGCGGACGAAAAGAATAACTACCTGTGTAGCTATAAAAAGTAGTATTCTCCTTGTAGAAAAACATTTGCCCCTTTTTCTCATTGGTAAAGCACCAGAATTTCAAATCCTTGAGGGTAAACACTATGAAAAGGCAAAGGAATTAATCTCCATACCTGCTTTTAGAGACATGCATGTTATTTTTATTTCTAACTGTTTATCACTGGTCAGTGAGTAACTGCATTTTTTAGTCTGGTTCGATCAGCTTTGCAGGTTGTGGGTATTTTACACTGTGGCAATAGGTTGACTGTCAAACCAAGGTTTTGGTGCTCCTCTCACTGTTCATCATCTTCTGTGTTTTCATGAGTTTTAATACGAAATTGAGAGAGTCAGTCTCAGGGTTCCTACTCAGCCATCATATAAAATGGATGTGTCGACATTTTAAAAAAAACATATAATAGATGTTATTTCATTTAAGTCAATGTAAGGGTGAAGCAGCATTTCAGGAATTAATACTTATCATTTCTGATACAATAATGAGAAATATTAAGGGTGGGGAGAACAGTGTGGGAAAGGTGGAATAGAACCCTCCCAAAAGTCTTCCTGTCTTCCTGAAAAGTTAGCCAAAAGCAAGCCTTCGAATTATCGATTTAGAATGGCAAACTGCAGGTAAGATTATTTTATGTTGCTAGCCAGATATGACTGCTCCAAAACTAGTTCCAACCACAAGATGAAGTTTTAACATAAAATTAACTAAGGTATCATGTAGAAGGTACCTTTAATACCCTGAGAAGCTTTTGGTTGTTTAAATAATATACTACTATCTCTCACTTAGTCTTCAGGGTAAACCATCCTCTTTAAAAATATCCCAGATTACAAACAGGCTGAAAAATGTTTCTGGATATCAGAGAACTGGTCAATTCACTTTTTTTTTTTTTTTGCTTTTTAGGGCCACAACAACATCAAAGTTAGTGAAACACCACTCAGAGGGAACATGGAAGCATAGATGAAAACACACAAATACCTTCCACAAGCAATTAATACTTAAACAGAAAAGCATCTCAGAGGAGAATTTAAGAATGCATCCTTCAAGTCCAGTAATGAGTATAAATTCAGACTTATGATCTGATGAGGTCAATTCGTTCAAGTATTTGAGAGTATCTTTTGAACTTCCTCATTCTGAAGAAGCCCCAAGAATGCAATCCCAACAAAGTTAATTCTATAAGAATGCAATGATGCTGAAATGCAATCCTAAATTTTTTAAGTCCCATGGTGTGAAATTCTAAAATCTCAAAAGAGCAGCTATCTAAATGCTGAGCAGAGTTAAAACTATTGAATTACTGTTTATTTTTATGTATTTAGTGGATTGGAAAGTTTTCTGTCACTTAACTTCTAAATATTAGATGAAAAAACCAATTGGGGAGAACACATACTAAGATACCACATTTTCACACAAAATGTGAACCATATATCTGGTGTCTAAAGTTTAATATTCTCTTTAGTCAAGGATTACATGTATTTCAACAAATCTTTATTAAACTCTTACTATGTTGAATATGGTACTATAGGCATAAGAGTGGACATAAATGAAAGAAATAGGTCCTACACTGAAGCAGTTTACGGGTGAGTAGGATTAACTTCAAATAATTATACTGGCAGAAGTAAGTCAATGTCATTTCCCAGCCATATGACTGAGCCATGCTGGACCTGATTTAGAGGAAAAATTGGGGCCAGGATCCTAAGACTTTAGACATCTTGGGAGGAGGTTAAGTTTACCTTATTTTATACATGGAAAGTATGTGGACTTTGGTGGCCAGTAATGAACTGTGGTAGAGAGTCTCCAAAAATGACTGTCATTATTCTTTCTGCTTCTCACATCAAGTAATAGAGAATAATTCTCTCTTTAAGCCCTGGATAGCCTTAGTGCCTTGCTTGACTATTAAAATACCAAGAAAATGACCTTAGACTTCTGAGTCTAGGTCTTGAGAAGCCTTATGATTTCTACCTACACAACACTGTCAGAGTTCTGCTTTGGGTATATTAGTTAGGTGACCACATAAATTGTGGTTAATAAATTACAGGCACAGGGGAAGGCCTAAGGGCAAGAAGCCACTGCAGTAGTTCAAACAAAACATAAAGGATGGCTTAAAACCAAAAATAGGACAAGAGGAGAGGATGGATGTCAGAGATGAGTAAAGCTAAAATCCCAAAGACTCTCCAACTGATGACACATAAGGATAAAAAAAGACAGAAGTCAAAGTGGGTGCTGCAGTTTCAGAACCTACACAGTTAAAAGGAAAATGATGCTTTTAATCAACATTAGAATTCAAAAGAAAATTAATTTAGAGGGGCACGCAGGCCATCTGACAAGTAAACAGCAATAGGGATATCGAGTGCCTTTTCTGGAATTCTGTCTTTTTATATCTGGATGATACTCTTAAGTCACCCACGCTTAGAAAATACTGACTTCCTTTGTGTCTCCACATGGTTAGTGGGTTTCTTTTCAAGTTAATCCCTTCTTTTTTGGGCTAAAAGAGATACAGAATTCCTTACCAATAAATACCCTGCTAAAAATTAAGAGCATTTAAAGGTACATTTGCAGCAGTGGTTTGAATAATTTCCTCTCAAACTAAAAATATATCTACTTGAAAAATGAACTTTCAGATTTACAGAAGCCATCTTGATGTTATTTGAACTACATACTTGGTGGCATTTAGAATTATCCACCTTTAAAAAAAAGTTCCTTGATACCCTGTCAAACCAGGTGGCTTGCAGATGGGTTCTGTGGCAACATTTACTCCTGTCCTGCCTGAACAGATGGAATACTAAAGGAAGACTAGAATCTCTCCACCTGTCTCAGACTTTCACCTTGCATCCTCAGTGTCTTCCAAGTCTCTAATCGTGAGGTTGTTTTAAATGTCCTTACAATGGGTTTCCTTAGGCAATTGTGAGTGGAGAGGGAAAGAGAAACAGTTTTGTATATTTAAGGTTATTTAAGGCTATGTATGACTTGCTGAGGGTGAACTAACTTTTAACTCTTAATTCCATCTGCTCTCTATACAGACTATGAATGTATACACTATACAGCTCACATAACCTCGCCAACTAAATTAGGTATACTGACATGAACTTTGTCAATTTCAGCAAATTATGGACTAATTTTTAAATACTCACAAACTAAATCATGTCACGTTATAGCTATAACTAACTCTGCCAAGAGCATGATCAAATTCATTTACATGTATTACTTAAACTCTATAGGTTTAGACTTGTTTCCTTATAACCTCCTTAAAGACTCTTTTTAGACCTTTTTTCCTAATCATTCCTCCACATAATTTTAATATTACATATAAAATGTATATTTATGTACTATTATGTACTATATCTATGCTTTGCATATTACAAAGAATAAGTTTGTTTCAAACCCTCCCCCAAGAACCAATTCTTATTTTCCTAGACATCTCTGTGCTGAGAATGCATGTTTTATTTAGATTAATAATATGTTGTTTAAATAATTATGCTTATAATCAAGATAAAGCTAAGCCTTAGAACATCACAGAAGACTCATGAAGACTAGAAGACTGATTCACGGCCACTCTTTTGAATCTGTCAATGCAAATACTGAGACGCACAGACGGATTATTTAACTTTCGGTACTTGTAAAATATAACCATCAGATCCTTCCATTTTAAAGGCCACCATCAGTTATCCATTCTTCACTGATTTTACTGAAAGATCAATAATTCAGATAGTTTGTGGCTAATAAGTAAAAAAAAAGATTTAAAAACCAGAAGTATAAGTAGTTTTATTCATGAGGTTCTAAAGTACAAATAGGATAATAAAGACAAAAATAGGAATCTGACAATCCCAAGTATTGCCAATGCACCTAAGGAAACAGCAGCATGGAGATTTGGTAAAAAAGAACTTTAAGATAATAATATTATAATGAAGAACATGATTTGCATATGAACAGTTTAAAAGGAAAACAAAAAAGTGATTGTTTTACTAATAGACTTAAAAGTTCTGTTTGTGTTTATCTTTAAAACTTTTCAATATTAAAGCTTAAAAATTTATTTGTCCTTAATTAATAGACCTCTGTCTCCTAAGTTTCTTCCTCCAGCATAAATAAGGCTGAATTATCACTTACTGCTGGCTAAGGCAAGGACAGTTTAGGAAGTAGAGAAACCACAGAACACGACTTTTTCTCTGACTCATTATGGCACTATCCCTACCGCATCCCACCCATCCTAACATGCACCCACAGGAAGACTAAAGGGATGGGGAGGGAGCATGAATTACTTAGAGCAAATGTTAAGTCATTCTTACAGTCAGCAAAAAAGAATCTTCCCTCTCCAAAATAGAAGAAAAAAGGAAGTAATAGATAAGAGGATCATGCCAAATAGACTTACTGACAGCACAGTTCAGTCGGGACACAATATATTAAGAACAGCCATCTAATCCAAAATTCATCAAAATATTATTAATTATAACACAAAGAAAATGTTTTCTAAGTTAATAACTGATTTTCCTTTTAGTATCATTTTTCTTTCATCCTAACAGGGGCCCGGCAGTATGAAAGCTCTTAAGCCTTCAGCAAGACAGAACTTAAACTTTCTTTTCAAATTAATCCCTTCTTTTTTTCTGGGCAAAAGAAATGCAGGGTTTCTTTAGTGGTATTTTAGAATTATCGAAATATACTTACTTTCTAGTTCTAAAGCATGAGCTATATATATATGCTTTAAATTCTACATACTGAAGAAGTGTAGTCGGCTAAGGCTCTAGCCTATGTTTAACCAAAATCTCAACTTTACTAGCAATTGTAAAATTTCTGTAGTATTTTGATCCCACTTATTTGAAAATAATTTTAAGAAAGTGTAACTAATTGAAATCATTAATTACACTTTACAATTACTCTGTTATCCTATAATTTCTAAGAGGTGATACCAAATTTTTTTAATGTAGATAGTAAAAAGTTATGTTATAAAAACACACTGTTTATCTGGGTACACTGGGTACTGACTGGTATTTGGTCATGAAACACAGATAACTTGGTTAAAGAATTGCCAATAAAAACATAAAACGTTTCTTTGTAAATCAGAGCCAGCATCTATTAATTGCCCCATTTTTAGGTCAAGAGAACACCTTTCCCATTTACCTTAACATAAATCAACAATGCAAACATGAGGCAGTTTAACAAGCACAACAACCGGTTGTCTAGTAAATGATTTACAGTAGGAACCCTTATCTTTTAATAGTATTTAAATTTCTCCTTTCATTTAAAGATACAGGATCAGAGATTAATGAAAACAAGGCAAGTAGGCAAAAAGTTAATCAAGAAAGAACATACTCTAAAAAAAAAAAAATCAACATTACAAATATAAGGTTCTTTTTTATAATAAACCTACATATTTACCATTCCACATCAGTAATTTGTAAGATATCATTATAATAGTTTATTCAGCTATCAATGTACCCAGTGCTGTGTTAGCTATTAGCACTGAACATGATGCAGTCATGGGAAAAAATCCATTTCTTCAAAACAATTTTTTTTAAACTAATAAGGTGATTAAATGAAATACTGCCTTAAAATATATGCTAGGTCCAGAACCAAATCATGAGAACCCAAAAAGTCAAGTGAGAGAAGTGCTAAAAATTTATGAGAAATTATGCTATTTACCTTGGCTCCGCACTCAGACTTATTACATTTTTTTGTGGCAGAGAACTTTGTGTTCTTTGTTTCAAATCCTATAAAAATGAACAGAAATGTTTATTTTACTTTGAAAACTTAAGTTTCAAAATTAGCTACGTAATAATACTTTAAAAAACAGAAAAAGGGAACAATAGGAAAAAAAATCCTCATTGCAGCTACATAAAATGCATCAAAGTTCAAAATAAATAAATCTTGTATATGTGCATGTGTTTGGTGTATTTAGACTTCAAGTATAACACTGTTACAGGGACTACAGTCCATAATAAGTAGTTCCAATTAGGAACCAAATAAATCCGAGATCGAGAGACAATTCCGCAAAAAGCTTTACTATTTTACTTTTGTGTCATATGTTTCATATCCTTAAGAAATGTACATATGTTTATTGCATTTTTTACTTTAATATGAAAATATATAATTATGATTTGATTACAAGCATCAATCAGTATATGAGATACTGAAGCTGTATCTCTGATTCCACATGTGTAAATCCAAATTACATGTAAAATTTCGAAGCCTGTCATTCACAGTAAATTCTAATCATAAATAGAAAGTTTTTAAATATATGAGTTGCCAAGTAAAGAGCAAAGAGGGGTGTGATCAACCGTCTTTTTCAACTACTCTTCCTTGCTATAGAATAGCATGTTCTTCCTTGCAGAGCATCATCTGTTTTACTGGTCTGTCTAATCCTAATAAGCCAAGGCACATATTCTCACTCTATTTTACAGATGAATAAATGAGGGCTCACAGACTTAGTTAAGTAACTTTTTCAAGGCCCATACAATCAGGTGCAGAAGTTGAGGCTAACAGTCTCTTAATTATTCAATCACTGCTCTACTGTTAACACACATATCAGGATTGCTCAGGGCACTCCTTGGACTCATCCTAAAACTAGAAGACAATGTAAGATCATTTAAATTGAAGTTTACCAGCAAGAGATTAAGGATTTACAGAAGTTCAAATATCAAGCAACTTCTAGTTAAAGCTAAGTAAAATAACTAATTTTAATGTCCAGTTACCTTGCAATATCATCTGAAGTGTTCTAAAACCATATTATATGGGAATTCCCATTATGGCTCAGCGGAAACGAATCTGACTAGTACCCATGAGGACGCAGGTTCAATCCCTGGCCTCACACGGGGGGTCAAGGATATGGCTCTGCTCTGAGCTGTGGTGTAGGGCGCAGGTATGGCTTGGATCTGGCATTGCTGTGGCTGTGCTGTAGGCAAGTGGCTACAGCTCCTATTCAACCCCTAGCCTGGGAACCTCCATATGCCATGGGTGAGGGCCCAAAAAGACAAAAAAAAAAAAAAGCCTGTATGTTTCATATACCCTGAAATAAAATTATTTTATTTTTCAGGCTTAGATTTAGTCAGAATAAAATAAACACCAGAAGTTAAATCATACACATTATGGGAAAGAATACCATACAGGTAGTTTACATAAAGTGATACCAATTCTTTCAAATAATGTACAAATAAATAATTATATTTCAAAGTATCTCTTCATTAAGCTTCTCACCCCTTTTCCAATCCAAGAACAACAGAATCACACATTGTTATTATGAAAATTAAAGATATCAACTAACCATTTCTAGGAAGGTATCAAAAGAGTAAGAGTCGTACAAGTGTTTGTCCTTCAAAATAAGCAGCAATGCAGAATGTCCAATTATCTTCTTTAAATTCATTAATGAATGAAAGAGTCTGTGAACCAAAAATTTTATTCATCTGAGAAGTAATTTAAAAACCTGTATACTATATTTTCAGTTTCTTTAATTACGTCCAAACCCATCATCACCTTCATCCTGTACGCAAAGTAGAACCTATAATAAACCTATAACAAATTGGCTTTTTTTTAAAACCCAGAATGAAGTACTTAGGGAAAAAAGTGAATCAAAAGGCATCACTGGTAAAGATTCATTTAAAATAGAAAACTTTTTGGACATACCACAAATACATAAAACTTATTCAAACTACTTATACTTTCTATGAATATCACACCAAAAAATAAGAATAGCCAGAATGATTACCTTATATTCCTTACCAAATAATAAGACAGCCAGCTTTAAGGCATTCTACCAAAAAGCGATGATTTGATACTTTACTTTAGAAAAAGATTTTAACAAGCATTGAAATGATGACAAAAGAAGACGTGAGATTAACTCTCATTCAAAAGAAAATACAATCAGTATACACACTTCAAAGGATTTAAAATTCTAAAGAATTCAAATAGGTGTTTTGTTAAATTTAGTTTCATGTTCTTGTTCTAAAGAACTAGAAAAAAAAGAAAGCTTTTCACAGATCTGTCTTTATCCTTGTTATTTTTCTTTGTTGTTGAAACTGTTAACTGTATCCAAATTGTGTACTTATATCTGAGGAACCAAAGAGATGCCTATGAATCAACTGATTCAGGATCATTTCTGGAATATAACCTTGTACATCACCAGCTATTGCTAAAGCACTACACATAGCGGGGAAAAAACTTGTCTTTTTTTTCAAGTTCAATCTTGTTTCTTTAAAGCTTTACAAAGCAGGCATCTCTAAGTAAATTCATACTGGAGAACTTTGTAGAGAAACTTCCTCTATCTTGTTGTCAATCAACTATCAGAATGAATTTATTATGTTTAGAGAGTGATTACATTATTTTCCCCAACAGAGGAAGCAATTTTGGATCTATGCGTTAAAAACATTTTTGTTGGCACACAAAAACAAAAATATTTTGCAAAGGAATTTAAAATAACTTTTTTTTTTAGAAATAACTTGGCATAACATTATGGTTAACTTCAAAGACAGAACAATTATGATCAATAAGTTATTAAATACATTTACATAATAAATCTGTAACAATAGTATGAAAATATTATGGATCTAAATTGAGACCTTCATCCAACTAAATTTCTCAGTTTATTCAAATATTTTATTAGATAGTGATAAGTGTTCTTACCAGACCACGTATATGAATTGAACACAATTCAGTTATGAGAACAAGTTCCTCAATCTAAGTTTATTTTTATTATCTACATGGCTATCTTTATGAGGCCATCTGAACCTGCAGAATAAAAGTCATGTTCTCCATCAGCTAAAAACTTACATACATTAGAGTGTATTACAGATTTCTAATTAAACTGAGTGAATGCCACGAATCAATGTTCGCTTCCCAAAGGCACACACGTAGTCTTCTTATGAGATGAGCGCTAAAGACTAGTACAGCTTTTTTCCAACAAGTTCTTAGGATGTATAAAACTGTTTGTTGGAAACAAAACAAAGCTAAATAGTAAATAAGTTTGGAGAAAACTGGGTAAAACAAAATTGCATATGTTTCAACATTCCATCAATGTGGGATTTCTCAGCACCTCTAATTTTATAACAGGTCCTTGCCCTGTTATGAAACAGTTCAGGAAATATCACTTAGGAATCACAGCTGTCTAGCTTCTTACCATTATTGCCATTTAAAGGAGATGTTATCATGTCTGTCATTCAATAGTTTGATTAAGTGTAAGGAGCCTCAAGCTCGCCCTTTGTTCATTTTTTTCTCTTCCTTCATTGTAATTTAGGAGCTGGCAGAATTCTTAATCTTTCCATAAGTGACCTTGTTACCATTCCTTTTTCACAAAGCCCCAATATCCATTTTCAAGCTGAATATCCATGTAAACAGTGCCCAGTCTAGTTCATTTTTTAAGCCATGAATTAAAATTAACCTCCAAATATGCCATGATGCATGTCTGCTCTCCGATTTACAGTTACATAAACATTCAATCTACTGTTGAAAGCAAGACTCTAAGTCACCCTCAGATGGCAGAAGAGAAAGCTAAAAGGACTTGGAGTCCTGCTGGCATCCTAGAGCTGTTAGACCTGACCCAGTGACCTGCAAACTTCCTTCACATGGCATAAAAATAAGGATGGGATTTATTCCATTTTGAGCTGCTATTACTAGCAGCCAAAAGCAACCCCTAACTTACACACTTGTTTATAGGGACATTTCTGCCAACATCTGAAGAGACAGTAGTCAACAATCCAATAACAAAACGACACTCAATACTAGCTGCCTCTTTATATAATTCTCTGTGTTCTGAAATTTCCTACTTAAAATGTCTGTGCTAGTGACTGGATAATTGTTTATGACTTTTCAATATACGTATGAAGTGCTCACAAAGCAAATTAGCAAATGTAAAGTACAATTTGAGAATTAGTGTGTCTTTTTTCTCTAAGATGCAATTTTGCCTAGGGATGCTTTTATAAACTAAAAGCAACAGAAACATGGAGAAACTAATGGCAGGGCTTCTGCAGAGAGGTTATGAGACAAAAAAAGTTCTATAGCAAAAATTCAATGACCTGTACCCCAATCTCTTTCAATATGGAACCCAGAGAGAGGGCAAGTAGGCTATACATGCAAGGGTATGACTCCTCCCATTTCTTCTTAGGAGCTCTGCTCTGGTCCAATTCTCAGCAGCTTCACTTTTAAACTCTCAATAAAACAAGAAGACAGAAGCAGGTGAAAAAGAAGAGTAGAGTATCTGACCTTACTTTCAAAAATGCTTATTGTGGGAGAAATAACATTATCATCATCCAATGAGTGTTTTCCACTTTAAGCCTGGCTCTACCTCAACAGACAGATGCCAAATATATTTGCCATAAAAAGCATTTTTAAAGACTCAAGTCAACTAATGAAACCTCAAGAATATTTTTCCTCAAGTTTCTTGAAAGGCAGTCAAAATATTACAACTAAAAATTTAACGGGCATTTATTATAATCAGTAATATCAATTGCAGATCAATTATTTTTAATGTTGGCTTCATGTGCTCTGGACACTTCACATATGACAATGTCTATAGAAAAGAGATTCACTTTTTAAATCTGTAAGAAAATCAAAGCATATTTTAATGACTAAAATATTAGCAAAGCATGATCTGGAAGAAATACCAATCTGAACTACAATGGAACAATAGGCAGAACTCCTCCCCAGGGTCAGAATCTCCTTTGCACTGACCCTAAGGTACTGTAGCCTCAACTTCAGCATCATGATGGAAATCCCATTAAGTCTTTCCATTATTGGGAAGTACTGTTTATAAAACCCTTTGCTATTTCAAGACAAAGCCTGTGCTCACTGTTTCTGATCTGCAACATGAAAATAGCTGAATGTTATTCCTTCCTTCCTCTGACTGATCATCTACCAGCTGCAGATGGCTTTGATATCAACACCCAGCCCATCCCTTTTCATCCCAATTCCTTGCACCATTCACAGTAGACAAGGTTTCTAGGTTCTTTTACCTCCTAGCTATGCTTCTAGGCTTATTCTTTCTTGGTCAATGTCCCCCTCAGAAAATGAGGTATCTGAGAGCAAATGAATATGAAGCAGGATGAAATTAAATGGCACTATAATGGAGTGGAACTCTTTATCTCCCTGCATTACAACTATGATTTATTTGATACCAAATCCTTGGTCTCGATGGTAACCCCAATTACCACCTTATGCTTGGGAAAAAGTGGGATCAGCTCTATAATAATGTTTTACTACTCCTTTACAAAAATGCACTACAATGAGAAGTTGAGACAGCCAGAACTTTCTCAACAGATTCTTGAAAAATTAATAGCTTTGAAAATTCGTGGTTTTCCTATAGTAATATTTTTAAAGGCTATCATTATTAAAAGCTTCATCAAAAGATAAGTATTTTGGGCTATCAGCATGACCGAAAATGTTTACTTGGTGTAACACATGTATCTTTGTAGTTGGTCTGATTCAGTCTGCTTTACATTAATAAACATTCAGTATTACAATTAAAAAAAATGTCACAAGATAAGAGCTTATAACCCAAAATTTTTAAAGATTTTAAGATCACTTTTCAATAATTACATTACCTGGTACCATAGTCCACAACCACCCAGTCCTTCGCAGTTCCTGTGATAGCATCATGATGTTGAAATAGTCCCAAATTCCTTCTGGCTTCTGTCAGCGCCACGTAAAGGGATGATGAAAGAAATTTACTTATCTTGTATTGCTGAGCTTGTTTCAGGGCGAAATAGTAAAGAACTTCAGCAGCCCTAATTGCACAAAAGAGTCATTAATTTTTATTTCAAAACCAACATTTTAGTTTCCAGTCTAAAATATGTGGCACTGATACCTTTTCAAAAAATTTTTTTTAATTCCATAATTTCAGTATGATCAATTTACAGGAAAGATGATACTAAAAGAAAACATTTCTATAAAACCACTAAGGTATTCACCTAACACATCTAAACTCTCAATTTCCAAAGAACACGATGGCTCAGTGACGTAAGGGAGTGAAGCCAGTATGTGTTGGCAGCAAGATATGTTCATTTACATACAACATCGTGAAAAATCTCAAAGCAGTAAGACCTGGATAAGGGTTTCTGCTCTTTCTCCTGAGCAGTGTCAACATGTATCACAAACTTCATCACCAGAAAGCCATTTCCTCTCGCATATGTACGTTAAAAGGAGAGGTGGTAGGAAGATGCATGGTTACATGAGTGGGAGAGTCACAGTAAAGAAGAGGTGGGACACGACGGCAGGACAGCTCAGGGACAAGCGTTGGTCTAAAAGTTGAATGATGGGTGACATACAGCTATAAAGAATTAACAATATAAGCTGAAAGATGATACATCATACGCCATCTTTTCTCACTTATTTTAAAGGATAAGAGTTTTGAGCAAGAATATGGGAGTTTATCATTTTCATCTTTAATTTTTTTCATCTGAGGATATGGTCCAAGATAGGTTTCTTAACAGTTCTTTGACAGGCTTGATGGAGTAAAAAGTATAAGAAAGTTCTCCATGACAAACATGCTAATATGGTGGAGAGAAATCAAGGCAGCAAGAAAATATATTAAGATATCAGTAAAAAAGGAGAGACTCAAATGTTTAAAAAAAAGAATTCCTTTGAATTGTTGAAATAATTAAAAGATACTAAAAAATTTCCACTTTTTAAAATTATAAACCTTCTGAAATTCATGGCATGAGAAGCATTATATTGGATTTAAGGAAAGTGTGTGTATAGATATATAAATGCATATACATCCAGAGTAAATATTCCTGGTTTTGGAAAGAGTATATATATACATATAGATGTTCCAAAATGTTAAAAAGTGGATTTTAAGAATATTTTCCTCTTTATGCTCTTCTATTATATATGTATTTTTTACAAATGAGTTTAGGATGAAATAACACCAGACGATAAACTTATTTACAAATAAATTAATTACATTTTATGTATGTATGTATGTATGTATGTATTTTTCTTTTTTAGGGCCCCACCTGTAGCATATGGAAATTCCTAGGCGAGGGGTCGAAGTGGAGCTGCAGCCTATGCCACAGCCACGGCAATGCGGGATCCCAGCCATACCTGTGACTTACATCACAGCTTGCAGTAATGCTGTATCCTTATCCAACTAAGTTAGGCCAGGGATTGAACCTGCATATCCTCATGGACACCAGTTGGGGTCTTAACCTGCTGAGCCACAATAGGAACTCCCTAATTACACTTTAAAATTCAAATTATTATGTGGTTTATTTTTCTTTGTTTAAAGCAGCAGGAGTTCTCACTGTGGTGCAGTGAGTTAAGTATCTGAATGCAGTGGCTCTGGTCACTGTGGAGGCGCAGGTTCAATAGCTGGCCCAGTGAGTGGGTTGTAAAGGAACTGGCATTGCCACAGCTGAGGCTTGGATTTAATCCCTGGCCCAGGAAGTTCCATAAAAGTGAGGCCATAAAAGAAAAAGAATTTTTAAATAAAATAAAGCAGCAAAATTTTCAAAATAAAATACCAGCTGTAATATATTTAAGTAATAGCTTTAAAAAGTACAATAAATTAAGATTGAATCAATATTTAAGACTCTTTGCAAATCAAAAAATACTTCACACTTAAAAATCATGCATTAGGTCAAAGGAATTTCTACAGTATTTAGTACTTACTCTGTTGTTATCATAATAACAAAATAGATAACTAATATTCTACTGGGTTAAAATGCAGAATATCTATAATGTATAAATACTACTTTGTAATAAATATAATAATATGTAATAATCTGATACATTTATAAATATCCAAAGAACAGTCAAAGTTTAGGATTTTTAAATAACAATTACTGTTAATTTGTACAAACAGTAGGACAACAGCAAAAATAATAAAAACACAGGCTACTATACCAAAGTATAGCTCTTAAAAAAATTAGTGATTTTTATAAACAGGATGCCCAATATATACTCAATATCCACAAGTACACAGAAGAAAGGGAGGTATAACTTATTTTTAATACAAGATTCATTACGAAAATTAATCATAATGAATTCACATTTTTAAACTATATTGAACATGAATTTGTCATGAAAATGAATTACTCTCCTGGGCTACATACACATAGGAAAAGCCTCAGGATCCCCCTGGGGTGGTTTTTCTTCATCAAAAAACAATGAGCCTCAGTTACTTAGAACTGTACTTTCCACTCTGACAGCCAATGGCCACATGTGACTGTGTACATTAAAATGAATTAATATTGAATAAAACTTAAGTGCTCTGGAGTTACATGTAGCTAATGGCTCACATACTGCCTAAACAGTGCAGAAAAAGAGTATTTCTATCCCTGTATAAAGTTCTATTGGGCAGGGATTGAAAAGAACTGGACAATGCAGGTTTAGAGTATTTTTATGTCTTGCTATTGACTTTTCTGTCTTCTCTATATCAGTTTACTTTTTCACCCAATCACACGGCTTCCATCAGTTTTCATCTCTTTCAAATTTTCTTCTTCTAAGCAGAAAATCATATCTATAGAAATATGTTTCAAATAAATAAGAACAGAGATGGAGCCTCTAAATTTCTCCCATCTATAAAAGACATTAGTTTTAGAGTTTGCACTTTGAGGCGCACACTTTGGCTGCTGAGAAACCCTATTTTTTCCTTCTGACCCCCGCTCCTGTTTCCATCAATTTAGCCTGATAGATAACTGACCTGCAGACACGCCATGATGACAATGAATATTCTTATGGTATGCAAATAGAAGAGGTGGTTAATTAGAAAAATATAAAATACTGTATACAACTCCCTGAAAATCTAATTACATAAACTTCCAGAACAAAAACCCTTGTAGTAATCAGATTATGGTTTGGAGATATATCTCTGATTGCATTAAAATTTCACAATTACATTAAATGCAACCTAAACACATAAATACTGTGTATTATGGAACACTCTACAAAAAGCTATGATAACATAAAAGAAGTGAATAAATAAATGTAGCTGTCTAAAAGTAAATGCACCTTGGAGTTTCCATCGTGGCTCAGTGGTTGAGTCTGACTAGGAACCATGAGGTTGTGGGTTTGATCCCTGGCCTTGCTCAGTGGGTTAGGTAGGGATCCAGTGTTGCTGTGGGCTGTGGTGTGGGCTGCAGACAAGGCTCAGATCCCGCACTGCTGTGACTCTGGCGTAGGCCGGTGGCTATGGCTCTGATTAGACCCCTAGCCTGGGAATCTCCATATGCCGCAGGAGTGGCCCTAGAAAAGGCAAAAAGACAAAAAATAAAATAAAAGTAAATGCACCTTAAATGGGATTCCAATATCCTATCCATTCGTTTGTAAAAGGGTCTGGATGTAAAATAGCCACTCCAGTAATGATCATCTCGGTCAGCATAAGTGAAAAAATCTCCACTTAGGACAGGGAACATTGATTGGCTGTTCTTTCTATTGGCTGCATCTTCTTTATCCAGTGCATCAAAATAATCCGATAAAGTCCCAAACTGTATCTAGTTAAAAGAAAAAAGAAAAAGTTACACTTCACTTAATCACACATTCACCTCTTCCATAATTAGTTCTAGCACTGAAAGGAAAAGTTACTAATAGGTATTAAAGATGTGATTCCAAGTTAAGATGACTATATAGCTCAGATTACTCAAATGCAGGGGAAAAACATTCTGTGACTTTCTTTTACTTGCATCAAGTTCCAAATTAAACTAAGAAAACTTGTATACCTAAGCCGTTAGAAGAAGAGCTGTTTAGAGCTACCAATGTGTGGATCTGAAAACTCCTGACATTATCTCTAAAATCTTCAGGTGTGCAAGGATCAGGATATGGAATAATCAAGAGATGAATGAAAAATGGGGAAGCTGCAAAAATAAAAGACATGGATTTTGAACAAAATGTTCCAGAAGTCGAGAAGAACAATTTTGTTAGCTATTAAGTTATTTTCATAGATCATAAGCACAGACCCTCCCCTGGCCTCCCCTTCTCCACAGTTTGTGTTTTTATAGTGGAGAAGAGAGAGGCTTAAAGAACAGCAAGTCATTAAAAAATCAGATTTTCTCTACCGGTAGGTAACACTGAATAGAAATAAAACACAAAGAGGGATAAGAATGCAAGGCTGGCTGCTCAAATGAAAAGATTTTTCTGACTCATGACTCAGATTACTAGTATATAAATCCATCTTCATGAGTCCAAACTATTCTATAAATCAAAGGAAAAAACAAATGTTTTACCAGACCTTGTAAATAGATATTAAAAGGCATGGTTGCTAGAAGTAAAACAGTTAATGAAACAGGGACTGTGTTCCTTTCAATAAGACGTTAATTTTGTTGTTTCTGACCTTATACACACATACACACATGCACACACACAGATACTGAGTCATTTTGATTCAATGAGGCAGAAAAATAATTAAAGTCATCAAAAATAGTTAGTAGCACTCTAGCAATTATTGAGAACAGCACAGAAGCTGGAGCCAGATGAGGCAGGCTTGAATTTTATCTCTACTGCTTTTCTAACATGTGGTTTTGAGTGTATTACATAAAGTCTCTGGGTTCTCTGTGTTACCGCTAATAGGTTTTAAGTAAAATACTTAGAAACAAGACTGGCAAATAATGGTGTAAGTTTACTATTATTCCTCTAACGCAAAGGCAAAAATATCAACCAGAAACACAACAATGACATTAGTAAGACGAATATAAGTTATTCTAATCTAACATGATATAATAAGTTTTGTAACAGCAGAGAGGATGATTATTTCTAAATCCTTATGCTTACATTAAAGAAAAGCAGTTTTCAACTGTATTATCTACACTTATCTTGGCTTCACTAACCACAGTGTTTCTTGGGCAAGTTTATCTCTACCTCAATTTCCCTGTATATAATGGGAATAACTCTAGTACCTACCAGAAAATGTTCAGAGAATTAAATAATGGTTAAAGAAAACACTTTACTTGAGAGCATTGTGCTGCTTTACGTAGCTCAGTCAGAAAGAGAATGATAAATACTATATGAGCGTACATGAGAAATCTAATGAAAAAAACAACCACCTCAGAAAAGAGAGCAGATCTGTGGTTACCAGAGGTGGAGGGTGGGGGAGGGGGGAAGGAACTGAAGGCAGATGGACAAAAGGCATAAACTTCCAATCATAAGTAAGTACTAGGAATGCAATGTACAGTATGATGATCATAGGTAACACCTCGACAGGATATGCAGGAAAATTGCTAACGTTCACATCCCAAGGAAAACTTTTTTCTTTTTTAATTGTATCTCTATCAGATGATGGATGCTAACTAAACATATTACAGTAATCATTCCACAAAATATGTAAGGTCAAATCATTGTGCTGTTCACCTTAACATATACAATGATACATGTCAATTACATCTTCATAAAACTGGAAACACTTTTTTAAAATGGAGCACTTAAAAAAGTTAATAGCGAATCATAATTTCTCAATACATTTTAGCTAACATTAAATACTACTCCCCAATCTCATTACAAGGAAGCAGAATATAATTACTAGGAAGCAGAATATGTGTGTGTGTGAACATAGAAGAAATGGGGCTCACAAATATGAGGAAATAACAGCATTAACTTCATACCCAATAGACAGAGATGAACTCAGGGAAGTAAACATAACAACAGTGGCAAAATATTCATTGATGTAATTATTTTTGAGTCTCACTTTCCCTATATAATAAGAGATTTCTATCGGATAACAAAAGTTACATTCAGTTTCAAATTTTAGGGAACTATGGCATGCTACAGCATTAATATCAACAACAGAGTACACTCTTTAAAAATATTTCAGTTAATTTTTGGTATTAGCTATGACGAAAATATTTCCCTCTTGGCAACATCCTAGAACAAAGTTAAATGTAAGTGAGAAAGTGGGCTTTCTCACAAACTTAATTCAATCTCAAAGGATTGAAATATCCTCTATTTATGCTAGAGAACTTTTAAAAAAGCATTTGAATTTTTCTATAGTCTCTTGGTAGCTCAAATAAAGTATCTGGAACACCTAAAAAAATAACCAGACAAAAATACTTAAGTGGTTTTTGTATTAAAGAGGAAACAAAATAAATCTTAAACAAAACCTTAATCTTAAACACAATCTTAAACTCCTCTGACAGAACAACACTTCGGAAAAGTTCCGTAAATTGTTAAGCAAGCGATGATCAAACTGGCTGTCTGGGCTAGTCCCAACGTCAATTTTTCAGCCACCTAAATTCAATTGCTTACTTTTGTTTATCCTTTCATTAAAAGAAAGTAATAATAAACTTACACTTTCAGCTTGATTAAGTAACTTTAAACATCCCATAGAGAACAGATATAACTAGATAAACTATAAAGAGAAAAACAATGTTTGAAGACATCTAAGGGCACTCAAAGCAGCCAGGACTTGAAGGACAAAAATCCTGGAAAGACAGGAAATGCATCAAGGTTACTGGACACAAACTTAAAATGCAAAAGTCAACCGCATTTTTTACACATGAAATATACCATGTTTGTGGATTAGATGGCCTAATATTTGCATAGAATTTAACTATACTCAAAAAAAAAAAAAAAGAATTTAACTGTACTCAAATTGATCCATAAATTCAATGCAATCCCAACCAAAATCTCAATGTGGGATTTCATTATTGATGCTAAGCTTACACAGAACTACAGAGAACTAAGAATACCCAATGTGACATTGAGGAGAACAAAACTAGAAGACTTATACTATCAGATAGTAAGATCTATTACAAATCTGTAGTAATTAAGACAGTATGAGATCAGCTAAACAGACAAAAGTGAATAGAAAGTTTATACACAGACTCACAGATATATTTGTCTCACTCGTGATTAATGACAAAGATGACACTGTAGCACAGCGGGCTAAATTACGGTCTTTTCAACAAATGGTACCAGATATGCACATGGGTGGAAAGTACCTCAATCTCCCTAATGCAATTCACAACAATCTATTCCAAATATACTACAGACACAAACACTGAAGGTAAAACAATAAAACTTCAAGAGGACAGCTTCATAAGAAATCTGTTTTCATGACCATGGGGTAAACAAAAGATTCCTTCAACAAAACGTAAGAAGCACTAATCATAAAGGACACTGCTGCTGTACTAGGTTTAGTTAAAATTAGGAATTTCTGTTCATCAAGAGATTAACATGAGAGAGAAAACAGAGGCTACATACTGGAAGATAACAAGTGTATAACTTTTGTCTGAAAAAAGATTCAATCCAAAATACGTAAGAGAATTATAAATGGTTAAGAAAGAGACAGATAATCCAATTTAATGAAAAAAAAAATCATCGAAAGACTTAAATAGACGCTTCACAAAAGAGGATACCCAAACGCCAATAAACATGAAAAGAGACTCAACTTCATTAACTACCAGAAATCCAAAATAAAACCATCATATCTATCAAACAGGATTAAAAAAAAAAAACAAAAAAAAAAAACCCCTCACAATACAAAGTCTGAATAAGGAAGTAGAGCAATTGCAACTGTCACACAAGGCAATATCCAGTGCATCTATTTTGGAATCTTGTTTGGCAATCTACTGAACTTGAACATGTGCACTCCCAATGACCTCAAAATTCCACCCTGTTTTACACCCACATAAACTCATACATGTTATACCAAAACACACACAAAAGGTTCAAAGCAGCTTTATTTGTAACAGAAAAAACTGAAACAACTCACAAGCCTATTGACAACAGAGTTGATAAATTGTGGCATATTTATCAAATAGCTATTAGACATACTATACATTATTAAAAATTAATAAACTACACTACATGCAATGTGTAGGAGTGAATGGATGAATCTCAAAAACATAATGTGGAGAAAAAGAGCCAGACATAAAAACACGTATTTAAGATTTCCTTCTCATAACATTCAAAAACAGGCAATACTTATCACAGTGATAGAAATGATGGTGTTTACTTCTGCAGGAATTGGTAGTGACCTGGAGGACCTCTGAGGGGTGCTTCTAGGGCCTATAAATGTTCTACATCTTGATCTGGATAGCGGTGGCATGGGGGTTTTAAAACATGAAAATATTCTCTGTATATTTAATGGTTTCCGTACTTCTATGTATATGATTTATCAACTTTTTAAGTTAAACATTGTTCTAGTGGGAAAAGGTAGAAAAAGGTAAAATACTAAAATCAGGATATGTTCTTCAAAGTCATGCTGTGGATCCTTTTGCAGACCTCAAAACCATTCCCCCCAAAAATATATTTTATTTATCTTTTTATTTATTTTTATTTTTTATTTTTAATTTTTTTTGGCTTTTTGCCTTTTCTAGGGCCGCTTCTGAGGCACATGGAGGTTCCCAGGCTAGGGGTCCAATAGGATCTGTAGCCACTGGCCTGCCTATGCCACAGCCACAGCAACACAGGATCCAAGCTGCATTCGTGACCTACACCACAGCTCACGGCAACACCAGATCCCCAACCGACTGAGCAAGGCCAGGGATCGAACCCACAACCCCATGGCTCCTAGTTGGATTCGTTAACCACTGCGCCACGATGGGAACTCCAAAAAAATATATTTTAGAAATAAGATACCCACATCCATAAGCACTCCTCTAATCAAATGTCCACGGATGCACTTCATCTTTGAGGAGATTACAAGGATGATTCAAACAAAGGCCTGATGCTCAGAGTTCATGATACGGTGGAAATTCAGCTGTCCGTATCTTGAATAAACTTGATGTTTTATTTAAGTGTATTTATTTTATATCATTTGTTTACTTAATAAACTTGAATTCTCACCTCATAAAATAAAATGCAGCACATTATCAGCTTTCCTACATAGCAATACCGCTTCCTTGCTATAGTATTTTCACAGATTTTTACTATCTTAAAGGCTCATAGTGAATGAAATAAACATGCTGGATAATTTTCTCATATAGAGTCCAACATAGGACTCTTGTTTGAATCCTGACTTATACAAAGCATTTGCTTAAAAAAAAAATGCTGGAGTTCCTGTTGGTGGCTCAGCGGAAATGAACCTGACGAGTATTCATGAGGACGCAGGTTCAATATCTGGCCTTGCTCAGTGGGTTAAGGAGCGGGCATTGTCATAAGCTGTGGTGCAGGTCATCGACGTGACTTCGATCTGGCATTGCTATGGCTGTAGCACAGGCCAATGGCTACAGCTCTGATTTGACCCCTAGCCTGGGAATGTCCATATGTATTCCAGGTGTGGCCCTAAAAAGAGAATAAAAAAATGCTTTTAGGAGCTGAGGAATATTTGATTCTATTTGGATGTATGATATTATTAAATTACTGCTATTTTTTTAGATGTGATAATGGTATTATGGTCATATTTTTATATAGAGTCCTTCTCATTTAGAGATACATACTGAAACAGCTATAGACAAAAATATGCAACCTCTGAGATTTGCTCCAAAGTAATTCCAGAGGAGTGAGGTGACCGTGAGCTGATGGATATAGCAGCTGAGTCACAGATATGGGAAGAGGGAGTGGGGTAGGAGGGTGATTTATGTTATTCTCAGAACTTTAGGGTCAATTTTAAATTTTCCACAGGGGAAAAAAGAGTGAACGACAGACAAATGATTAATTTTAGAAGCCTTCTTATCTAGGAAAAATGCTAGTATAGTCTCTGGATACAAGACATTTCTTTGGAACATTCCTGACAGGTGCATCTGCATCTGCCAGTCCCACTACTAAATCACAGGATGCAATTGTAAGAGAGAAACAATAAACTCTTAGTGCTGGTAGGAAAAGAGGGCATCGGTGGCAAAGGAACATCACAACTTAGTAGGTGCATGTCTTCAATCACATACAGTAATGCCTCTTTCATCCCCAGTGAATGGTATGAAGGGACAACTTTAGAAATGAAACTGCAAGATAAGGTAATTTTCCTCTTCGTGAATTCCTTTGTAGAAGAACTACACATTCGAGGAAAACTGGGATGTGAGACAAAGAAACTAAGGCTATTGTGTTTTAGCCTTGTTTAATAATGAAGGCTCAACTTCAAATACAGTATCATAATAAAGTATTTTCTCATTACCTTAACATTGTATTGAGGATGAGAATTCATATAATCAAAAAGCAGCTGGTAATTCTTGAACTGATGATCCCATTCTGTGCGTTCACAGTAGCGGAAATCATCTCCTAGTGGAGCCAGGACAACTGTGGTACGGAAAAGTTTTGACTTCTTTCGGTATTGATCTAGAAGCATCTCAGCCCTACAAAAGAAAAAAGGAAAACAGGAATACTACTAAGAAAAGAACAATGGGCAACTCATTATAAAAACCGTGTTATAGTAAAATATATGTTACCTATATTCTAGCTTAGCATGTTTTATGAAGCAGATTTTTTAAACTACCATACTAATTTTCATTATCCATTTAAAATAGTCATAAATTCTTGGAGTTCCTTCCGTGGCGCAATGGGATCAATGGTGTCTTGAGAATGTTGGGTCACAGGTTCAATCCCTGGCCCGACACAGTAGGATTGAAGATCTGGCATTGCCGCAAGTGTGGCTTAGGTCGTTAACTACAGCTTGGATCTGACCACTGGCCCAGGAACTCCATATGCTGTGGGGTGGCCAAAAAGGAAAAAAATATTTATAAATTTTTTTTTTGGTCTTTTTGGGGCCCACCCCGAAGCATATGAAGATTCCCGGGCTAGGGGTCGAATTGGTGCTGCAGCTACTGGACTATGCCACAGCCACAGCAACACCGGATCTGAGCCTCATCTGTGACCTACACCACCACAGCTCATGGCAACGCCAGATCCTTAACCCACTGAGCAAGGCCAGGAATCAAATATGCATCCTCATGGATGCTTGTCAGACTCATTTCCATTGAGCCACGACACAAACTCCTATAAATTCTTATCAGAGGGAAAACATCATTACTATTCCAACGTATTATCCTCAGCAAAATGAAGTCATGTACCAACTTCGGCATGCAATTATTGGAGCTATCAATGCTGTCCTCAAGGCCAGCCACCAAGTTTGGCTCCCAGAGTGTCTGAGTTGTAAAATGGCTTAGTCCAAGAAGATAGTATGGATTTTTCAACTATATGAACTGTGAAGTTTTCTTTGACTTAATATCACTTTCTCTAATCAACAATTGCCTAATTAGATATAGAAAGGTATTATGAATGAAACCAATTACAGAACCATATTTCCTTCTCTAAAGGAAGAAAATGAGCTCATTTAACACCTTCCATCAATAACCTGCGTTATCTGTCACAGTGTCCTTTTTAATAATGATCAACAGATAGAGCTTAGGAGTTGAATGAGCTATTTTGGTTTTTATCTCTCTAGGCCCTAACCCATGACTCGAAAGGTCAGCTAAACATAATGTGCTGATGTGCTTTTATATTTCATATTCTCCTATTCTGCACAAAACCCTTTGGGAGATGCAGAATTGGGGCATCATTAGAGGAAGTCTGGGAACACAAACTGAGAAGAAGACCTTCTGAAAGTGAATTTTAAAAAGCAGATGAACCCAGAGAAGCTCTCCATATGTGTAACACCAAAGCTTAAAAAAAAAAAAAAGTGATAAATGACAGATACACTGTTTACAAACTATTTCATTTTTCTCTTCAATGATTATCAGAAGTAAACTCTAATTCATGATATAAAAATGTATGGAAAAAACTGAATGAACATCAATGATGGAAAGATATATTTTATAGAAGTTATAAAACATTTAACTATGTTTAGTACTTCATATGATCTTTTGATATTAATAGTCTCTGAAACTGCTTTGCAAATATTAAATTAACAACAATTTAATAACGGTGAATAAAATATAACCATAATATTCTTACATAAAATATAATACTGAGTTTTCTGAGATTAGCATTCAATATAGTACTTAATTTTTTCTAGTCATTTGCTAATATTCTATATCTTCCCAAAACAACTTTAGATTATTGCTTACAGTTAAAAAAGACACACACAGTGAGATTAAGCACTTAGAAAAATATATAAAACCAGAAAAAAAATATATAAAAATCACAAATATAAGATAGACTTATGAGTGGGCATACAGTGAGATCCCCCAGGCACCCAGCATGATAAAAGGGTATGTGATCATTTAAATATACTCCAAGATTTACCACTAGGTACACAACATTTTGTGTGTACATGTGTAAAAGACATATGAAGAAAGAAATCGCAAACACTAATGACATGCCTTTTCTATTTAGCACCTATCCTACCTCCCAAGCTCCTGCTCAAAAAGTGTCAATGTTGGGAAAGCCAAGGGACCAACCTACTCCACCTGGCAGGTAGTGAACACTCACTAAATATACGGTAAATTAAGGATGAATGCCTTGGCCAACATCACGTTTAAAGAATTTGTTTTTCACTTATTCAAACAGGTAATAAAGGGCAACTTAACTAGAACAACAACAACCAAAAAAACCTGAATCATCAAGTCATCCGACACTGTCATGTATAAAAGACATGGTACTAGACCCAAAGTGGAACTTGCTGAAGAACAGAATTTCTTTCTCTGCAAAATAGAGAAACCTGTTGACCTGAACATACTGAATATATCACCTGTACTTCACAGTTAAATTTCATTTTCTTTAGGGTATTTAAAAAAATCAAGTGTCATTAAGCTGGAATGCCCACGTTTGATCTTTGTTTGTCACACATCCAAAGGAAGGCGGTGTCTGCGTGGGAAGTAACAAGCAGAGTTAAGACTTCAAGACTTGTAAGAAGTTAAAAGAAAAAATCTCTATGAATATTATATAGATTCATTCATCCACAAATCCCAAGTGCCTGGAAACCACTTTCAGCATCACTGGAACTTACCAAGCACAAGGTATATTCCAGGAGGGTAATCTTTGAAGGGCTGTATGACACAGCAAAATACAGTTCCCACAATACAGTTCCCAGGTACTCTCAGCAACACCCAACAGAGAAAATGAAGAGCTTCACATTATCTAGAGGTGCACTGGGATTCCCCAACTAAAGCATTAGGCTACCCTTCAAGAAGTCTCCTATCCCTGACCCTCTGAGCTGAGTGGATAAGGGTAAATACCATCCAGGGACAAAGAGCTGTTTTCCCCAGTAGACAGAGAAGGACTCCACCCCACCACCACTCCAACCCCACAACTACTTCCTTTTCACTATACCTACTGCTACATAATATACTGGGTTATTTATTCTCTTATGCCTAAGGACACTAGAAAGCAGACTGTTCAGGCTCTTTTATTGAGCCTGACTGCTCTAAAAACCAAGAAAATGAAGCAGGTTGATCCCTATTCTTGGAAGTTTTTCAAAATACTATGAAAGCCAGATTTTGATACAAAGGATTCATGGCTTCAAGAAGGCTGCCAAGCTGAAATATTTCTGTGTCTGCCACAGTCAGAGGCCCACACTGGAATATTTTCTTTATGGCCACAGGGACTCAAGACAAAGAGACCCAACCTCACCTTTATACTCACATGTACTTTTTCAAAAGCTTTTTTTTTTTTTTTTAAATAAATGAACATGGCACAACGATCTTATTTTAATAGGCTGTATTATTTTTCTAGCAGAGCTGAGTGGTTTATACAACACAATGCTTTATTTTAATGAATTACATACCATTAAAGTGAAGAAATTAAACTTTAAAAGTACCAAAATTAGAAGTACAGATTACTTGGTTTAATGAGATGGGCAAACCATCTGCACACACATACACTCAAAAAGACTCGTTCCTTTGATTTTTGTTTAAAAAATTTTAAGTATAACATTCCTAATAAAAGTTTTCTTTAAGTCGAAAACATCAGAAAATGCAAAGATACGCATTCATCAGAGGTGGGCAGCATTCATTGTTATTGAAATTGTTATTAAGGGAACAGATAATTACACTCTTTATGTGTTCCATTTCAATAAATGTGTTTTTGCAGTTGAGTTGCTTTTCTTACCAATTTCTACTATAGAAGCCATAAGTTTTATAATCAACAAAAATATATGAAATCAATCAAACACAGTAGAAGGCTTTCATAATGAGAGCAAAGGAAACGGTAATAACAGCATATTATAGGTTATCCATTGTACATTGATCTACTATTGTTCATTTTCCATTAAGTCATAACATCATAGTCAAGGCCTTTTTAAATTGCTTTAGATCTAGTTTGAATGAATACCTTGAACAAGGGTAATGTTGGATACTAACGCCCATTTATTCAACTCTTCAGCAATCAGCCATTAACCCTTGCTGGTTCAAGATGCTGTCTTTACAAAATGCATATTTTCATACCTGTTTTGGACATTTCCAGGATAAATTGTTTCTGGGGGGACTCCCCAGGGACAACCATATCTGCCTCCAGGAAGCCTTTTAAAATCAAACTGGCAGCATATTTTAGGGTCAGGTCCACAAGTGTGAGGGATGTCATAGCTGTAGAAAGGCATCATGTGGCAAAAAATATCTGTGCCAGATCCCAGATCTAAAATAAAGAGCCAACAGACAAACCTGTGTTTATAAATTTTGTTTTCCCAAAACCGTTGAAAATGCCAGTACTTTATACACATATAATGCAAGCCCTACCCTAA
Organism: Phacochoerus africanus; assembly: GCF_016906955.1. Lineage (NCBI taxonomy): Eukaryota > Metazoa > Chordata > Mammalia > Artiodactyla > Suidae > Phacochoerus > Phacochoerus africanus. The sequence goes on along the minus strand of NC_062547.1, from coordinate 114,745,006 downwards.
ATCAACAATCTCTTTTTTAACTTTAATACCAGCAGTATTTCATGACCACCAGCCAGAAGGAAGATAATCACATCTTAGTCTCTATCTACCCCTTCTATCTAAAAGTAGCCAAGACAGAAAGGCTCCATCATAAAGCAGCATCTGCTGACCTGGAAGGATATAAACTGAGAAGCAAAAGTTATAACCGGCTCATCCAAAGTTATGGCTATGCCCATCCCTGGCTACCAGCTCCTGCTACGTTTGTTCCTACCTCAGGTAACAAGACACGCTGAGAGAGATCATGAGCTTCAGAGGCTGAATGAGAAGAGAGGAAGGGAGAAAAAGGGGGAAGTCAACAAATAAAGGAAGAAGGGGTGGGGGCTGTGAAAATCCTGGTCTTGTAGTCACAAGAAAGAGGTGAACCCAGGAGAGTTTGTGGGGTCTGCATGATATTCACCAATAAACTGCCAACATGACATTTCACCAAGGGGGCAGAGGAAAGGTAAATGTAATCTTCAAAAGCAAAAAGAAGAATCAAAGCAAACAAAGAAACACAGAAAATGCGCAAATGTTCCTGATGGAGAGTTGTTTTCGTTTTGTTTTGTTTTTTTTACGAATGAACCTGCTGGCCTATACCACAGACACAAGGCAGGATCCAAACCACATCTGTGACCTACATTCCAGCTCACAGCAACGCCCAGCTCAACCCACTGAGCAGGGCCAAGGATTGAACCCATATCCTCATGGATACTAGTAGGGTTCATTACCACTGAGCCATAATAAGAACTCTGTGGAATTGCCTTCCATTGAACTTTCAGTGCTGGTATATGTTGATAACACTGCTCTTGAGAGGTCAGAAGCGTCCCACCAAGTGCAATTGGAGGACTTCACAAAGAATTAAAAGTAATTATTTTATGATCATGACCTGAAATATCATGTTCCTTTTACATATGGATTTCTAATTCTCGGCAATGGGTATGTGTTGCTTTTATAGTAAAAACAGATAGGAAGTAAAAACAAAAGGCAAAATGCACATTTAAAAAACTGAAAACAACTGCTTCATTAAGAAACAGAACACACAAAGAAGCTCAACTTAATTCCAAAATATAATTTGAAAGCAACATGTCCAAATCTATCGAGTAAGTCTTAAAATAGTCCAGTTTTATCTCAGCCTCTATTTAAATTAATTACCAGTTCGTTCCCAACTTTTAATAATATTACAATCCACGTATTTCTGTGCTGGAAGTTGTTTCACTGAATCATACTCATGATTGGCACACCATGGATGCTGGCCACTCATACTTGCTATTTGCACCGAGTGGTCATAGTCCCAGAGCTGATGACAATTCCCTCCTTCTTTCTCTTACAGATCAAGGACATATTCCACACCCTGCTACCTCTCTTCACTCCATACTATTTAGCAGCTCATTTACACATTTCAGTTTATCTGCTGCATTTAGTGCTGTTTGTCTTTTACCAAATTAGACTATAATTTTCTCATAAACAAGGATGTTTTCTCTCTTTCCTCTTAGCATGGTATTAAGTACATAAAAGTACTCAGTAATTTCTTACTGATTGATATTTATGGGCAATTTGAATGTAAAAAAATAGTTTAAGTAGAGCCTCTTTGAATTAATAATCCATTTTTTAGAAATTAACATACTCCCTGCATCTGATCACACTATATAGGACGTAACTCCCTACAAGTTTTTGGCTTCCCTACAGGTTTAATTTTCAAGGATAAAAGTTATACAGCTAATATGTTTCCTTACTGAAAAAACAAGAATATACATAAGAAAGATACTGTCTAGATTTACAAATGATTTTTCTGAAACACTTAAGGAGGGTCTAGATATCACAGAGAAGCAAGTATGATGTAACAGGAATTTCTAAATACCATTTTAGCAATGAAACCCTTTTGGTCAGATGAAACCTTACTGAGGACTTAATACTAGGATGGCAACATATGCTAGGGGTTACAGGTCTGGGCTTTGGAACTGCACAGAACTGGATTCACATCTTGGCTCTCTACCTTCTACCTGTGTGATTTTTGGTATATGACTTCACTTCACATAGCTAAGCCTCTGTTCCATCACCATTTAAAAGGGATGATAATAGAACCTAATTCAAAGGAAAACTAACGATTTAATGAAAGAGTGCATAAAACCATGAAGAGCCCATAAGAAGGACTCAAAAAATAAAAATAAATATGTGAACAAGGTGTTCTGAATTACATGGAGGTTCAGAAAGGCAAAGGCCTCTCAGAAAGCCTAAATCTTGTCATCTCCCCCACAAAACAGAGCTGCAGAAGTTAGTCCTTGAACACCTGGGTGCCCGCAGAGAGTGTGAAAAGAAGTGATAGAGGTGATAGGAGGGCTGTTCTTACTAGCTGCAGAGACAGGAGAGACAGAAGGAAGAAACACTGGCCAAATAAGAAATATGTGACTAGATATCAGTCTGATGCATGTTCAACTTAGTCATAAAACAGGTACTTTTTAAAACAGAAGCAATGCAAGACTAGTTTCTTTACTTACTTCCTTTAGGCTTAAAAAAAAGAACTCCCATGTTCTACATATAAATATCTTCATCACTGTTTAAAAGACTCTTGACACAAATACACTGACAAAATAATTACATGTGACTTTAGGTAACCTGATTTTCAAGACTGACACTGAATAAAGTCCCTAACAGCATGAGTTCATATGCGTGTGAATTAACACCCAGGTCAAGGGAGATCTTCAACTTTCGTCAAACCCTACATACCCCAATTCTGTCTCCAAAAAAACTCCAGCGTTTTATGCAATGAAAAATGTTTTTTAATTGCATAATGGACTCTCTGGATAAGCATGTGAGAAAATCCAGCACGTTTTAGAAGGTAAGTCATTGTTGGTGAATGTCCAAAAGGATCAATAGCCCAACCAGAACGAGGTTTCACTCCTGTTGATAAAGAAAATAAGTGTTATTTTTAAAGAACTGTTAAAGGAGATAGAAAATTACAACACAGTCAGACCCGTCAGAGTTCTTTGGTCTCCTGGTGTCCAAGATAAAGGTGCTGCCCAGCGTTACCCTTAGCGAGCACTGCCAGCAGGAGTCCCTGGGAGGAGGGTCTTAACCACTGCCCTGTCTTCCCAGGCAGGGTGAATCACCCTGCAACTTAATCAGGTGGACCTGAAATACGCACCCTGGCATTTCAGAGGTATAGGAAGCTACTGTACTTGGCAGAGCTAGAGAAGCAAAGAGGACCCAGTCGCTGCCGTCCAAGATACATGCACCCACATGTTCACTGCAGTGAACTCAAATTGAGAGACTTTATATAACAGAGGTCTGTACTCCTCAAATTTATCAAGGTCAAAAAGCTCAGAGAAAGGCTAAGGAACTGTTTCAGGTTAAGGAGACTAAGGAGACATGACAACTAGATGCAAGATATGATTCTCGGTTGGATTCTAGATGGGAGGAAAAAAAGCAACTTTTGTGTGTGTGTGAATGTGTGTATACACACATTCACACACACACATTATATATTTATGTATATACATGTACACACAGTGCAGTTCTACTCAGGCATATAAAAGAATGAAATCCTGGAGTTCCCGTCGTGGCTCGGTGGTTAACGAACCCGACTATGAGCCATGAGGACGTGGGTTCGATCCTTGGCCCTGCTCAGTGGGTTAAGAATCCAGCGTTGCTGTGAGCTAAGGTGTAGGTCGCAGACGCGGCTCAGATTTCGCGTTGCTGTTGCTGTGGCTGTGGTGTAGGCTAGCAGGTACAGCTCCAATTAAACTTTACCCTAGCCTGGGAACCTCCATATGCTGCAGGTGTGGCCCTAAAAAGACAACAAAACAAAACAAAAAGAATGAAATCTTGATACAACGGTATTGATGGACCTTGAGAGCATTCTGCTGATGAAATAAGTCAGACAGAGAAAGATAAATACTGCATGATTTCAGTTACATGTTGGATGTAAAAAACCAAAACAAATGAACAAATGTAACAAAATAGAAACAGTTACAGACACGGAGAACAAATGGGTGGTTAGAAGGGAGGAGGCTGGGAGAGGGAAAGACATAAGTGAGGAAGATTAAGAGGTACAAACTTCCAGGGGCAAAAGAAGTGAGTTATGGGTTGAAATGTACAGCATGGGGAATACAGTCACTAAGTATGTAATATCTTTGCATGATGACATACCTAACCTAGACTTATCATGGTGAGCAACTTGAAATGTACATAAACACTGAATTTCTACACTGAAAAACAGGAATTAACATACTGTTGTAAGTCAGTTATACTTTAAAAACAAGACAAACTCATAGGAAAAGGGATCAGATCTATGGTTACCAGAGGTGGGGGCTGGGGGAGAGGGAACTGGAGGAAGGTGGTCAAAAGGTACTAACTTCCAGTTATAAGATAAATTAGTACTAGGAATGTCATGCACAACGGGATAAATGTAATGAACATGGCTGTATGATCTATAGGAGTGTTGCTCAAGAGGGTAAATCCTAAGAATTCTCAGGACAAGAAAAAAAAATTTGTTTCTTTAATTTTCTATCTCTGTAACAGATGTTCACGAAATTTACTGAGATAATCTTTTCATGATATATGTTAAGTCAAATCATTATGCTGTATACCTTAAATTTATACAGTGCTACGGAGCAATTACATTTCAATAAAACTGGAAGAAAAACAAAAAGACTTTATTGCTAAAAATTACTGTCATCTGAACCTTCAGTAAATCCTAACCTTTCTGCAACAGTAACAAAGATCAAGGACCCCAGATCACCATAACAAATATAACAACAATGAAAAAGTTTGAAACATGGCGAGAATTACCAAAATGTTGACACAGAGATAGCAAGAAAACAAATGGTATTGGAAGAATGATAACAATAGACTTGTTCAACACAGGATTGTGAAAAATGCCCAATTTGTAAAAAGAGTGATCTCTGTGAAGCATAGTAAAACCGGATATGCCTATAATTTAAATCATCTCCAGATTATTTATAATACCAATACAATGTAAATGCTATGTAAACAGTTGTAAATACAATGTAAATACTATGGAAGTAGTTGGCAGGCATGGTAAGTTCAAGTTTGGAACTTCAAAGAATTTTTTTTTCAATCATTTTCCATCCAGGGTTAGTTGAATCATCAGAGAGTTAGTGAAAAGAGAGGGCCAACTATACAGGATATACAACAATTCTTCCCAAATATTATCAGGCAACTCTTTAGAAATTTCAAATTAAATGAAAATTAAGTTATGTAATAAAAAGGAGTATGTGTTGCCCCAAATGACAAGGGTAAAAGAAACTTACAAATAAGAGTAAAAATCAACATGAAAGATTACAATGATGTCTTGAGATTTTAGCATCAATGGTCATCTTTTCCATATCAAAATCATTTGACACATAGGAATAGCCACCTAACTGTAAGGGTTAAGGAATCTTGAGAAGTAATAACATAGGAAAGAGAGAATGTCAACTACATCTTTAAAACTGATAGGAAAAGAGGTAAAATTAGGGAGAGAATAAGGAACCCACTATCCTGCTAGGATTTTCCTTGGTATTAGCAAATATTCTTTTAAAAGGTGTAAGTGACAAAATTAGGGAAAAATGCAGTATAAGAACAATCCAAAATTTTATAAAAGGGCATGCGTGCCAAAAAAAAAAAAAAAAAAAATCCAGGAAAGATTTTACATTTTCATGTAAGAATAAGACTGTCAAAACATATAAAGATAAAAACAAGAAAATTACAGGAAACGATCATTAAAAAGAATAAAACACACCAGTCAGTTTTTGGCAAATCTAACAGATTTAAAAATCAGAATAATCTGAATAATATAATTAATAAAATTGGATTATTTCCAGTACATTTAATTTTAAAGTTTAAGAGGAGTTAGAGAACAGTTAAAAGATGGATATTTTGGAGTTCCCGTCGTGGCGCAGTGGTTAACGAATCAGACTAGGAACCATGAGGTTGCAGGTTCGATCCCTGCCCTTGCTCAGTGGGTTAACCATCCGGCGTTGGCCGTGAGCTGTGGTGTAGGTTGCAGACGCGGCTCGCAGACGCGGCTCGCATCCTGTGTTGCTGTGGCTCTGGCGTAGGCCGGTGACTACAGCTCCGATTCAACCCCTAGCCTGGGAAGCTCCATATGCCGCGGGAGTGGCCCAAGAAATAGCAACAACAACAACAACAACAAAAGACAAAAAAAAAAAAAGATGGATATTTTAAGGCAAAAGAAAACCTTAAAAATTCAAACTTAAAAAAAAGTTCCTAATGGTCAAATTTACATAATAAAGTTCATGAAAGGAGAAAGGAACAACCAAAGATTAAACAATTTAAAAAAGCATCTCATAATCAAATGTAAAAATGAAAGTCTCCAAAACATGTGGTTCTAAACTGTTTAGAAAACAACAGTAAGAACACTAATTTATAAGATGCAGTCGAAGTTACAAGAAACTTCATATTTTCCAAAAGTGGTCATTATCTAAATGTAATGGCTAAAACCATAAAACGCCTAGGGAAGAAAAACACATTAGCACATCTCTATAACCTTGGGTTAGACAATGATTTCTTAGCTATGACATCAAAAAATACAAGTGGACAATAGAAAAAACAGATATAGTGGACTTCACCAAAACTGAAATTTCTGTGCATCAAAGGATACATTCAAGAAAATGAAAAGACAACCCGCAGAATGGGGAAAAAGAAATGCAAATCATTCTCTGACAAGAAACTTGTATCAAAAATTTATGAAGAACTCTTACAAATCAACAATGAAAGGACAAAGAACCCAATTTTAAAAGTAAGCAAATGACATGAATAGACATTTCTCTAAAGAAAATATACAAATAGCCAATATACACGTGAAAAGGTGCTTAACAGATTAGTCTTCAGGGAAATGCAAATCAAAACCCCAATGAGACAGCATTTCATATATACTAGTATGGCTAAAATAAAAAAAGGCGGTAACAAATGGTGAAATGTTGAGAAATTTGAACCCTCATTGCATTGCAGGTGGGAAAGTAGAATGATGCAGCCATTTTGGAAAATAATTAGGCAGCTCCTTAAAACGCTAAACTACATTTATCATAGGACCCTGCAATTCTACTCCTAGATATACACCTCAAAGAAATAAAAAACTTTTGTCCTCACAAAAACATACAAAAATGTGCATAGCAGCATAATTCATACTAGCTACAGGAAGAACAACCTAAAAATGTCTACATCAGCCAAAGATGGACAAAGTATAAAGAAATACAGCATATCCATACAATAGGATATTATGCAGCCATAAAAAGGAATAAAGCACTGATACTACATGGATAAACCTTGAAAACATTATGCCATGTATAAGACGCCAGCCCCAAAAGGCCGTATGGTATTATTCCATCAATGTGAAATGTATAGAACAGTCAATTTCATAGGTAAATATATAAAATCTACTATGTATTTTATATATATAATCTACTAAGTATATATAGATTAGTGGTCATTTGGGCCTGGCAAAGGGAAGGGAGGAGTCAGAAAGGGGTGTGACTGTTAATGAGTAAGACACTACTTTTTGAAATATTGAAAAAGTTCTAAAAATAGATGGTAGTCATAGTTGCGCAACTTTGTGAACTAAAACTAAAAACAACTGAACTGTACACTATGGTATGTGAAACAACACAGCTGTAAGAAAGAAATCTATGCTGATCAAAAGAAGTTGGATCCAAAAGAGTGAGTCCATATATCTGAAGTCCTTAAATAAGCAAAAATAATTGGCACTGACAGCAATCAGAGGAGTTGGATGCAAAGGAGAGTTGGGAGGATGAGGGAATTTTCTGGAGATGAAAAGGTGGTTAAATGGGTATATATATTTGTCAAAGCTCAAATTCCACAGTTAAGATTTATATGTTGCACTGCATGTAAATTACACATCCATAAAAGCTAAACATAAAAAAAAAATCCGTAAAAAACTGAGGTTTATAAAGTGCATATTTTTGGCTCAGAACGTAAGTATTTAAGAAAAGTGGCACTGAGTAGGGGGTCCCCAAGTCCATCCCTAGGTTGAGTGACAAGAAAACTTGCAGCGCTAGACATACAGTCATACTCACAGCTATGACTTGCAGTGAAAGACTGAAAGTAGAGTCAACAAAAAGAAAAGGCATGTGGGGCAGAGTCCACAGGAAACCAGGCACAAGCTTCCCTGTGGAATCACCCAATGATGAGTTAATGTCCACCAATAAACAGTGACAACACCTGAAATGCTGTCAACAAAGGAAGCTCATTAGAGACACAGTGTGTCCAAAGTTTTTACTGGGGGGCTGGTCATGTGGGTACCCAGTGTCTAATAAATAATATCATTCTAAACTCCCAGAAGAAAACAAGTGTTTAGCATAAACTACAATGTTTTAACAAACGGCTTAAACATAGAGAGTCACTCATCATTTAAGAAATCTGGGAGTTCCTCTTGTGGCTCAGCAGGTTGCAAACCTAACTAGTATCTATGAGGATATGGGTTCGATCCCTGGCCATGCTCAGTGGGCTAGGGATGCAGCCTTGCTGTGATCTGTGGTGTAGGTCACAGATGTGGCTTGGATCCCACATTGCTGTGGTTGTGGCTATGGCTGGCAGCTATAGCTGCTATTCAACCCCTAGCCTGGGAATTTCCATATGCCACAGGTGGGGCCCTAAAATGAAAAAAAAAAAAAAAAAAGAAAAAAAAAAGAAAGGAGAGAAGAGTAGAGAAGAAAAAAGAAAAGAAATCCAAGTTCTCAGACATCCGCCAAGGCTAACATTGCAAACAAGACCTTTGTAAGGAAAACAGTTTCAAGTTTCAGACCTGCCATGTTAACTCTTTTCTGCACAGACATGGTATCTTACTCTAATAACACTCACAACAAGAACTATATAGAAGGAGAAGAAAAGTAAAGAAATGTGTCAAAATAATAATTGGTGAATCTGGTTGGGGGCTTTATGGGAGTGCTGTATGGTATTCTTACAACTTTTAAGTTTGAAATTATTCTAAGACAAAAAAAAAAAAAAGAAAATATTAATGGTGTTGGTGGGGATTTTATCCCTAACAACAAAATGTTCTAAAAAAGGAGTTCCCATCGTGGCTCAGTGGCTAACAAATCCAACTAGGAACCATCAGGTTGCGGTTTTGATCCTTGGCCTCACTCAGTGGGATAAGGATCCGGCGTTGCCGTGAACTGTGGTGTAGGTTGCAGACATGGCTTAGATCCTGCGTTGCTGTGGCTCTGGCATAGGGCAGTGGCTACAGCTCCGATTTGACCCCTAGCCTGGGGACCTCCATATGCCGCAGGTGGGCACCTCCATGTGCCGCAGATGCGGCCCTCAAAGGACAAAAGAAAAAAGTTTTAAAATAATAAAATATCTACAAATAATTTCAATAAAACATGTATACTTCAGAGAAAACTACAAAGTTGTATTGAGAGATGAAATATTTGAAAACGATTACAAACCATGTTGCAGAATGCAAATATTAGGTATCATAAAGATTTCCATTAGTCACAATTTCTTATGAGTTGTATGAACATCTGATTTTATCGTTCAGAATTCCCTTCCTCACTCCTGTGGTAACAGCATCCTTCCTGGTAGAGGACCCATTCACATGGTTCAGGTGAGGCTAACCCTCAAGGACCATTTCTATCAGACTAACCAGGCCTCGGTGATTTCAGCTTAGAGATAAGCACCTAACCCAATGTGGGCCCAATTAGGCAAGATATTAAAGAAAACCCTTTCACCTAATCGTTAGATCAGGAAGATCAGAGTCCTGGTTGCCTATGGCCATCTTATGCACCAGGAGAAGACTTAAGCTATACAAAAACAAGCAGAGTCAAGAGACGATACCCAGACAATATAATCTAAGTCCCCCAGATCCAACCTAAGTTCCCCAGATCCAACCTTACCTGAGGCTACCTTATCTCTGGAATTCTCAATGACAAAAATAATATTTTTCTTTCCTTCTTTTTTCTCTGCTTAATCTAGTTAATTAGGATATGTCTCACATGATAAAGAGTCTTAACAAATACGTAATTAAAATCTCAGTAGGATTTTTTTGAAAAAAAAAAATCCAAAATTAATAGATAAAATAATAAATGAAACAAGTTGGATGACCCTAAAAGTACCATATTTTATATATGTAACTGAGTTTATGATCCAAGAAACATCATCAATTAGTGAAAAATAAACTATTCAATAATAATCACTACTAGGAAAACTAGTAACTAAAACAAAATAAAGGAGCCTTATCTCTTTCCCCAAAATTATCCATCCAAGGTAGTCCAAATGAAGGGGAAAGATATCAATACATACCTAGATTTTTTTCCAGCCACTGATGTCCTTCAATTAGTTGGTCAATTAAGGCAAAATAATGTGTACCAGCTTCATCAGGCATAACCCAGCCACCTGTCACAATTTCAAACTGACCATTTTCTAGTAAACTAGGGAGAAAATAACATAAGTATTTACATTAACATGTATAATAAAATTTAAAGCAAATCAAAAAGTAAGACATTATGAACATTAAGGACAGTTTTTAAATGTAATCAGTATTGGAGTTCCTATTGTGGCTCAGCAGAAATGAATTTGACTAGTACCCATGAGGACACAGGTTCGATCCCTGACCTCGCTCTGTGCGTTAAGGATTTGGCATTGTGGTGAGCTGTGGTGCAGGTTGCAGTCGCTGCTCAGATCCCACATTGTTGTGGCTGGGGTGCAGGCTGGTGGCTACCGCTTCCATTTGACCCCTAGCCTGGGAACCTCCATATGCTAAGGGGGGGAGGGGTGTGTGACCTTAAAAAGACAAATAAACAAAAACACAAATAAATAAAAAATAAATGTAATCAGTATTTACATTAGTTGTTAAAAAAAAAAAAAAAAAGCTGTTTAAACCAGTGAATGGATTTCAACATTGGAACCCTGGTGATAAAGCATCCTTAGCAAAGTATCTGAGGTGATCACCCCCCTCGCCCCAGGGAGAGCTATGCAGACCACTCCAAAAGTTCTATTTCATAAACGTGTAATCTCCCACACAACTTCGAAATCCCCAAAGCCAAGAACTAGGTCTGATTTATTTTTGGATCTTGCCAAGCACCTAGCAAAGTGCTTTACTCAGAGTATATGCTTGATAAGTGTTTATTGGAGGGCTGTCATTTTAAGCACAGTATTTTTTTTCATTACATCTATGGCAAAACATCAGCACTTTAGTATTTCTGACACTGAGAAGTTAATCATGCCAAGTACAAAAGGAATGATAATAATGGCAAAGCCGGTAAATACCACATGCTTCTGGGAACATGGAAAATATTATAAAGCACCCTGATTCAGAGTCAGATATAATGGAGGCGATAAACATATCTTTCATTACTGAGTGAGGACCTCAAACACTATTATCAGCTGTCCACTGGGTAGATCCACAGCCCCAGAAGACTGAATTGCTACGAGAAGATAGCTTCCTTAGGGAAAGAAAAAAAATCATCAACTGTTAAAAACCGTGGAAGAAACCACAGAAGGGAAGGAGCAATTAGGAGAATGGGAATAACACATACACACTACTGTATAAAATAGATAATTAACAAGAACCTATTGTATAGCACAGGGAATTCTACTCAATAGTTGGTAATAACCTGTATGGGAAAACAGAATGAATATATATATGTATGAGCGATTCACTTTGCTGGACACCTGAAACTAATACATCATAAATTAACTATATTTCAATAGAATTAAAAAAAATACGTTAAAAAATAAAAAATCAAATTTAATGGGAAAAATTTTGAACAACTACCTGTGGAAGTATAAATGTCAAGAGCTTAAGCAAGCATCTTAAGTGTCAAGGAGGTTCTGAAAATGGTGTAAAATTTCAGAAGGAAAAGCAGTTTTAAGAAGGATAAAGTGAATGCCTATAGCTAACAGCCAAGTAAAAAGCCAGATTTAACTGAAGCAGATCAGAGACATAAAGAATAAATATTTTCCTATAAGGTATATAATAGAAGCCACAGCATTATAAAAACATCTAATTTTTTCAAACATATGCATGACCACAGAACCAATGACAGAATGGATAATGGACACAATTTCTAAAAATGAAAGATTTCCTTGTATACAATAAAAAGATATTGTGAGTTTGGGAACATTGTGGCTCAGTGGTAATGAACCCAACTAGTATCCATGAGGATGCGGGTTTGATCCCTGGCCTCAGTCTGTGGGTTAAAGATCTGGTGTTGCTGTGAGCTGTGGTGTAGGTCGCAGATGCGGCTCAGATCTGGAGGTGCTGTGAGCTATGTTGTAGGTGGCAGACGCGGCTTGAATCTGGTGTTGCTGTGGCTGTGATGTAGGCTGGCAGCTGCAGCTCCAATTCAGCCCCTAGCCTGGGAACTTCCATATGCCGTTGGAGCGGCTCTAAAAGGACAAAAGACAAAAAGAAAAAAGATAAAAAGAAAGAGAAAGGAGTGTGAGTAATCTGGGTATGAAGTGACAAATATGTTTGTGGTAGGAAGAAGGAACAAGGAGAGAGAGGAGAGGTTTGATGAAAGAGCATCAGTGGGAATTAGGAAATGCCTGACATAGAAGAAAGGATCAAAGCACACAAGACTTGAGGTTTCGATTCCAAGTGGCTAATGGGGGGTGGGTGCTAATACACAGAGAGTGGAGTTCAGTTGAGAAGAGACTCATTTTGCAGTAATGAATATAAATTTGGATAGGCCTATCTGATGTGACAGGCAGCCAAAAGGAGCTGAAAAAGAGAAGTAAGTTTAGGAAAAAAGGCCAATGTAAAAATTAAGTTTTGGAAGACTGAAACAGAAAGGAAACAAAGATGGGAAGTCTGGAGAAAACAGTCAAAAGGAGAGATAAGCATCAAGCAGAAGAAAAATATAAGGGAAGTTGAGCTGATAAGAAACGTTAAAGATAAAAAGAATAAATCTATGACTATAGCCTGAAACATTCTAGAAAAGAGTAATAAGGAGCAACCTGTACTTCCCCTTTGTAAAACATGTCTGTCTGTCTGTCTGTCTGTCTGTCTCTCTCTCTCTCTCTCTATATATATATATATATGTAATTTTTTTTTTGTCTTTTCTAAGGCCGAATCCACAGCATATGGAGGTTCCCAGGCCAGGGGTCTAATAAGAGCTGTAGCCGCTGGCCTACGCCAGAGCCACAGCAACAGCAATGCCATATCTGAGCTGCATCTGCAACCCACACCTCAGCGCAGGGCAATGCCGGATCCTTAATCCACTGAGCAAGGCCAGGGATCAAACCCGCGACCTCATGGTTCCTAGTCTGATTCGTTAACCACTGAGCCACAACGAGAACTCCAGTGTTTTTATATTTTAAAAGCTACCACGCAACTGTGACTTACTCAGAAAGAGGCACATCAGTGGGTCAGAATACAAAGCTGAGAAATAAATTTTTAAAATATTTATATCATTAAAATAGCTGTTAAATTAGTGGAGAAGGTGGATTATAGTTTTTATTTTTATTTTTTAATCTTCAGTCAGAATGATTTAAAACAAACTCATAAGAAAGCCAAGATATCATGTCATGGAAGCCAAAGAACTAATACCTGAAATGGCTCATACAGGTTAAGAAAAATGTCATGAAAAGGTTACAAGAGGCATCAATGATGTCACAATAAAAGGACAGAAAGAAAACAGATTTTAGTTTTGCTCTGCAGAGTTTCTTTCTTTCGTTAGGCAGAAAAAATGGAAGAAAAGAGATGACATGATTTAAAATACGAAGTAACATCACAATGACCGGACCCCTGGCCAGACAATCAGGTTGGTGGTATGCCTATTTCACCGAACTGCCTGTTTTCCCTAGTCTATACATATGAATGGGAAAATTCAGATTATAAACCAGACAGTCTTATAGGCAGAAAGGCTGGGTTTGATATAAAATATTCACTCTGTTAGGCAAAAACACATGCCACTCGACCAGTTAAACTAAAAAAAAAAAAAAATGCCCACACAAAAAAGGCACACATGTGCAAATTTGCTGTTTATACCCCTGATTTCTACAGCATGTGTGATAAGTACTTAACAAGTATCTGACTAATGACAAAAAAACCAAAGTCCAAATAAATGTGAAGAAAATGCTGACCTAATGACTGAGAAGAGCGGCAACATCATCACCATTTAGTGACAGGTACAAAATGCAGGACTGACAACCCTACAGAAACAACACTCCAGGAAATACTTAGAAAAAGTATTTACAAGCAATAGCAGGCAAGCTACGTTAGCCTACCAAAAACAAAAAACTGTATTTAAAATTGCCATTGTTAACACAAAATAAAACTAAGACAGATTGCAAACTGCACATTCAACACCTTCATAATTTTTTTAAAAAATCAACTAATGAGGAAAATAAACTCCCTGAAAAAGTTCCTAAAAACAAAAACAGGTGCTTCCAAGTATTTCTGTTCACTTAGTGCTCAACAAGCATGAACTGAGCTATTTCTCTGCCATTTTCAAGGGAGTACAAATCAAAAAAGATGTGCCCACCTCATAGGCTCTATTGCTTAATTCCTGCCAGGAGAGACTCCGGTTTCTGGCAATTTTTTGTACGTATGCTCTTCCTAATATTTCCTAATAAACTAGAGATCTAGAAACAAATGAAAAGACAGAAAGAATATATATATATGCAGAAAATAAAAAAAAAAGGAAATCAGATACTAACTTTCACAAATAATACCCGTTTTACTTTTATAAATGGTTAACTTGTAAGCCACCATGGACTTCTGTTTCTACTATTTCAATGCTTTGAGAATTTGATATAAAAAACTTAAGAAAACACTGATCAAAATGAAGCTGAGCATATCTGCCACGGCTTACGTTGCCCCAGATTCAACATTTACATTTATGAATTTACTTGCCAAGCACAAGAAGCTACAAATCACTTTATCTGAGAGTCACTTTTTCCCCTATGTAGATACAGCACACATTTGGAATTTGGTCACACACAGAAGGACAGACTCGAGAAGCTTTTCTCCCTAATGGGAAAACTGTTACAGATAACTTAGTAGCAAACAATGCATCATTTAGTGAGCTTCAAAGAATCGCAAATTAATTTCACATGAGAAAATGAGTTGACTTTGTAATCACACATCTGGGGAAATATGAAATAATATAAGATGATGCACAGGGATTCATTCTTAAATAAAGAACTAGTTAAATGGAAAATTCAGAAAGATGCAGGCTCTCAATGAATCAACTAATAGCCTAAAAACTTTTGCTCATTAGATTATTTGATTTATATGCCTTTCATGCGGAGTATCTAATAAGAGGGTGCAAATAAGATTTGTTTTTAAACCCCTCACATAGTAACTCATTGTATACTTCTGGATGTTGTGGACACCTGTCTTTAGGGAGCATATGAGTTACAGATGGCCAATTAGTCACCTCTCCTCATTCCTTCATCACTTCAGCCATATCCCTTCTCTGAGTTTTCAGTCCATACTCTCTGCCTGAAATGTTTCTTCCCTCCCAATATTGGCCTCAGTGGCTCTTAACAGATCCCTCAGGAGCCTTCTCTGGCCACCACACTCCACCCAAAACCCACTTAAATTACTAGCTTTCATAAAAGCCAAAACTTTTCTTTCACAGCAATGATCACAAAATGTATAACCCATTTGCATGTTTACTGTCTTTCAACAGACTGTAAGCTCATGAGGGCTGAAATCCCATCTGTTTTGTTCACCACATAAATCGTGTTCCTATTAGAAAAGGTTACCAATAATCCCAAAGAAAAGCAAAAAAAAAAAAAAGGTATGAAGCAGATATTTCAAAAATAACTAGCTCCTGAAAAGTTTAACCTCACTCATAAGGAAATGCAAATTAAAACTTCAATGAGACCCCAAAATTGTAGAACATACTATGATGTCAAGGATGTTTGGAAAGAGGTATCGTTACTTACGGCTGGCAAAAACCACCAAATTTTAGAATGCATATATACTTTTATCCTTGTTCATTAAAATGAAGTCAGAAAATATACAAAAGTATAAAAAGAAACAAAAGCATCGAACAGTCGGCCCACCATAACTGCAGCCTCTGCATCCACCAACTCAACCAGCTTCTGACGGAAAATTTAAAAAAGAAAAAAAAAATTCCATGAAGTTCCAAAAAGCAAAACTTGAATGTCCTGCATATTAGCAACTATTTACATTGTATTTACAACTATTTAGATAGCACTTACATTGTACTGAATATTATAATTAATCTTGAGATGATTTCAAGTATACAGGAGAATGTGTGTAGGTTATATGTGAATACTACTCCAATTTATAGAAGGGACTTAAGCATCTAAGGATTTTGGTATGTGGGGCAGGTTCTAGAACCAATCCCCTGAGGAGATTGAGGGAAGACTCTAAACACTAAAGATGACGATGCACTCGATGGACTGACAAATAGACCTATAGGGTCATCAACTGGGTGAAGTTAAATAAATTAGGGCCCATTTATAAAAGAGACTTTGATACAGCCTTTAAAAAGATAGCTATTCCTCTCTCCTGAAAGGTTCCCCAAGATATATTAAGTTTAAAAAGAATGGTTTACAAAACTTGTTAGGATGACTATTATTAAAAAAAAAAAAAAAGGAAATAGATATTGATACAGATGTGGGGAAGGTGGAAACCCTGAGTACTGCTGATGGCCATGTAACATGATATGCTGCTGTGGAAAACAGTACAGGACTTCTGCAAAAAATTAAATATAAAACTTTTATACGATCCAGCAATCCCCCTTCTGGGAATATACACAAAAGAAGTGAAAGGAAGGACGTGAATTGATATTGATACACCCACAGTTGGAGCAGCATTTTTTTTTTCCTTGTTTTGTGGTTGCACCTGCAGCATATGGAAGTCCCTGGGGTCAGAGGTCGAACTGGAGCTTCAACTGGGGCCTACACCATGGCAACACCGGATACAAGCTACATCTGTGGCCTACACTGCAGCTCGCAGCAACACTGAATCCTTAACCCACTGAGCAAGGCCAGGGATTGAACATGCATCCTCATAGAGAAAACATCATGTCCCTAACCTTCTGAGCCACAGTGGGAACTCCAATAACAGCATTTTTTTTTTTTTTTTTAAAGGGCCACACTGATGCCATATGGAAGTTTCCAGGCTAGGGGTTGAACTGGAGCTCTATGCCACTGCCACAGTAATGCAGGATCCAAGCTATAGCTCACAGCAATGCCAGATCCTTAACCCACTGAGCCAGGCCAGGGGTTGAACCTGCATCTTCATGGCTACTAATTGGGTTTGTTTCTGATGAGCCACAATAGGAACTCCAGCATTTTTAACAAGAGCCAAAAGGTAGAAAAAATCCAAATGTCCACTGATGGATAAATGGATAAACAAAACATAATATATTCATTTAATGTAATATTATTCAGCCTTGAAAAGGAAGGAAATTGACACATGCTTCAACATGGATAAACCTTGAAGACATTACGTTAAGTAAGCCAGACATTAAAAAAACAAAACGTATGATTCCACTTATAAGTACCTAGCATAGTCAAATTTATAGAGACAGGAAGCAGAATGCTGGCTGCCAGTGCAGAAGTGAAGGAGGATGGAGTGTTATCATTTAACAGATACAGCATTTCAGTTTGGGATGATCAAAAAGTTCTGGAGGTGGCTGATGGTTATGGTTGCATGACAATGTGGATGTATTTAATGCCACTGAAAGTTACACATAAAATTGTAAAAATGATAAATTTCATATTACATACATTTTATCACAATAAAAAAAGACTCGTTCAAAAAAACCCACAATGTGCATGGCATGCTATCATTTATATGAATGTGTCATTGCACATATGGACATGTGCATATCTGTTTTTTTTTTTTTTTGTCTTTTTGCCATTTCTTGGGCCGCTCCCATGGCATATGGAGGTCCCCAGGTTAGGGGTCTAATCGGAGCTGTAGCCAACAGCCTACGCCAGAGCCACAGCAACGCGGGATCCGAGCCTCGTCTGCGACCTACACCACAGCTCAGGGCAACGCTGGATGGTTAACCCACTGAGCAAGGGCAGGGACTGAACCTGCAACCTCATGGTTCCTGGTCGGATTCGTTAACCACTGCGCCACGACGGGAACTCTGTCGTGCATATCTTTTTCTGTAAATCTATAAATTAGATAAGTATCTGGTCACAGTAGCTACCTTCTGTGAGAAGAGCTAGATGATGGGACACAGGAGTAGTTAGTACCTTACCTTTCACTGTGTATACTTTACATATTTGAGTTTACATTAAATTATGAATCAAATGAGAAGTTTTTCTAAATTATAAATGCTATTCTATCCTGATTACTCTGAAGCACTGAAAGGAAACAAAGCTAAGCATAAAATAGTCATGAAAATTTAAGAAAATTTCTCAGATGGCTTAATAGTTTCTGTAAAGTTTTAATAAGGTATAATTTAAATATTTCACTGTCTAGTAAATATTACTTCATCTTCCCATTTTTAAAAGATAAAATTAATAAAATGTTCATTCAAATACATCAGAAAATACATGAGGTTGAAGCATAAAATTTTAAAATCCACTCTTAGTGTCTTGCTATAAATGCATAAAGAGTTATGGCAGGCATAGTTTTTATCCAACTTATTTTACTTAGTACTATATACAATGAACACCCTTCCATGTTAATCAATAGACATGTAGTATTACGTTTATGGCTATACTGTATTTTTTAAAGTATTCTTAATTGAGGTATCACAACACATAATACACTTGTCCAGTTTGCTGTGTTCTGACAACTGTTTGTACTCCTGTCATTACTACCCAACATAATAGGCTACTTCCATCAACTCGAAGAGCTCCCTTAAGCTTCTGTCCAATCAATTCCTACCTTACCCTCTTCCCCAAGAAAGATATTCTTCCTTTGTGATTTCTATCACAATAGTTAGTTTAGCTACTCTTAGACTTCATAAAATGGAATCATACAATACCCTCTGGTGTCAGGATGCTTTTACCAACATGTTTGTTAGATTCATCCATAATTCAGTGTAGTTCAGTATTTTTCATTGCAGAGTAGTACTCCTTGTTTAAATATGGCACAAAATTTTAATCCGTTATCTTGTTGACAGACCTCTGAACTGTTTCCATTTTGAAGTCATTATGGGGACTCTGCAATGAAAGTGTCTAAACAAATCTTTTGGAGAACATGTTTTTATTTCTCTTGGATAAATTCCTAGGAGGGAACACCGAGGTGACATGATGTATGTTTAACGTTGGAAAACTCTGGCAGTCTTTCAGAAAGTAGACGTCTCATTTTACATCCCGCTAGTAGTGTATGTGAGTTCCAGGTGTTAAACACTCTTTTCAAGCCTTAGTGTTGTCAGTCTTTCTAATTTCAGCCATTTTAAAAGGGCTTTGGGATAGTATCTTGTAATAGTTTTAATCTGCATCTCCTGACGACCGCATGTTACTCAGCTTTTGCAAGCACACCCTCCCCCTCACTGTTGCAACCTTATAAACTTCTTTCAGGTGTCTGAACATGCCATGTTCTTGCTAGTTCCTGGTCTATAATCACAATTCTCCTCTCACAATCTGGAATTCCTTCCCCACCCTCTACCACCCACTTCATACCTGACTAGCTTTTGAGGTTTCAGCTTGAGTGCCACCTGCTTCAGGAGGCCTTCCATGACCCCCTTCCTGCTACCTTACAAGGAAACACTTTATCATGATACCGTGTTAATTACACGGTCTTCCCTGCTCTGCCCTGAGGGCTGTGATCAGGTCAGTCTCACTCATTTGCTTATGCCTAGAGTCTAGCGCAGTAAATATTTGTTGAATAGACAATAGAGAAAATAAGGAAAGGCTTTGGCAATGAGGTAATCTTTCAGTCAAGCTTTGAAAAATAGGTAGGATTGAGATTATCCAATATACAAAAGGAAAAAAAAAGGTTCTTAGCCAAACTCATGGGCAAATTCCTAAGAAGCAGAAAACAACCTGTGACTGAGGACACCCACATAGTTCAGCATGGCTAAGAGTGCAGTGTGAGGCAGGAAGTAAGGCTGGACAAGGAGGGAGGAGTCAGGGAGCAAAACCAACAAGGTGCCAGGCAAAGGAAGCTGGGCTGTACCTTTTGACACTAAACTGTCACTGAAGCATTTTAAAGCCAGGAAGAAAGGAGGGCAGACTCATGGATTAGAAACCTAAGTCTGCTGGGGAAAGGCAGCACACCTGGAAGTGGCACAGTTTGAAACAGGAAGACCACTGGAGATTTTCAACAGAGCAGGAAACAGGAGTAATGGGGATAAAGCAAGGGTCTGAGTGCAGATACTAAAAAGGGAGAAGTGACAGGCTTGGGGTTGGACTGGATGGCAGAAATGGCAGATGG
Source organism: Phacochoerus africanus (assembly GCF_016906955.1). Classification (NCBI taxonomy): domain Eukaryota; kingdom Metazoa; phylum Chordata; class Mammalia; order Artiodactyla; family Suidae; genus Phacochoerus; species Phacochoerus africanus. Next base: position 114,724,683 of record NC_062547.1, on the reverse strand, counting down.
AAAGGCAGAGCACACAACAGCAAGAGCCCTGGTTCTGGTTCTGGTTCTGGTCCTGACTTGCTAGCTGGGGGAAACTTAGGAACACAATCTTTACCATCCCTGCCCCAATTTCCTATAACAGTAGAATGAGGATAATGAAGGGTCCAGAAATATTATAGGACCCATCTAAGTGTTCAGAACATGCCTCTTGCTTTGCAACAGAGTAAGAACTCAGAAGGTTTTAGCTGTTACTGTTACCCTAAACTAAGGAAGAAGAAAGAAATCGCGGGTAGAGCTTTAGATCTGGAAGCAGCCCACACATCTGGAAGTTAAAATACCAGTGTGGAAAGGCACGCAAAATTAAGAGGAGAAACAAGAGTGCTATTGCCCAGGTAAGACTTGGGACTTTTAGGAGGAGCAGAGGAGGAAGTCAAGAGGTGATGAGAAAGGAATGTTCAGCAATGCAGGACTCAAATCAGGAGAGAAAGAACTTTCCAGGTCGCAGAAGACAAAAAAAAAGAAAGAATTTTGAGAATGGAATGGTCATTGTCAAGCAATGAAATCCTCCTGGAGAACTGAGAATGTATCCAATGGATGGAGTGGCTGAGAAGTCCTCTTGGCTACACCCATAACTGACGCAGACAGAAGCCAGCAGCTGAGGAAAGAGAGGTGAAAGCAGAGTGAAACCACCTGACTCCAGATAAACTAGGATTGGAGCAGGAGGGGATGAAATATATACTTTCTAAAATAAATGTACAACACGGCTTCAACTATTAGAACCAAAGTTATTTTAGATACTCATATACTGCTTTGATTCCTTTGATGAAAAGCTAAGTATCTTTAGGCTCTAAACTCAATTCAAACTTGTAGTTTACTCTGAATATCACAAGACACACTGTAATTTCTCATTGCTCTGCAATTTTATAGCAGACTTTGGTTACATACTATAAAATCTGACCTGTATAAAATGTATAATGCAGTATAAGAACTGTAAAGGTACTTTTTCCTAGGGAACTCAAGATGCAAAATGGATATAAGTTTGCAAAATATAAGTTTGGATTTGTATTATTTAAGAAAGAAACCTCAAAGACTCCACTGATTTCAATAATCAGAGAGAATTTAAAGACAGGGTAGAAGGTTCGTTTAACCATAAAACCTAGGAAAAAAGAATGGTAGAAAGATGAGATAAAGACTTTGCATTTTTGCAAAGCAATGAACCCAGGGATATGGTGAAGACACAATTTATCTAATGGGACCTTCCCCTTCTAAACATTTAGAGCCTATTTCATACAAAAAGGTCCACATAGAGAAGTTTGTCAGTATTCTGGAGAATACATAAACTGTTCAAGATTCAAACAACTCAGTGGGCTTCTCAATTGAACGCTGGTCTCAACAGAAATAGCAGAGGCAATATAAAAACTCTTTCAATGTTCCAGAGAGGAAAAACATGTGATGTGCTGCGTGCTAGTCAAAGAAAATGCTAAAGCTAATGTTTCAGCTGCTTGACCCTGAATACAGGTTCATATTTGATGTTAGAAACGTCATGCAGTACGTAATTGCATTTAGCCAAAAAAAAAAAAAAATTCAAATAGGAAGCCTAAAAAGTAAAAAGAATGTTAAACATACCAGTCATTTTCAAAATAAAACAAGCAAAGACAGAAAATGTGCTGATTAAAACAGAAAGCAGTTTCTTTTAAATCCACTGGATATGTGTTACAAGTAGGAACCATGGTTATATTTGATTTAATCGCTTTGAGTCACACGGAATAAAAAAAACTAGATGTTGTTTGCATGGATCTCCCTTTAGTTAACTAGATTTTCATTTTTGAAAGCTTCTAGAGCTGAATACTGCTGCCACAGGGGGGAAGAATTAAACAAGTCATTGCTAGCATAGATTATGGGGATCATTTGAGTTATGTTTCTGTTTAGATCCCACAATCAATTGGTATTCTTCAGGGACAATGAAAGCTTACACAGAACTCTGCTAGAATTAACAGGTTCTTCTTTGCAACAGCTAGCTTGCAAATTTAGATACAGACATTTAATCCACACACTCATCTCCAAAAAGGGAAAAACAAGCCATTGCATAAGCATTATGCTAGTAGTCAAAAAAAAAAAAAAAAATTTCCATCAGTAAGGCTACTTAACACAAGATCAGAACTTTAAATAGTGGGAGCAAATCTATATATATATTAAATTTTGTTTTTTTTTTTCCTGGAATCCAGCTCTTCAGATCTGAACAGAAATATATCAGCCAGCTTTCTTGGTTGCAAGCAACACTGACTGACTCTGAAGGGGAAATGCACTGGGGGGTCTGTCCTGGGTACACAGAATTGAGGACAGGCTAAAAGCCCAGGCTTAACAAAGGAATGGAAAAAACGAGAGGCCATGCTCTAGACATGACAGGGACCATGACACAAGACAGGGAGAGTCCTGTGAATGCACCAGGGCTGTGAGGGAGGACCTGCAAGCTTCCCTCCATTCTGCTTCCCTTCCTTCCATCTTCCCATCCTTGCTTAACTCCCTGAAGGTTCAAAAACCTGGGAAGTAATATGTTGATTAGATGAGCTCAGATCAAAGCTGACTGGTCTGACCTGGGGCTGGATAGTGAAGGATCTGACTTCCATGTGTGAGAGACCACTTGCTAAAAGGAAATCAGTTGAACAGAATGGGAAACGAAGTGGTCAGAAAAGGAAGGGATTCCAGTCAAGTTACACTTTGTTTTGAAACAAATTCCAGGTGTGGTCACATATTACTGCTCATGGATGAATAAAAGAAGGGAAAATACATGGACTTATAGACAAGGATATAAAAAAACAAAAACAAAAAAACAGAATGAACGGTAATTAAAAACGAAGTTAAAACCAAGCATTTAAAGCCAGAAAAGAATCGGATCCATACCACAGAGAACTGAACCTGAGGTGGAAAGGGAAAAAACCTTGAGAAAAATCTCATAAAAATACAGGAAACATGAGAAAAAATTAAAACTATAATGTAAATACAAGAGAGAGACTAGAGACTCTAGATAACTAGATAACAGAATTTTAAAATAAATGGAATAAGAACAGTAATTAGAGCAAAAACCATAAGCTGAAAAAAATAAAATGGAAAATTTATTTATAAGTTACACATACCTAGATATATGGCAAAAGTTTAGAATCATAAGGATCGGTGTCACTGTTTCTTTGTAAACTTAGTTATAAAATCTCAAAAAAACTCCAAAGATTGAAAATTATACATTTTATACTCTCCGATCCCAAGATATTAAAACCATCTTTTAACACCTAAAGTATAACTGGGAAAAAAAAAAATCACACTCAGAATTTGAGAATTTTTCTAACATACTCAAGTCAAAACAAAAACAATAAGTACAGGTTACAAAACATTTAGGAAAAACCACAATAATGAAAAAATAACATACAAATGTGTGAAAGCCAGTTAGGATAGTGCTAAAAGCAAACGGGGAGCCAGGGAATGCTCCTTGTTAAAATACATCAACCGTCCTACAGAGCATCAGTAAAAACAGGCACAAGGAATCATCAGAAAGATAAAAGCAGAAAGGTCAGGAGTAAATACCAGTAAAATATAAATAGTTTTTTTGGGTGAGAAGAGGTACAAAACCCAACAAAAATAGTAAAAGCTTTAGCCAATTTAATAAAGATGAAGAAAAAATGGTCTATTTCCATATGGAAGATTGAAGAGTACACTGAAATCACCTTTCTAGAGATCACTTTGATTACAAGCTTCAAAAAAATCTTTAAGTTATTAAGCCTCTTACACCTAGTAATTCCACTTCTAGGACAAAGCTGGAACATAAGGATTTCAATGGAAAAGTTTCAAGTCACTTTTTCAGAGATGAACCAAAATCAAGGATAAAAAGGATGTGAGAAAATATTTTAAGTTTCAGATATAAAGCTAAGAATTGTCACCTTTTAAAAATCTAAACATTTGTTTCAACATACAATTAATGTTTGGTATTACTAAATTAAAAAAAAAAGTTTTAAAACAAACCTTTTCACAGCATCCTTCTTCTGTATATCTATAGTTTCCCACCACTTTGAAAGGTAGGAGATCTCAGACCACATAAATTTCCTCCGTGGGTCTTCTTTCAACTTGATGACCATGTTATTAAAAATATACTGTGTCTTCTCTCTAAAGTAGTCATCAAAAGTCTTCAACCAACCTAAATTAAGACACAAATATATCACAAAGATCTGATTCACATGTCTGATTTAAACTCAGTCACATTCCATTATATTACCTTTGGATAACCTTAGATGTTTCATTCATATAAAGACATATTTAAAAATTTAGCAAACGTTTTCAATTAATGAAGTTCCATGTGAATGGACATGAGACTCAAAAAGTCACCAACAATAAAGTGATAAAAATACTCTGAAAACCGTACAAGTTCAGATATTCATGAGAAAGATGAGAAAACCAAAAAGCATTCATTCATACTTAACAATTACAGTATCTAATTCAATTACTTATAATTTATCTCTATTTTAGGGAATTTCTTAATTTAAAAAATCTGAACAGTGTTCACAAGTTGGTGGTAATATTCTCATAATATGGAATCAAAATGTTATCCTCTCATGCCACATTTAAAATTTCTTATCCATTAAGTAAAACTAAGAAAAGGAAAATCACAAGTACAAACTATATTGAAAAGCCAGCAGCAGAGCAATATGCAGGTAATTACAGCACTATTATGAATACCGAGAAAAAGAGTTCTGCCAAAAATAGGCATGAGTTCCCAAAGGCTGCTCATTATTCCATTTTTTGAAGCACAAACTGACAATAATCAAACAGCAAATGTGTACACATCTATGTAAAGTTTAAAAAAAAAAACTTATGGTGACAACTTAGTTTTTTGACTTTTCCTATTACTGCGGACTTTAAAGACATTTGCAATTTGACTATAAAGAAACATTTTTAAGAGGACCCATAGTTACAAATATAGCCCCATTTGGCAGAGTAATAAAGCAACATAATGAGTGGCTGAGGCAAAACATACACAGCCAATTCAACCTACTTAGGTGACAGCAAGATGTACCCTGCAGTGAATAACCTGTTAACTGTGATATCTTACAGCAAGGAGAGTTTCTATACAGATGGACTAAACTACTCTTCTGTTGTTTCCAAGCCTCAAACAAGTAGGATGTCTAAAATACAAGGGGCCTAACCGGCTGTTTCTTTTGTCTGTTTGCGATTAAGTGAATATTCAATGTATACTGTACTTGTTGGCAAAACATAACAAAAACCTGCTAAGGCTGGAAGATGGCAGTAAACTATTTTGACAGTACAAATACGACCTTCGAAAGGGCACTGCCACTGTGACTGTATTTCTCCCCTTTGCTTTAAATGAAATGAATTCATTCTACAGTTATTTCCTGAGCACCTACAAAGTAACAGGTATGAAGCTATGAGCCAAGCAGGAATATGGTGTAAAACATTCTCTACTGGACTTTCTTGATTTGCGGCACTTTTAAACTGGTTTGTCCACAAAGAATGATAGTGGAATAATTCAACATTTCCACATTTAAGTAAAAAACCACCTACAGAAAACTCAACGATATCTCATGAAAGAGTGGTTTGCAAAGAATCCCAACTTGCTTCACTGTTGGAGAAACTATACAAAGCAGTCTCGTTCTGGCTTCAGAGAGGACAACGGGCCTCTAATTGGTCAAAGACCATAAGGCTGGCTATGTGCCAAACTGCTGAACCACCTACAGGCCAATAGGGGTGCCATCAGCAGACACTGTAAATCATTAGATTATATAGGGAGTAAGCCACAAAGAAGATTCATTGAGCCTTGAGGGCCTGGCCAACCCCAAGAGATCAAAGAACATACCAAGATTTATGAGTTAAGACCAAGGCATTTTTGACAATAACCAGAGCTACATATTTGCACGTAGGCTGACTGTTACCAGCCTGCAGCTTGGTGCTGAAAAAGCTGGACTCCTTTGAGCAGGAAACTGAAGTCTCACTCACAGGGTGGACACACCATGTGGGATCCCTTCTCCCAGTTGGGACTCCAGATTGCTGTTCTTGGGACTTCCCAGTGCTGCCTGGATCTGAATGTAGGTGTTTCCCCAATTCAGTGATGTATGAATATCTCTTACTACTCTGTCTCAATTAGAATACTGTAGTCTTTTGTTAATTCTACAAATTCTCTAATTCTTGCTTATCTGAGTGCAGAGTGGTTATTTTGCCAGTGAATCCTACGAACCTTGAAACTCAAAGTCAGGCTTGCAGTGAAACATTCACAAAGGTATAAACCTGGACCCCTGTCCCAGAGCGCTGAGGCCAGGATCCGTATCTGGATTCCCAGGGACGAGCAAAGAAAATTCAACCCATTCTTCAACGGAGAGGCTGTTAACTCCCTGCTGACCACACAGCACCCCAAGAGACAAAAACTATCAAGTGCTTAGACCTGAGCCCAGGATATAATATAGCATTTGATAAATAATAGCTGCTGCTACTATTGTTATTATCACAATCATCATCAGTCTTAACTCCCCCTTCCACTTATCCACAATCAAACCAAGTCCAAGGGAAAATAAAAGATATTCCAAACATGATTTAATATTTTAAAGAAATTGCTCCACATCTTAAACATACTGGTTACCCAATATTTCCATTTGCACAGAATTCATTCTATGCTCCTTTTATGGGCTGAACTGCGTCCCCTTGAAATTCATATATTGAGAAGATCTACACCCAATACCTCAGAATGGGACTTTATTTGGAGATAAGGTCTTTAAAGAGATAATTCAGGTAGAGTGACGTCATGAGAAAGGGCCCTAACCTAATACAGATGTAAGTCATTTTATTGCACTTGGCTTTATTTTGCTTCATAGATAACTGTGTTTTTTACAAACATAAAGTCTGTGGCAACCCTCCATCAAACAAATCCATCGGCACCATTTTTTCAACAGCATTTGCTCACTTTGTGTCTCTGTCACATTTTGGTAATTCTCATAATACTTCAAAAATGTTAATTATTATTATTTTTGTTTTGTTGATGTGTTATCAGTGATTGTTGATGTTACTACTGCAATTGTTTTGGGGTGCCATGAACTACACCCACCTAAGACAGTGAACTTAATCAGTGTTCTGACTGCTCCACAGCCATTCCCCATCTGTCCCTCTCCTCCAGCCTCCCTATTCCCTGAAACATAACACTGTTAAAATTAGGCCAATCAATAACCCTACAAGTGTTCAAATGACCTATAAGTGCTCAAATGAAAATGAGTAAAATGTCTCTCACTTTTAATCAAAAGCTAGAAATAATTACACTTAGTGAGGAAGATATGTTGAAAGTTGAGATAGGCCAACAGCCTGGCTTCTTGGACTAGAACAGTTGGCCAGGTTGTAAATGCAAAGGAAAAGTTCCTGCAAGAAATGAAAACTGCTACTCCAGTGAACACATGAATGATAAGCGAAACAGCCTTATTGCTGATATGGAGAAAGTTTGAGTGGTTTGGATGAAAGATCAAATCAGCCACAACCTTCCCTTAAATCAAAGCCCAATCCACAGCAAGGCCCTAACTCTCTTCAATCCTACGAAGACTAAAAGAGGTAAGATAAAGAAGAAAATTTGATGCTAGCAGAGGCTGGTTTATGAGGTTAAAGAAGCCATCTCCATGACAACAAAGTGCAAAGTGAAGCAGAAAGTGCTGATATAGAGCTGCAGCAGGTTATCCAGAAAAATCTAGCTAAGATCATTAATGAAGGCGGCTGCACTAAACAAGAGATTTTCAACATAGACGAAACAGCATTCTATTGAAAGAAGATGCCATCTAGGACTTTCTTAGCTAGAAAGAAAGACATCAGTGCCCACCCTCAAGGCCTCAAAGGACAGGCTATCTGTCTTGTTAGTGGTAATGCAGATGGCGACTTGAAGGTGCAGCCCATGCTCATTTAACATTTGGAAAATTCTAAGGCCCTTAAGAATTATGTTAAATCTACTGTGCCTGTGCTCTATAAATGGAACTACAAAGCCTAGATGATAGTACATCTGTTTACAACAGTTTATTGAATTTGTATTTATTTATTTTGCTTTTTATGGCAGCACCCACGGCATATGGAACTTCCCGGGCTAGGGGTCAAATCGGAGCTGTAGCCACCAGCCATAGCCACAGCAACTCGGGATCTAAGCCGCATCTGCGACCTATACCACGGCTCATGGATCCTTAACCCACTGAGCCAGGCCAGGGATTGAACCTGCAACTTCATGGATATTAGTCAGATTCATTTTCGCTGAAGCCACAACGGGAACTTCCTGTTCACTGAAAATTTTAAGCCCACTATTGAAAACTACTCAGAAAAAAAGCAAAAAACAAAAAACATTGCTTTCAAAATAGTACTGTTCTGATTCAACAGCTAGCCTGGCAACCTCCATGTGCCTCAGGTGCGGCCCTGAAGAACAAAAAAAGAAAAAAAAAATAGTGCTGCTCATTGGCAACAGTCACATGGTTACCAAGGAGCTCTGATGGAGATGTACAAAAAGATTCGTGTCGGTCGGTTTCATGACAGCTCACACAACATTCATTCTGCAGCTCATGAACCAAGTAGTTATTTCAATGTTTAAGTCTTATTCTTTAAGAAATACTTTTCATGAGACTATAGCTGCCAGAGACAGTGATTTCTCTGATAGGTCTGGGCAAAGTCAATTGAAAACCTTCTGGAAAGGATTCACATTCTAGATGCCATTAAGAACATCTGTGATACATGAGAAGAAAAATGATCAACATTACAGCTCAGAAGACACTGGTCCCAACCTTCATGGATAACTTCGACGGTTTTAAAACTACAGCAAAAGAAGTCGCTACCCACGTGATGGAAAGAGTAAGAGTACTAGAATGACAAGTGGAGCCTGAAGATGTGACTGAATTGCTGCAATCTGATAAAACTAACGAATGAGCAAAGTGGTTTCTTAAAATGAAATCTAGTCCTGATGAAGATGTTGTGGAGCTTGTTGAAATAACAACGAAGGATTTAAAATATTACGTAAATATAGTTGACAAAGCAGCAATGTGACAGTTTGAGAGGATTGGCGGCAATTTTAAAAGAACTCTTACTGTGGGCAAAATGCTATCTAACAGCGTTGCATGCTACAGAGAAATCATTCATAAAAGGCAGGGTCAACTGAGGCACCAAACTTCACTACTGTCTTATTGTAAGAAACGGACACAGCCATCCCAACCTTCAACAACTACTATCCTGATCAGTTAGCAGCCATCAACATCAAGGGAAGACCCTCCTCCAGCAAAAAGCTTATGACTAGCTGAAGATACAGATGATGGTTAGCACTTTTTAGTAATCAAGTATCTTTTAATTAAGGTGTATATATTGGGGGTTTTTTAGACATCATGTTATCTCACACTTTGAATAGAGTATAGTGTAAACAACTTTTTGTATGCACTGGGAAACCAAAAAATTTGCAATATCTCCGAGGTACCATGCATGTCCTTATAAGAAGAGGCAGTGAGGGAGTTCTTGTTGTGGCTCAGTGGCTAACAAACCCAATCAGGATCCCTGAGGATACAGATTCAGTTTCTGGCCTCGCTCAGTGGGCTAAGGATCGGGCGTTGCCATGAGCTGTGGTACAGGTCGAAGATGAGGTTCACATCCCACATTGCCGGGGCTGTGGCGCAGGCCAGCAGTTATAGCTCCGATTTGACCCCTAGCCTCAGAACCTCCATGTGCCATGGGTGCAGCCCTAAAAAGCACCAAAAAAAAAAAAAAAAAAGAAAGAAAGAAAAGAAAGAAGGAAGAAGAAGACAAGAAGAGGCAGTGAGGGCACACACACACACAGAGGGAAAAACCATGTGAAGACACAGGAAAAAAAATGGTTATCTACAAGCCAAGACAAGAGGCCCTCAGAAGAAACAAACTCTGCAGACACTTTGATTTTGGACTTTAAGCCTCCTGAACCACGAGGCAATAATTTTCTGTTGTTTAAGCCACATCATCTATGGTATTTTAAGACAGCCCTAGCAAACTAATATCATACTAGAAAAAAATAAGTGTTATTACTATGCAAAAAGTAAAGATGGCAATGTAGAGACAATCTGCCAAGTATCATCGTGATACTTAAGGTACATCTACCTCTGTATTACAAGACTGAGCTAAGAATCTCTCACACACACACACACACACACACACACACACACACACACACACATATATATATACACACATAAAACATCTAGTTTTGTTAACATGTTACTGTATATATGCAATAAGGGCCATGTAAATTATTAAACGGCTCTATTAGAATTATTGTCCCTAAGACATCATATGTATCTTCTACCTAAATTTTAATAAAGGTCAAATTTAGTCCCTAATTATTTGGTTAATAACTCAAGAAACAAACAAAGAATAGTGAAATGCCTCCAAAATTAAATAATAAAACAGAAAATTAAATATTAAAAGGCAAATTTAGAAGAAAAAATCTTTATGAAGATTAATAAGTAAGAATTTTTTAAAGTACAATTACTTATCTTCATCAGATATACTTTGTTATGAACTCAGGCCATTTCAAAGAATCGTTTATCACCAGAGTTTGCACAGAGGAATCACAGTGACTGATTAATCCATTCTGCCTTCAACACTTCATTTGCCCTTCAACGATCATGCAGAAAATATGTCAAAGATATTTACGTGAGCCAAAATACAAGCTCAGAGATGTCAAGTTAAAAGCCTTCCATAAAACTCATCTATAATAGATACTAATATCACTACAATATAGCACAATTAATGAAGAATGAACTGAAAGATAGCCTCTTGCAGCTTTCAATATTGAGTAATATAACAGTAAATTAGCTTTTATTGCTCTTATACAATAGACTAATCAAGTATTCCCTTTTACATTGAATTGGCTCTTTCTTTTTCTAAATTACTGTAAAACTCCAATTGTATATTAACATGAGACCAATCACAAAGGTAATATTTTATAAAAAGTTGTATGGTATGAATTTTTGTGACATAAAATTATATTCCTACCTCTAGATTTAATAATCTTAGGACATTCAGTCGCAAACTGACTTACTTAAGTGGTCAATTCACAGTCTTTTTCTTTCCCTTGAATTCACTTGGAAACTGAACCAGGGCTAGAACAGCATTAATAATACCTTTCAATTTATTCTTTCTCACTCTAACAACACTATCACCCATAAAACAGCTAATCACTATTTTAAATAAATGGGGAAATAGTAAAAACAAAGTGTACACAATTAGAAATTGTATACAGCTGTAACAATTACAAATTTGCTATGACTATTTTATCCAAATATTTTTTAAGTTCTAAAATATAAAACTAATAAAACTGAAAACTCTACTGCTTATTGTTAATGTGCATGAACAATTACACCCCTAGTAACTGTTCAGTGACAAAACGCAATTTATTTTTTAAATTTTGGACCCAATCTAGTTTCGACATGCACAGACTTTATGGAGATCTGATTCTCTTAAGGAATACCTAGTTTTATTAGGTTCAAGGACATACAGTACCACCCTTAGGACCTGGGCAAGAGCACACTACCCTGAGCACTGGACTCAAGAGGAATCTCCCCATTCCATCTCTGACCATAGCCCTTTCCACATGATAAATCCACAGGGCAAAGAACTTGCCCACTCAGCACCTGCTCTGCCCTGCTCTTAAGAGTCCCTGGGACCCAGAAATCTATGTGAACATCCCCAGGCCAGCTTCTAGAGCCTCCCAGGACCTTTTGTAAGACCTTCCCATTCAGGGCAGTTGAATTTGCAGCTGGTAACCTCCCTAGCCTGGGCAATAGCCAAGGGGATGCAGTTTGCAGGAGTGTGGGAAGACTGCTAGCCTGTCTGCAAGAAGGACCTTCATGGGTTAACAGGGTCTGGAAGGAGAGAGGCTGGACTGCCCGAGGCTGGCTCCCCCCTCTCCTCCACCAGCACATTTTGGTGGGGATCTGGAGACCAAGCAATTTAAACCCACACTTGGCCTTCTAGGTCGCTGAGCTATTTCTCAAGGCTATAGGAAAGGATCTGATCTAGCAATGTATTAGTTTGACTTATAACTTTTAAATATTTAGACATAGTGTCTGAGGGCCTCTGTGTATTTTGCCCCAGGTCCTGCAACTTTTAGAAGCAAATCTAGATACATGCTACAACCTAACATTCAAGCCAGTCAAGTCTCATGAATCTAGCACTTGGAACCAAGTCTACAACAGGAAGGGTTCAGTAAGTGTCTGAGAGAGAAATAAAGTGTATAACCAAAAGGACTGGGGGAAAAAAGCCATGTAGAATCTAAATGCAAATTTATTACTTCAACTAGAACTGAAACCAAAGGTCAAAGATACCATAAACTATTAGGTCTATTATGTTCCATGTCTATTCTGATATTAACCTAATAATCTTTGAATGATATCTCTAAGGTTCTATTTTATATTTTAAAAGGCTCTGTCAGCCCTAAGATGATTTAAAACACACCTCCAGAAGAAGACATGGGCCTCAAATCATTGTTACACTCTTATGGTTTTAACTGCTACAATAATGATTTCTTAATGAGTACATTAATTCCACTCAAAAGTTAAATAGGTACCAATTGTTAAGCAAACATAAAAAGATTCTGAGTCAAAAATCATTATATCCAGATAACAAACATTGAAAAAATACAACTTAAGGAGTTCCCGTCGTGGCGCAATGGAAATGAATCCGACTAGGAACCATGAGGTTGTGGGTTCAATCCCTGGCCTCGCTCAGTGGGTTGAGGATCTGGCGTTGCTGTGAGCTGAGGTGTAGTTCACAGACTCGGCTTGGATCTGGCATTGCTGTGGCTCTGGCATAGGCCAGCAGCAACAGCTCTGATTAGACCCCTAGCCTGGATACCTCCTTATGTCGCAGGTTTGGCTCTAAAAAGACAAAAAGACAAAGAAAAAAGAAAAAATACAACTTAAGATTCCAGTTATTTCCATTATAATACAATATTCTCAAATTTAAAAATAAATACATATAGAGTTCATTAGAAAAGAAAGCTCCTTCATTTTAGTAATCAAATTGTTGTCTATCAACAAATGATCAACAAGTTCTTTCCATCACTTATCAAACCCTTCAATATATGACTGCAACACCCAGGGAGTTACCGTCATAGCTCAGCAGAAACAAATCTGACTAGACCATGAGGACACAGGTTTGATCCCTGGCCTCGCTCAGTGGGTAAAGGATCTGGCGTCAACATGAGGTGTAGTATAGGTGACAGATGTGGCTTGGATCTGGTGTTGCTGTGGCTGAGGTGTAGGCTGGCAGCTGTAGCCCTGATTCGATCCCTAGCCTGGGAACTTCCATATGCCGAGGGTTTGGCCCTAAAAGTCATATATATCTCTGATATTACACTGAAGAGGTCACACAATTTTAATTGATATTACCATAACTAACATGCTGATTAATTTTAATTCCAACATTTCTATTATAAAGTAAGCTTATTTTTCTTCCCTGAAAAACTGTGAGTTTCAATTAAAGTTCTGTTCTGGTTTATTCATTCAAACACAAACCAAGCATCTAATAAGTGCAAAATAATAAAGCTAAGCTAAATGAAAACAGATTCTACAGTGAAAATGTGCACCAAATGCCATGGGAATAAAGAAATGATAAATTCCTACCAGAAGGACAGAAGAGAGAGATTCTGAGATTAGACATCATCTGGTTAGAGGAAAAAGGTGGTAGTTCCAAAGAGAAGTTAGAGCATACGGAAAAGACACTAAACTATGAAATTGTGTGTCAATTTCAGGGACCAGAAGGCAGCTGGGAATGGCTGTCCTACAACCTACACGATCGAAGAAATGGTGAGAAAAACTGAAAGGGTTGGGGGGGGGGTCAGATCACTGAAAACCTTCTAAACAAAACTTGCTTCTTACCAAAAGCTTAGGAGGAAGGAAGTTAAGGTTTTCTGTATTGTGAGTATAAAGGAGAAACTAACAAGGTAAAGTAGAAGAAAAACAGGAAATGAGGCCAGTGCAATAATTCTGCTAAAAAATGGTAATGGATCATAGTGGAAACAGAGGGAAGTAAGAAGCTCAGGAGGCAAAATGAAGAGAATTTAGTAACCGACTTAAGTTTCCAAAAGAGAGGAGAGGGAGTATCAAGATGAAGCTGAGACTTTGGATACTTACAAACCTACTGATTCCTACAGGCTTTTGAATTCAGGTTTCCAAAATAACCCAATCCAATCTTTTTTCCAGGTGATTCAGTCATCTAATAGTTTTTAAAGCATATCAGCTTCACTTCCATTAAGTTGTTTGAGAGACAGGATTTTTTGAACCCATGTAAGATGCTGTCACTGGAAATTCAATCCCATACCACAAGAACTTATTTGCATGTCTATTAGGACAGCTGTGGTTTTGTTCACCCTGCAGCTGCTTATGTGTACTGGCCAAATATGCCCCCTTACTGTATTGCTCTTCTAAATGCCCTTTAAAAGATCCTCACACCTTGTACCTGACATCTGCAATTATGACATCAACCTCCAAAATATATTCTGCTAAAGTCACTTCCCTCCCTTGCTAAAAATTTCATCTATGAGCATCTACTCACACTGAATGAGGACACTTCATGTGTAGTAAGTCTTCCCCAAATAGAGCTTAGTTGCTTGAAATAATGGAGAGTGTTCTACAATATGATAGATACCATTACAAGTTTAAAAAAAAAAAAAAGAAAGAAAGAAAGAACAAAAAGTGACTTTCTTTGAGGTGTTACTCTTAGGATATATGAGGAATCTACTTAGCCTTATGATTAAGCAGATACTGGGCAAATTATTAAAGTTTCTAGAAGAAACCATTTTAAATGCTGGAAAATACTGCTTCTAAATCACTTCCTAATTGTAAAATATGTAGCAATGAGGAAAACGACTCACCATTGCATGTACTAATGCAGTACTTAAGGACAAAGACATCCATTTCAATAAGGACAGAAGAAAAAAGGACAGGAAACAGTGCGGTGAGGTATCTACTTTTGCAAGATAGTTAATAAAATGTCTTATGCAATTAATAATACTAAAGTAGATGACATTGGGCTTGGAAAAACTTAAGACTCTGGCCAGAAGCTCTCCTGTGGTTTCAGAAATATTGTCTGCAAGAAGCAATATTAAGTAACGGTTACAAGTCTTGATGCCAGAACCAGATGGCGTGGGTTCAAACTCAGCCCTGCAATAGACATATTACTTATCCGCTCTTCTGCCTCAGTTTTCCCAGCTGTGAATTGAGGGTTAAAGCATGATTTTTCCACACAGTTGCTGACAGGAGTGATGGACTTAATATAAATAAGTACCTAGAACGGTGCCTAGAACATAGTAAATTCCCATAGTACCAGCAATTATGTGTCTAACCAGGGAACTGCTGAGCTCTGAAGCACCCAGGATTAAAGACAGACAAAAGGAACCAAAATAAGGAAATCAGGAGATGTTTAATGATCACCTACATCTCTTAGGCACTACCTGACCTTTGTGCTCCTGAAGAATATGGTCTAATCAGAGCCCAAACAATGAGATTTTTTTTTCTCTTCTAAAAAGGAACTTCAACACACCAGTTCTAGTGACCTCTTAAAAAGACAACCTTAAAGAGCCATGTAAGTATTTTAACTCTTAAATGCCAAAATTTTGACAATTAAGATTGCCAAGTAAAAAACAGGACACCAAGTTAAATGCGAACTTCAGATAAATAATAAATGATTAGTATTAGTGTCTCATATGACATTTGCAATACATGCAAAAAGTTATTCACTGCTTATACAAATTTTAAATCTAACTGAGCAGTCTGTATTGTTTTTTTTTTCCCAGCTCAATCTGGCAACCGTACTAACAACCCAAAGTTCAGATAAATGTGTTAAATTAGTGAATGCCCACAAAACAAGAAATACTAGCATCAGTTGAACTAAATAAAGTATCTTAAGCGGTAATTTAGGCAATGGAAAAAACATGGATTGTAGAATCAGCCAAACCAAAGCTCCAAACACCATCCCCACCAATTTATAACTGACTGACCATGAGAAATTACTATACTTACTCTAGCCTCACTGCCCTCACCTGGTAAATGGGGTTTAATTTACCACTTTTCAGGCTTGCAGGAAAGGTTAGGTGAGAAGACACACATCCAAGACCCTGAAGCAAAACAGGCAATGAATGCCGATCTGTTTATCACACTATCTTAGTTCCAAAAACTCAAATTTCGCAACGCAGTAGCCAAAACCAAAAACTCACTTTATCTTAAAATAGCTAAACTGAAAATAGTACTCCCCAGACTATCTCAACATACCAACCATTCCCTCTCCTGCCTCTCATTCCACTGCACAGGTTCGTTTGGCAGCCAGAGTTCTGTCTCCACTGCCTTTCACCTACCGGGGCATCACCCAACCACGGCAGACCAGAACTGTTTTCTTCTGACTGTGCATAATAATACTTGAAGAGACACGCTTTGATGTAACATTACACTGTGATTTTCTCACACGTTCTTCTTCACAAACTTTTTAAGAAAAAGGACATATAAACTCATTTCTAATTACCATACAATATTAAGTAAAAAAAAAATCTGTTATTTTTCAAAGAAAAAAGACTGAAAAATCCTAATCACTCATTTGAGTCAATAAAAGTTCTGCAAAAGAACTGCAAATGCCCAAAAGAAAATAATTTTCCAGTGTGACTCTTGGGCCTAGGTCTTTCTTCTGCTTTGGAGTCATACCACATAGGGGATTATTTTCTAATGTTCATTTTACAAATTGCTTAACTCACAATATGCTGTCCAATTTTCCATTTAGTATACCTTATCTTCTCTCTACACACTGGGATTTCTTTGAAGGAAAATTAACTAAATATTTCAGCAGTTTAACTAGTGGGAAGCAAAGAATTAAGATTGTAGATACAAAGGGGCTGTAATTGTGTTTTAATCAGCTTATTAAATACAACATGAACACATATCAATCAACTAACATTTAATTTCATGGTCTATGATTCAAAACTTTTCAAAAGCGTAACAGTACAAAGTTATCAGCATTTACTTAACAATTCCTTTCCAACTTTGTTTCAGCTCATGTAAACCATACATACAACATACTGTATGACAATTGTTATACGTCCTTTCGGACTAGAAGACATATTGAGATATTTTATTAAAATACAAACATAATTTGAAATATATATCTCCAATTTGACTCCGAAAGAAAAAAATCTTCATGCACAAAAATGCAGCAACATAAAGTTAGGTGACTAGCTGTAGGAATCTTTTAAAAATTTATTTCAAATATTTTCATCCTCAATAAACAAAAGTGCACTGATCAAACAAAGTACTGAACTAAAGTTGGTTTTAAATTGTTGCTGGAGAAAAGGCAAACAAATCTCACAAATCTCATTTAGAAAGTAAATTGCCTAATTACACATTCATTTAGGAGTATTATACCAAGATTTCCCATCCCAGAGTCGCAGTGTAACTTGGAATGTATGTGCACATACTTATCTCTTTTCCTCCACTGAAAGAGAGGTTTTTCATCATCCAAACGATTTCCATTTTTCCCAGAATAATTTAGTTTATCTTAGTTCTACTTTTCTCAAGGAACAGTGAAAATTATTAAGGAAAGTCAGTAGACTCTTTTCGCCAGCATTTTGCTTGATGGCAAAAATCGCTTTAGTTTTAAAAGGTCTATTTCTGACCATTATTTTTGACTCAAGCGGAGAAGGGCCTGAGGGTAAGGGTCATTAACATCTTTCACTAAGACAAAAAGATTCAACTGGGGTTGCTAGGATACCAACAGACAGATTCATTTATTACCATCAGGAACAGTTATTAGGAATGTCTTCTCACAGAACAACATATTACTGCAACAGGAACCTCAATGCCAAGTCTACAAGGCAGCGGCAATCCCTGCCTTGGAGAGCTTAATACAGTCTGATATTGGCATTTAAAATTACAAAGTGCACTTTAAATAAGGTCTTTTTTTTCAAAGGACTAGAAATAAGAAGACAACAGGAAGAAAGGGAAGAAAGGAAGTTAGAGGAGAGTATAGGCTAAGGAATAAGTCAACTGTTCCTCCTGAGGCTGCAGAGAAAGATGCCTTTGTTCATTAACTCATGTCACTGAATGAGTCTGTGTACGTGCTGGTTATTATTCCAGCTATTAGTCACCTGGTGGTTAGTAAGACAAAGTTCGAGCCCTCACTAAGCTTACGTTCTAGGGAGGAGATCAGGCAAAAGTTTCCATTTGTGCCTATATCCAAGTATGAATGTGTGTGCGTGTGTCTGTGAATGTATACGTACGTGCAGTTCGAGAAAGCTGTGGAGGGGCATGGAGGCAGGTTAGGGAAGGCTGTAATTATGTGCACTTAGTGTGGGACTTCAAGGGTCTCTTCAGAGAGATAAAACTCAAAAAGCCGCCAGACAAGATAAGAATTACCAGACCCTTGTCATCCCACCCATCTCACTGGAATTATTACCATGTTCCTAAGGACCTCCCCGCCCCAGCAACTTGGCCTACTCCTTTCTGCCCCCTGCTAGGAAAGGTATGTGGCCCACTCCTTACCCTGTTCCTGCAGGGACAATATATGCCCCCAACCAACCAGCAAGTGTATCCGAAGACCCCATCCTTCCCCAACCAACCAGGAGGTCAAGAGGAGCAAAGCAAGACGTCTCCTCAACTCCTTTGTCTCTGGGCTTTAAAAACAGACATGACCATGTGCCCAGGGTCGGCGCTTCGTGACTATGAGGAGTCGGCCCACTGCGTTAATAGTGTCTCTTCCCTCAATAAACTTGTCTTTTCTATACCTTGCTTTGAATCTGGACAATTCTTTTTCCACCTGCGTGCAGAGACCACAATACTTAGCGACTGCTATATGCCAAGTGTTGGGCCAGGCAATGAGGACTGAGTGTAACAAGAGACACACGTTCTCTGTCCCTTGAGTTTACTTGGGAGCGAGATGCAGGTAAACTAACAGGGAAGTATTCTGGTGCCACTTACTACCTGGGTAACCCTAGAAAGATGGGAACACCTTCACCATGAACAGTGGCACTAACTTTCAAACGTTACTGTGAGCATTAGATGTTTATAAAACGTTTGGCATACTGCCTGGTAAGCTACAAATTATATTATTTCAGTTAAGTGCCCATGGTAGAGAATAAAAAGAAATGAGAGCAGTGGAAATTGAGGATGGCAGAAAAGGGGAAAAGATAATAAAGGTCTGCAAAAAATCAAAAAGGGTTCACATTAGGAGCTCTTGTAAAACACACTTTTAAGTGTATTTATAAGCTTAGGAATGGTATACAATGAAATCACATTGCACACCCTTAAATTAAGTGATAAGAGCTATATGTGATTGGCAGAGAAAAGAGAAGGCGAGAACGATTTAAAAACTATAATACTCTGCCACTATAGCACCCAAGGAGGGAATATTTCAGAGTAAATGAGATTTATGGGAAAAAAAAAAAAGTTCTGCAGTCCTACAGGCAGTCTCATGTAGGAAGTATGAGCAGCTGACCTCACTGAGTCCAGATATAAAGATAATGTGTTTCTCATATGCCTCCACTAAATGCAAGTGTACTATTTAATCTGGTGCTCAAGTGGATAAACAGCAAAGGGAATTTTGATTAGATGTGATTTCCATCACCTTTTTACTTACTTTATAACTAATTCTTGCTAAAACTGCTACTTTACTTATATGACATCTATTTTATAGATACACAAATAAACATGCCCAAGGACACCAGGAGGTCTGACTAGTTCTGCCTGGCTCCAAATCTCTGCAGTCGTTCCACAATGCCCAGCCATCCCTGAGTTTTGATTTGAAGGCAAAGGGTAAGATCAAGAAGAAAGATGAGGAATTCCCATTGTGGCGCAGTGGAAAGGAATCCGACTAGGAACCACGAGGTTGCGGGTTCGATCCCTGGCCTCGCTCAGTGGGTTGAGGATCTGGCGTTGCCATGAGCTGTGGTGTAGGTGGCAGACGCAGCTTGGATCTGGTGTTGCTGTGGCTCTGGCGTAGGCCGGCAGCTGCAGCTCCAACTAGATCCCTAGTCTGGGAACCCCCTATGCCTACGCCGCAGGTGCAGCCACATAAAAGACAAAAAGACAAAATGACAGAAAAAAAAAAAGGAAGAAGAAGAAAGATGATATAAAACATATAAGAGGCAAAGGATTTGTAGGATAGGAAAAGATAAAGATATTAAGACCAAAGACAGAGAAATCAAGTCAGAAGTTGGTATGTGGTAACTGCTCATCACGAATTTCCAGAACAATATTGATTTTAGATATATTATACCTCTGTGCATACAAACAGTGGAAAGTATAATGGAAATCTAAATATTTCAGCATCCAAGCTCTATCTTCCAAAAGCAGCCACATACACACACACATGCACACAAACACATGTGTGCACGTGCAAAACTTCCCCAAATCTTATGTCCAGACATAAAGTAACAAGTTCCATTATCTTAGAAGCAGAAATGCATAACAATAAACTAGTGGGGAAAAATGTAAGTATGACAAAATTGAATGTTGGGAGTAAAGAAAAACCTTCAAAGTACTAAATGAATATGGAGCCTCTGATAATAATAGTGAAATTGAGAAAAAGAAGAAACAGAAGCCTAAGTAAATCCTTCAAAAGGAGCCTTAGGGAAGTACATTCCCCAAAAACCCTGCAACTTAAATCACTAGGCATTGACTGCACCTGTGTACTCACAGTAACAAGGACAAACATGGACTCTTACTTCCCAACAGCATTTTAGCAATTTCCCTTTTACCGTGGGGGAAACATCTCTTGCTTCAATAAATAACAGATTTCGTCAAATGAAAGAACAATACCACTAATGATAACGAACGTAGTTACTCTGGGACCCTGCAACATGCCTTTTATATTTCAGCCTATGAAGGAAATACTTTATCCTGATTCTACGTAGGAAAAGACTTCCTCTCAGATTAAGTCACTGGCCGAAAGTTGCCTTAACACAAAAACTGGGACTCACACTCATGTCTGCTTGACACTAAGGCTCTTAACCACTTTATAATGTTTCTACATTTTAAAGACTGAAACTTTCCCAGGAGCACACTACATTTTCTAACAGAAAGTTAAAGGACATGAGAGAATTCTCCCACACACTAAAAAGTAACTAAAATGAACTATCAGTACCTTAAACGCATGTAGCTTTTCATCTCTCAAAGCTAAGACCTCCTTGTGTTGCTTCCTATTTCATCCTGCACAAATACTATCCTTGAAGGCCCCATAAATTGATAAAATGAAAGCTCAGTACATATGAAAGAAGTATTTTACTGTTAAAAGAAAGAGAATGATGTCTCAAAAATTTGAGAAGTGAGTTATACCAGAGCCTCATTAAAATACTCTGTGCCTACAAGGGCTTAACTTCCAGATTTCTGAAGTGCAAATTTTACCTGGGTCGTTATGAGAATGAGGCACCACAAAGACTTGAAGGGGTTTAGTGTCCCATTCATCAGCTCTGTAAGTAATGTCAAATCCTTGCTTCCAAACTCCACCATCTGGATTGTCAAAAGGAATTAGACTGTACACATCTAACATCTAAAAATATAAAAGACAAACAAAAAAAAGTAAGTTTAATCATGTACAACCCTAATTTAAAGTTAATGTTGGAAATACTTAGTTGAAACTACTCACGGCAGTACTCTGTGGATACATTTTAAAAGACAGACCTATTTCTGTAGAGATTAAAGAGTTTAAGGCAGAAATTACATAATTAACCTGATAAATAATCCCCTCCCCCTCCTGCTTCTAATTTCATTCAATTCCTTTCCTCCTGCTTTCCTTCCAACACAGTTTAATAGAAAATGCTAGGAACAGCAAACAAAAAATATTTATTATGATCAAATATTCAACATTTTTAAACACAGTACTGAAAATGATTTTTTTTTTTTTTCGCTTTTTAGGGTCACACCCGCAGCATATGGAGCCAGGGTAGGGGTCAAATCAGAGCTATAGCTGCCGGCCTACACCAGAGCCACAGCAACGCAGGACCCGAGCCATGTCTGCAACCTACACCACAGCTCACAGCAACGCCAGATCCTTAACCCACTGAGGAAGGCCAGGGATCAAACCTGTGTCCTCATGGATGTTAGTCAGATTCATTAACCACTGAGCCATGTCGGGAGCTCCTGAAAATGATTTTTTACTTTGTCTTTATTTTATAATCAATCTTCTATACTTTAAAATCTATATCTGAAAGGAAATGGATCTACAGCTATTCTTTAACTCAGCATGTGTATTTTTATTCTAAAAATAAAACTATAACAGGCTCGAAAGGTTTAAAATGGAAGAATTTAAACAAAGATTCAGCTTTTAAGTATTAAGTGTTTTCTAAGATTCCAATGTACTATAATCTACTTGGACACAAAGGAAAAATACTACAAAGAAACAAAACCAAACAAATCCACAAACTTATTTTCACACTCTCTATAATACTAAGTGTGACAAAGAACACAATTCTCCTTCAGTAAAATTTAAATTATAAAAATTTATGATACATCCTAATTACTATGTAAATCAGTTACAAATTTTTTAAAGATAAGTATAAACCTGAATACAAAGTATTTTAAGACAATCACATATCTTTCACTTGGAAATTTATGATTTAAATAAAATGCTGTCAAGGATGAGGACAAATCCTCGGGAACCACTGGACAAAAGGAAGTATGAACAGTCTCTAATATTCTTTCCAGGTCTTTCTCTGGCCCTGCAGCTCTCAACTTCCATGGTTGCCCTCCAACTCCTTTCTGTTCAACCCAGATTTAGAGCAAAAAAAAAAAAAAAAAAAGATTTTTATCATTTCCCTTTAAAAGGTACTTAATTAAAACCTAAACAAAGCCGAGCCTCACAGAAATAGATATTCCTGCAAACACAGGATCTTGATCCTATCTGTACCTGACTACGCACTAGCAGATGAGACTGGAGGCGCTCAGCCCAGCCAGCTTCACCGTCCCCAGCTTCCGGCTGGGCCTGTGAGCCATGGCTTGGAGATCATATCATGTTCTCTGTCCCCAAGAGTTAGTAAAAATGGCTCTGAAGCAAGGCCAGAGCCAACTCCTTTTGTCCAACTTTAAAATATTCACTCTTTAGGGTTCTACTTCCCAGTTCCAGTTTCTGTTCTAAGGTCCAACCTTAAACACATCTCTCCACTAATTAGCAGAACAGAGCAAATATGAGTGACACACCTGCAGTTTAAGAAACACAGAAGTTGGACTTCCCGTTGTGGTTCAGCGGAAACAAATCTGACTAGCATTCATGAGGACAAAGGTTCGATCCATGGCCTTGCTCAGTGGTTTAAGGATCTGGCATTGCTGTGGCTGTGGTCGCAGATCAGGGGCTGGCAGCTACAGCTCTGATTCTACCCCTAGCCAGGGACGCTCCATATGCTGCAGGTGCAGCCCTAAAAAGCAAAAAAAAAAAAAAAAAAAAAAGAAAGAAACACACAGGAAGTCCTTTGTTTGTTTTTACCTCCACTAGAACAGCACTATCCAAGAGAAATATTACAAGGGCCCAATACATAATTTAAAATTTTCTAGTAAAATAGAACAGGTGAAATTAATTTCAATGATCTCTTTTATTTAACCACAAATAGTTAAAATATTACCATCTCAACATGTAATATAAAAATGAGCTAGAGAGTTTACATTCTTTTCTCATACTAAATGTTCAATACTTTGTGTGTATATCAGAGCACATCTCAACTCAAACTAGCCATATTTGAAGTGCTCATTCACCACAGGCAGACAGTGGCCTTCATACGGGACAGCACAGGTCTAGAACATTTCCCCTCCCTCTCACAAAGGGATATTCAGTAAAAAGAATCTAACCTTACACAGTGCGGAACCTATAATGATACCAGATGCACAATAAGAGTAAGCCCTACAGTAAGAGTAGGGCTTTTCTTATACTCTCTAAAGGAAGGTTAAAAAATAAATAAATCTCTTTAGTCAAATTTGAACCTCTAAAGGCCTTCAACTATTACAAAAAAGACGACCTAAGAGCAGACAGAAAAGACCATAGTCACAAAGTATAAAATGAGAAAAATTAAGAGATATGCAGAAATATGGAATTTTATCACTATAAAGAATATTATTGATCATGTGACTAATCAAATCACTCTACAAAAATAGAAATTAGAATCCAGAGAATTTAGCAACTGAGAACAGATACCAGATTAAATCTAAAAAACAAACAAAACCCCAAAAAACAAAACAAAACAAAAGAAACAAAGCAAAGCCCAGTGATTATTAATGAATGTAAATATTACCTGCACATCTGACCTCTGACTTCCACTCTGTGAAGCAAACAAACAGTCTTCAGGGTCGACTGTGAGAGACAACTGTTTTGATGACAGAAGAGGTGAACCAAAACCTTGGCTGAAATTCCCTTGTGAGTTTTTTGGACCATCCTCCACAGACTCACTCAAATTGATGACCGAGTCTTTAATATTTGAGATGATCTCATTATTCTCAGCTAGCAAACGTTCCAAATGGTCGATTTTTTCTTGCAACAATGAGAGCTGGCCCTACAATAAAATAGAAAAAAGCAGTAATATGAAATTCTAATACAGTTCTGCTGAGAAACACAACATTTTTTAACTATGTGTCTGCCTAAGAAGGCAGGCAGTCACTCTTCACTTTCCATTTTTATAAGTGGGATCACAGAAAGCATGAATAGCTGGCAGGGTTAAAATCCCAACTTACAGCAGAAGATTTTTTCCATGGCTGCAATCTTTGTTTAAGCACATTTTAAAATGTGCAACAGAAAGACCAGAAGTATCTGGGGATATATTTCCTATTACGCCAAACCTAGCCCTGAATATAAGTTATTTGAGAATCTAAAATCACGAAGTACAACCCCATAGTATATTCAGGTAAGAAATTTTAAATTTAACCATAATTGATTCCATTTATCCATAAGAGCAAAAAAGTAAGCCTCTGAAAAAGATCATTCCATCAGTAACACTAGTGAACCTAAATAAGAACTATCAATAGAAAAGTCAACTAGTCAGGTCTTAATAAGCAATTTTATGAAACAAGATTGGCCTGAACATCCCCCAAGCAACCACACTGTAAGTCATTTAGATTGCTTCTACTATACTGTGTGACTTTTAGGGTTTGTTTTTTTTTTTTTTAACTGATCAGGCTTGCCGTCTCTAAGTATAAACCTTGCTATATAGAGCAACACCTAAACTTAGGAGAGCAATGACAACCTTGGTCTTGTTCACGCCTATATCCTGGGCCCCAAGTACAAAGTACTTATACATTTGTCACATGGCCCTCTTCAATTCAACAACAGTTCTTTAGCGAACACCTGCTGTTCCAGGCATAGTGACACATATTAGAAAGAGAGATGTGCATTAGATATGGGTCCCTGTCTGAACATGCAGGCGACACTATCATCTGTGGCACAGCAGTAGCAACAGCCTACCCCTTGACCTCAAAAAAGCATACATTAAAGCTTAATAAAATAACTGTATGCATAGTAAACCAACAATTGTGGAGATTAAGAAACAAAAAATTCTATTACCAGTGAACAACAGGAAGATAGAAAGGAGGAAGGGAAAGAAAAAAGGAGGAAAAAACTACCTAAATGTCGAAAAGCAAAGGATTGGTCAAATGGTACGCTGAATATCATGAAACAGTTTGTAGTCACTGAAAATTCAGAAATACAATTTTTAAAAAGGGAAATATATAGGAAAGTACTTCAAAGGGATATGGTGAAGAAAAGCAATTTTTAAATAGTATGTATGAAAAAATAAAAACAGCATAAAGGATATGATCCCCTTTTGAAAAATAATGCATATGGAAGGCCAGGATCAAGATGGTAAAAATGGGTTTATGGGTATTTTCACTCTTCCTTTGTCTGTTGTGAGTGGTTGTGGATTCTCTAATGGGGAGGCCAAGAGAAAGAAGGGCTCTACTCCCAGGCACTGGCCAGCTCAACAAGGGGAAGGGAGAACCAACAGAGTGCTGTCGACCAAGAGAAGGCCACTTCGGCAACTATGTGACAGAAGTGAGAAGGGACTAGAGGAGACATTTTAGAATAAGAAAAAAGTAGCCAAAATGAGAAGCAAACCAGTAGGAAATCACCTTGGGAGGTGAGGGGGATAGATGACACTACAGATGAATACCCAAAGCCTTGACCTTAGAGAGACAAGGAACACAAAATGGCCATGCCCCTCCTCAGACCTGGAAGATGCTCTTAGGCCTCTCTACTTAAGACACATGGGACAGAAAGAGCCTCCTACAGGTTGGAACAGTGTTCCTTGAGGGCACCTGTCGCCTCTAGGGGGAAGCCTGTTCATCAGTGTATAGAGAAGCATGAAGTGCAAGGTCTTAGCAATGAACTCATCCTGCAAGACAAGCCCCAATTCCCCTAGAGAAAATCAGGAGAGAATAAGGATCTGTCCTTGACTAAATGGCAAAGCAAAGTAAATGTGATGGATCAGTGCAACACTTGTCCAAGGTCCAAAGAGAAGCCAGTTGAACCATGCAGACTGCAGGTCAAGCAGTTAATTGGTATTATACAACAAATGTTTCTTCATAGGCACACACTGATATTGGTTCACTGGTTCTCAGTGGAAAGGCCAAAGGGAAACCCCTGGCATAGCCCAAAGGTCACCCAAAGAAGCTGAAAATATTTGAGAGTCAGGTACACAGCTAACTAATCTGCATATATTTTCCTAAACAAACATGCTATCAAAGGCTGTCTGAAATTAGGGAAAAACTTTTCTTCACTCATTATCACAATACCACAGACAGCGGCTTTTGAAATCACTTCTGACGAATTCTGCTGAATATTTCCAATACTAAAGACACAAGCCTACTTCAGTGATGCTTGCAATTTCTACCGCAGCAGGTGACAACAGTAAATCAAGTTCCTCTGATTCCAAGCAGAATGAGAACATGTTGACTTGTTTTGCCTACAGTAAAGCCACAACCTCCATAAAATAAAACCTTAGTTTTGTCTAAAATACCACCACCCCAGACCTTTTAAAGATGCCACATACTATAAATTAATACCTGGGTGCCCTTGTTTCTCTATTGTGCCCACTGTGGATTCTCTAATGTGGAGGCCAGATCTTTTATACTTTCAGGAAAAGATAATCCTAGATGCGTGCATATAGCAGAATTGCCTAAAGCTTAACAAGAATGTGTCGTGAAAGAAGAGGGCTCTCTTTAGGAATATTCTCACCATGGCCCTGGTCCCATAACCCTTGGATGAGAGTACAGTTCAAGATAAACATTACAGGCAATGGATGTTTCATGAAAAAGGATCCTGCAGGCACTAAAGATGACTTTCAATCTCACTGTAGTTTTAAAGATACAATTAATGATCAGTACCTGGAATTCTGTACTGAGTTAATAAGTCCACAGAGAAAATTGTGGCCTAGGGATATGTTAGCATAAGGGTCTAATGAAAATCATTTTTTAAACTTTCTTATGCAATGGAATAAAGCCTCCCGCCAAACAGCTGAAATTCATGAAATACACACACCTCCAAAGCAAATTCTGCACACATGACACAGAAGAGTGATATGACCTTAAAAAGATGCACTTGTAGTCTGCATTAAAGTAAAAGAAATCACAGATAATGTTTCAATTATGCTGACAAGTCAAAGGATGCTGATGGTAATATCGAAAAAGACAATTTTCTGTAGGGCAAGAAAATCACTTGTGAGAAAACCATTTTATTCTTTGATTTGCTAATCAGTTCCAGAGAGAGGCCACAGTGTTGCACTGTCAAGGAGTGGGGAAGGA
The DNA here is from genome assembly GCF_016906955.1 of Phacochoerus africanus. NCBI lineage: Eukaryota > Metazoa > Chordata > Mammalia > Artiodactyla > Suidae > Phacochoerus > Phacochoerus africanus. The sequence continues at coordinate 114,696,931 of NC_062547.1, read as the reverse complement.
GGTCAAGACATTTGATTTACTATGCTTTTGGTGAAAGAGAAAAAACTGAGAAAAAAAAAATCACTGATAGCAAAGACTTCAAGAAATAAAATTTAGAGCCTACTACAAGCAAACTGGAATCTGTACCCACACAGCCCTATGAACAAAAACCAATCCATGTACATCTACTGCTAAATTCAAAAACTTAATTTATACATCATTCTTCCTTCCTGATACCAGGAAAAAATGTGCCCTCCCCTCTCTCTGCTTCAAAGGCCAGCACTCCACTGGTAAGCTCCATACTCATTTCTCTCAAAAGCTCAAAGGCAGTATATTCTTTTGGTTAAACTCTCTCAACGCTGTATCATCAAATTTCCCTTCTAAAAGCAACTAATCTTCAACAGTATAATGACATATAGGGTCCAACTATATGAAATTGCCATTCTCATAACCTCAAAAGAGTCAAATGTTGCCAATTTCTCATGGTTCAACTTGACATTATATCCTATCTAAAAAAGAAATCAGGAGTTCCCGTCGTGGCGCAGTGGTTAACGAATCCGACTAGGAACCATGAGGTTGCCGGTTCGGTCCCTGCCCTTGCTCAGTGGGTTAACGATCCGGCGTTGCCCTGAGCTGTGGTGTAGGTTGCAGATCCGGCGTTGCCCTGAGCTGTGGTGTAGGTTGCAGACGCGGCTCAGATCCCGCATTGCTGTGGCTCTGGTGTAGGCCCGTGGCTACAGCTCCGATTCAACCCCTAGCCTGGGAACCTCCATATGCCGTGCGGGAGCGGCCCAAGAAATAGCAACAACAACAACAACAACAAAAGACAAAAATAAATAAATAAATAAAAAAGAAATCAAACTCCCTTAGCCTCACTATTCCCTTTGAAGCCCCACCCACTCATGGACATAGAGATTATCAATAGTTTAAATATTCCCCCTTCCTTACAAACTCCTATTTCCTTCTCTTCCCATTCCAATTAGCATCTGCACACTACTCCACCAAGAGTCCCTGAAAAGTCCCCAGAGGCTACCATGCTATCAAGCCTGATAAGCAAACACTATACACACTTAACATCTCGAGGATCATATGGCACAGTGGACCACTCCTTCCTCCTAGAAACATTTTCTCTACTCGCTCCAACACAACATGCTCTTGTTTTTCCTTCTGCCAACTGCTTATGAGCCTCCTCCTCCTCTTTCCAGTATCTAAATGATGGAGTAGCCCTCAAGGTGACCTCCTGAGACCTCTGGCTTCTCTACACTGCCTGAAATCATCTCATCCATTCCTTGGTTTCGATTTCATTTTCTGTACTGATGTCTCCCATAGTTTTACCTTCAATTGAAACCTCTTGTCCAAAAAACAGACCCCTATATTCAAATGATTACCTGACTTCTCAACCTGGGTTTCAAACTTAAGTCCAAAAGATTACATTCCCAAAAAAGTTATCTCAGGTCTTTACAAAGCAGCTTTAATCTCCACCTCGTTGGCCACTTTCAAAATCTTGGTGACATAACTGATACTTCCTCCTTCCTCACCCTGCTCACACATCTCCACCTATCTGCAAGCTCTTTCATCCTACTTCCAAAATACTTGCTGAATCAGTTTGCCTCGTTCCTTCTCAATTGCTCCCTACTGGTCCAAGCCACCAACAATCTCCCCTAGCCTGGTAAGGCAGCCTTTTAACTTATTTCCCACATTCATAGCCTTTAACCACGCCCTCTAGGATGTAATTATCTTTATTACAATCCGGTGCTAGTTTCTTATCATACTTAAACAAAACAAAACAAACAAACAAAAAAAACACCTCACACTCGACTCAATAAGGCTGTACACATCTATCTCCACCCCCACCTCTCTTTCTCCCATCCAGTTCAGCTTCACTCTGATCTTATCTCAGTTCTACACCAGCCTCTCCTCACCTCAGCTCAAGACTTTGGTACATGTTTTCTCTTTACACGATGCTTCAAAACTCTGCATACTCTTCCCAAGACAGCCTATCTAAAATAGGCCTCCTCATGTAATACTCTACATCAGCTTATTTTTTTGTTTGTTTGTTTCTTTCACAGCACTTACACCTATTTTATTCATGTACTGCTTCCCTATCTTCATCACTAAATGAATCATTATATTCAGAACCAGCACCATAGCTATGTTACTCACCATTGCACCCTGATGCCTAGCACAATGTCTGGCACACAAGAGGACTGTAAATATTCATTGGGGGGGGGGAGGAGAGAAAAACAGTGTGTAATATTTTTCTAAGACAAGGAAGTATTAAATGTCATTTTTTGATGCATAAACCTACACCCAAAATAATACAAATAAAAATAGCAATTTTTAAAGAAAGGAAATCCAGAAAAAAATCTTCACTGTAACCTCCAAAGTAGGTAAAAGAGTCAGAAGTCTTAAGTAGTGGGGTGATCTTCATGGACTGTTTGGGAAATGACAGAAAACTGACCCCTGTTCAGACCCAGGGTGAGAATTATGTCCAAGTGAGTAGAGTAAAACATGTGGTTTCTTTCCTGGGGCAAAGATTATGGATCTGTACAGTCCAATCGAAGTTTTCAAGTCTCACTATCTTCAATAACCACGGATCAATGGGCTATGATTTTCAACTGATGGGGATGGAGGGAGTCTGGAAAAAGAACCCTGAGATGATTCTAGAATCCTTTCTATCATAGTAGTGATATAAGATCTTCATTCACCCAAAGCAAGTTTTCAACTAAGAGAACTCTAGAGGAAACAGTACTATGCCATGTATAATGTAACCACCAAGCATTCAAAAGAAACAAAAGAAATAAAACTTTACCCCATATGTGTGCATGTATCTGAAACTTCAGATCTACATCCCCTTTCATTTATGTTTTTTTAACCCTTTATATCTAATTTTGTTAGATTCAGCATATCACTCCAGCACATCATGATTTTTCTAGACTTGAAGTGCCCTTAGTTTAGCAGTTTGGGTGCGCTAGCCCTAACAGTAACCATCAGACTCACCAGAAAGGCTGCTCGAAATTATAGATCACCAGGATCCATTCAGCAGTAGGGCCCCAGAAATTGTAATGTTTATGCTCCACAGGTGACTCTGGTGATCAGCCAGGTCTAGGATCTATGGCTGTGACTTCATGCATTTCAGTCAAATATCTAAGAGCATGCAGCCAAGAATAAAGCATTTGGCAAGTCAGTAATCTGGGTTCTAGTTCCAGACTTCTTCCCTTGCTGGGAAACTCGAAAAGTGGGAGCAACACTAAAAGAGGCACAAGGACTGCTTGGAACAAGGAAGAAAAGCAGCAGCTACCAATAGCAGTCATGCATGAGGAGGAAGAGCATTCATCACTGAAGAAACCAACAGTCAGCATAGTAGTCACATAACCACTGCAGATTTCATCAGTTTTTACCCCACATGTATTCACATTCACTGACCTCAGCCACATGTGTCCCTTCCCACTTTGTCCCCACCTACCCACCTCTGGACCCCAATGACAACAATGGAAGCCACTCCAGGTCTCTGTGGGAGCTCATGTGCAAGATTCCAGCTTGGATTTCCACTGCCATGGGAGCCACTGCAGCTGTACACTTGCAAGCTGCCACCAATCTGATGTATATCACCAGCACCTGTGCATGCCTAAGAAGAACCTGTGCAGCCATGGGAAAACATGCCTACAGTTAGGTCCCCTAAAGCTGCTTGTATGTCAGGATGAGGTCCTGTCTTCTGTCACTGGGAGGTACAACTGTACCCACCTACAGCTAGACCCTCCTGCTGTGCATGTCCCCAGCCTTCCCCTGTCACCAGCCTCCATGTCCATAGTGAGAGTGAATAATCACAACAGTACACATTGACAATCAGGGCCCCTGCAACTACCAGTACACTCCTATTTGGCTCCAACCTTGCTGCCTGCCTTTCAGTGCCAACTACATGAATACTGCAACCATCGCCACCACTACACTGAACTCTGCAGCTGGCTCCTACAACCAAATGTGTATATACTACCAGGTCTGGCCATCATAGCTATCTGCTCTGATACCTAGCCAGCAAACTTAGCAGAGCCAAGGAGGACTCAAACAGCCACTGTAGCCACTGTAAACACCCTTCAGTACTTACCAAAGACCATACATATTAATACTGAGGACTTCAGTGGCCTAAGCCAAAGAGATATCACACTGTCCCCCTTCCCCCCAAAAAACTAATACAGCCACACATCCCTGCACCTGAAGCCTTGTACCACTGGACCTGGGGCACAGGATGTTCCAGCATGCCCCCACCCACATATGAAAGGCTCCCCTTACTGAAGTCAGTCCATAAAGTTTGAAAGAGGTCACCGCCTCAAATATAGACACCTTTACTAGACTACAAGAATCAGGGAAACATGACTCCACCAAAGGAATACAGTAAAGCTCTAGTAACTGGTCCTAAAGAAATGAAGATGTGGGAATTGCCCAACAAATAATTCAAAACAATTGTCCAAAAAACACTCAAGGAGTTACAATGGAACACGGATAAGCCATTTAGCAATATCAGAAAAACAGTGTAAGAAAAAAAACGATAAGTTCAACAAAGAGATGGAAAACCTAAGTAAGAACCAAACTGGAGTTTCCTGATTGCTCAGCAAGTTGAAGATCTAGAGTTGTCACTACCAGTTACTCTGGTTACTGCTGTCATGCAGGTTTGATCCCTGGCCCAGAAACTTCTGCTAGCTGTAGATATGGCAAAATAAATAAATAAATAAATAATTTAAAAAAGAACCCAACAGAAACTGTTGAGCTGAAGAATACAGTGATCAGCAGAGATCTTTAACATCAGACTTGACTAAGTGGAGGAAAGAACAAGTGAGCTCAAAGACATCGTTTGAAATCATCCAATCAGAGGAGAAAAAAGAAAAAGGAATGAAAAAAGAATTTTTTAAAAAGCCTACATGTTCTGTAGGATACTACAAACAAAGGAACCAATTGGCAAATTATTGGCGTTTGAGAAAGAGAAGTGTGCAGAAAACTTCTTTAATGAAATGGCTAAGAATTTCCCCTAACTGAAGAGAGATTTGAATAGCAGGTTCATGAAGCTCTATGTAACCATACCAAATCAACTTCAAGAGATCATCTCCAAGACACAGTGTAACAAAACTGACAAAAATCAAAGACAAAGAAAAATCTTAAAAGCTGGAGAGGAAAAAAAAAAAAAAAGCTTGTAATGTACAAGGGAACTCCCATTAGTCTACTAGCAGATTTCTAAGCAAAAATCTTACAGGGCAAAAGTGAGTGGGATGACATATTCAAAGTGCTAAAACAAGAAAACTGCCAACCAAGGATACTTTAGTGGGCAAAATAGAAATGAAGAAGAAATAAACACTTTCCCAGGCAAAAACAAACAAACAAACAAAAACTAAGGAATTCATCACCACAGCAACTGTTTTACAAGAAATGCTGAAAAAAAAGTCTTCAAGCTGAAATTAATACAAAGTAGTAACATGAAAAAATGGAATATACAAAACACACAGCTAAAGGTAAGTACATAGTCAAATTCAGAATACTCTAATACTATAATATGGGGGAATGGAGTATTAACATTTTACTCTACTAAAAAAGTTAAAGACCAAGAACATTAAAATAACTATAGCTACAATAATTTGTTAATAATTTGTTAATGGATATACGATATAAAAAGAGGTAAACTGTGATGTCAAAAACGAAGTGGGAAGTAAAAGAATAAAGTTTTCTATGTGACAGAAGTTAAGTCGTTATCATGGTTAAAATAGACTGTTAAAACTATTTAAAAAAAAATTTTTTTTTTGCTTTTTTTCAGGGCTGCACCTGTGGCATAGGGAAATTCCCAGGCTAGGGGTCAAATCGGACCTACAACAGCCAGCCTATGCCACAGCCACAGCAATGCAGGATCTGAGCTGTATCTGTGACCTACACCACAGCTCAAGGCAACGCCAGATCCCTGACCCACTGAGCAAGGCCAGAGATTGAACTTACACCCTCATGGATACTAGTCAGATTCATTTCTGCTGCACCACAATGGAAACACCTATAAAATATTTTACGTAAGTCTCATGGTACCCACAAGGCAAAATGCTACAGAAGACTCAGAGAAGATAAAGAGAAGAGAATCAAGTCATCTATCACAAAGGAAGGCATCAAGAGAGGAAGAAAGAACAAGGGAACTACAAAACAGCCAGACAAGATATTAGAAACTTCTTACCAATTAGTAATTACTCTAAATATAAATGGACTGAATTATCCAAACAAAAGACAGAGTGGTTGGGTGGATAAATATCAAGACTTAACTATATACTGCCTACAAAATACTCTAAATATAAACGGACTGAATTATCCAAACAAAAGACAGAGTGGTTGGGTGGAAAAACATCAAGACTTAACTATACACTGCCTACAAAATACTCACTTCAGCTTTAAGGACACACACAAATTTAAAGTAAAGGGGTGGAAAAAGATATTCAGTGCAAATGGAAACCAAAACTGAACAGGGATAAACATATTTCTATCAAACAAAATAGATTCTAAGCCATAGATGATAAAAAGAAACAAAAAAAGCCATTATATATTGACAAAGGGGTCAATTAATGAAAAACATATAATAATCTTAAATATATATGTGCCCAACATGGGAGCACCTAAATATATTAAGTGATTATTAACAGAACTGAAGGGAGAAACAGACAATAGAATAATAGTGTGGGACTTCAATACCCCACTTTCAACAAAGAGATCATACAGACAGAAAATCAACAAGGAATTGTTGGACTTTAGAACAAATATACCTAATGGACATACAGAGAATATTTTATCTAATAGTAGCAGAATACACATTCTTTTCAAGTACACATGGAACAGTCTCCAGAATAGACCATATAGGTCACAAAGCAAGTTTAGCAAATTTAAGAAGACTGAAAGCATATGATGTATTTTTTCCATCAGAATGGAATCAAACTAGAAATGAACTAACAGGAGGAATGCTGGAAAATCATAAATATGTGGAAATTATACAACATACCCCTGAATAGCTAATGTGTCAGAGAAGAAAGCAAAAGGGAAAACAAAAAAATATCTTTATATAAATGAAAATGGAAACACAGCATACCAAAACCTAGTAAATGATGCAAAAGCAGTTCTTTTTTTTTCCTGCTTTTTAGGGCCACACTTGCAGCATATGGATGTTCCCAGGCTAGGGGTCTAATTGGAGCTACAACTGCCGGCCTACACCACAGTGACAGCAATGCCAGATCCGAGCCTTATCTGCAAACTACACCATAGCTCATGGCAATGCTGGATCCTTAACCCACTGAGTGAGGCCAGGGATCGAATCTGCAACCTTATGGTTCCTAGTCTGATTGGTTTCCACTGTGCTATGACACAAACTCCAAAAGCAGTTCTTAAAGAGAAGTTTACAATGATAAATGCTGACATTAAGAAAAAGAGAAATATCAAATAAACAACATAATCTTACACCTCAAGGAACTAGATAGAGAAGGAAGAACAAGATAAGTCCAAAGTTAGTTGAAGGAAAGAATTAATAAAGATTAGAGCAGAAACAAGATGGAAAGATATCCTTTGCTCATGACTCAAAAGAATATTGTTAAAATGTCCATATTACCCAATCCCATTCCTATCAAAATTCAGCGCAATCCCTATCAAAATTCCAATGGCATTTTAACAAAAATAGAAAAAACAGTCAAAGTTTGTATAGAATGAAAAAATACTTCAAAAAGCTAAAGCAATCTTAAGAAAGAAAAATAATACACCCTCACACCATGCACAAAAATAAACTCAAAAGGGCTGAAAGACTTAAATATACGACAGGACACCATCAAACTCCTAGAAGAAAACATAGGCAAAACACTCTCTGACATCAACCTCATGAATATTTTCTCAGGTCAGTCTCCCAAAGCAATAGAAATTAGAGCAAAAATAGACCCATGGGACCTCATCAAACTGAAAAGCTTTTGCACAGCAAAGGAAACCCAAAAGAAAACAAAAAGACAACTTACAGAATGGGAGAAAATAGTTTCAAATGATGCAACTGACAAGGGCCTAATCTCTAGAATATATAAACAACTTATACAACCCAACAGCAAAAAAGCCAATCAATCAATGGAAAAATGGGCAAAAGACCTGAAGAGACATTTCTCCAAAGAAGATATACAGATGGCCAACAAACACATGAAAAAATGCTCAACATCGTTGATTATAAGAGAAATGCAAATCAAAACTACCATGAGATACCACCTCACACCAGTCAGAATGGCCATCATTAATAAATCCACAAATAACAAGTGCTGGAGGGGGCGTGGAGAAAAGGGAACCCTCCTACACTGTTGGTGGGAATGTAAACTGGTACAGTCACTATGGAGAACAGTTTGGAGATACCTTAGAAATCTATCCATAGAACTTCCATATGACCCCGCAATCCCACTCTTGGGCATCTATCCGGACAAAACTCTACTGAAAAGAGACACGTGCACCCGCATGTTCATTGCAGCACTATTCACAATAGCCAAGACATGGAAACAACCCAAATGTCCATCGACAGATGACTGGATTTGGAAAATGTGGTATATATACACAATGGAATACTACTCAGCCATAAAAAGGAATGACATAATGCCATTTGCAGCAACATGGATGGAGCTAGAGAATCTCATCCTGAGTGAAATGAGCCAGAAAGACAAAGACAAATACCATATGATATCACTTATAATTGGAATCTAATATCCAGCACAAATGAACATCTCCTTAGAAAAGAAAATCATGGACTTGGAGAAGAGACTTGTGGCTGCCTGATGGGAGGGGGAGGGAGTGGGAGGGATCGGGAGTTTGGGCTTATCAGACACAACTTAGAATAGATTTACAAGGAGATCCTGCTGAATAGCATTGAGAACTTTGTCTAGATACTCATGTTGCAACAGAAGAAAGGCTGGGGGAATAGCCTGACCCCCTTGCTGTACAGTGGGAAAAAAAAAAAAAGATTAAAAAAAAAAGAAAGAAAGAAAGAAAAATAAAGATGGAGGCATCACACTTCTTGATTTTAACTGTACTACAAAGTTACAGAAATCAAAATACTATGGTAATGGCATAAAAACTGACACATATGTCAATGGAACAGAATCAAGAGCTTAGAAATAAATCCTCATCTATGTTTGTCAACTAATATTTGACAAAGGAACCAAAAATACTCAACAGAGAAAAGATACTCTCTTTCATAAATAGTGCTGAGAATATTGGAAAACCACATGCAGAAGAATGGAATTAGATCTCTCTTATACCACTGAAATGTATCCAAAATTTAAAGTTAAGAACTGAAACTGTTGGAGTTACTGTTGTGGATCAAACCCAAATAGTGTCCAAGAAAATGTGGGTTCGATCCCTGGCCTCACTCAGTGGATTGAGGATCTGGCATTGTTGAGAACTGTGGTATAGGTCACAGACCCAGCTCAGATCTGGCACTGGTGTGGTTGTGGTGTAGGCTGGCAAATGTAGCTCCAATCTGACCCCTAGCCAGGGAATATCCATGTGCCACAAATGCAGCCCTAAAAAGACAGAAAACAAACAAACAAACAAACAAAAAAACCTGAAACAGTAAAACCTCCAGAGAAAGAAAACATAAGGAAAATGTTGACAGTGATTTGGATAACAATTTTTTGGATATGACACCAAAATCTCAAGCAACAAAAGTAAAAATTACTGGAGTTCCTATTGTGGTGCAGTAGAAATGAATCTAACTAGCATCCATGAGGATGTGGGTTTGATCCCTGGCTTTGCTCAGTGGCTTGGAGATCCATCGTTGCCATGAGCTATGGTGTAGGTCCAAGATGTGGCTCAGAACTTCTATATGCCAAGGATGCAACCCTAAAAAGCACAAAAGAAAAAAAAAGAAGAAGAAGCTACAAGAATTAGTGAGTGGGACTACACTGAACTGTAAGATTTCTGCATAGCAAAAGAAATCATCAACAAATTGAAAAAGGAACCTATAGGATAAAAGATTTTCAAACATATACCTAATAAGGGGTTAATACCCAATATACAAGGTGCTCATATAACTTAATAGCAATAATAATAATAATAATCTGATTAAAAAATGGGCAGAGGAACAGAAATTTTTCCAAGGACGATATACAGTCAGCCAACAGATACATGAAAAGGTGCTTGCATCACTAATCATCAGAGAAATGCAAATCAAACCTGCAATGAGATATCACCTCATTATGGGTAGAACAGTTGTCATCAAAAAGACAAGAGATACCAAGTGTTGGTGAGGGTGTAGGGAAAAGAGAACCCTTGTGTACTATGGGTAGAATATAAACTGGTGCAGCCTCTATGAAAAACAGAATAGAAGTTTCTCAAAAAAGTAAAAATAGAACTGTCACATGATTCAGCCATCCCACTTCTGGGTATATACCAAAAGGAAAGGAAAACAGGATCTCAAAGAAATATCTGCACTCCCGCGTTCATTGCAACATTATTCACAACAACCATGGTATCAACACTAAGTGTCCATCAATAGATGAATAAGGAAAGCATGGTATGTATGCATACACACACACTCTCTCACACACTATTTAGCCATAAAAAAAGAAGCACATCCTCTGTCTGTGACAATACAGCTGGGCCTTGAGAACATCATGCTAAGTGAAATAAGTCAAAGACATACACTGTGTGATATCACTTATATGTGGAATCTAAAAAAATTATAGAAACAGAGAGTAGAATGGTAGTTACCAGGGGCTGTGCAGAGGGGAAAATGGAGAGATATTAATCAAATGGTACAAACTCTCAGTTATAATATGAATAAATTCTGGGGATCTAATGTATAGCATGATGATTATAGTTAATGATTCTATCTATATACTATCTATCTATCTATATATACTACCTATTTATCTACTTGTTTCACCACAAAACAGAAATGGTAATTTATGTGAGATGATGGATGTGTTGACTAATATTATTATCATAATCATTTTTTATAAGTACCATGCGCTAACCAATTGCGCCGCTGGAGCTACAATGGTAATCATTTTTTAACAGATACATGTATCAAATCATCACTTGTACATCTTAAACTTATTAAACGTTATACAGAAATTATATCTTAATAAAGCTGGAAAATAAAATAAGATAAACAATAAAGCCAAGCCCAATTTGAATTATGGCTCCACTCTTTTTTCTTTTAATGGCCGCCCCTGTAGCCTATGGAGGTTCTGGGGTTAGGAGTTGAATCGGAGCTGCAGCTGGGGCCTACCTTGCAGCCACAGCAATACCAGATCCAAGCTGCATCTGCAACCAAAGCCTCAACTTATGGAAACATATGGCTCCACTATTAATGGCTGTATAACCTTGGACAAGTTACATAATTCTCTGTGCCTCAGTTTCCTCATCTGTAAAACAGGGATAACTAATAATACCAAACCCACAAGATGGTTGTGATCATTAAATTCGTTTGCATATGCAAATCAGTTTAAAGAATGTGTGATATCAGAGTTTCCATCATGCCTCAGTGGAAATGAATCTGACTAGTATTCACAAGGACGCAGGTTCCATCGCTGGTCTCACTCAGTGGGTTAAAGATCCAGCACTGTGGTGAGGTGTGGTGTAGGTCAAAGACACAGCTCAGATCTGGGGTTGCTGTGGCTGTGGTGTAGGCCAGTGGCTACAGTTCCAATTCGACCCCTAGCCTGGGCATCTCCATATGCCATAGGTGTGGCCCTAAAAAAAGTCTTATATGCTAGGCAGAATAATGGGCTGCCAGTGATGTCCATATCCTAATCCCTGAAACCTGTGACTCTGTTACTTTTCATGGCAAACGGGACTTTGCTGTTGTGATTAACTTAAGGTTTTAGAGATGTGGAGATTGTCCTAGCCTATTCAGGTAGTCCCAACACAATCACCTGGAACCTTATAATGGAAAAGAAGGAGATTGCAAGAGTCAGAGCCAGAGGAGATACGAAGACAGCTATGCCTCCAAAAGGAAAGCAGGCCTGCCAACATCCTGATTTTAGTCAAATAAGACTCAGTTCATTTAAATTTAAAAATATTTTCCAGGAAAAGAAACATCCACATCTTCATCCTGGATAATTTTAGGGTCAATGAACAAAAAGTGTTTTAAAGCCATTCTGGAGCTATGGTGAAGCAAGTTGAGTAAGAGGTTATACTTCAGATTGCCAGGTAAACACCATGGTAGCTAAGACCAAAGCAGCAGAGGTGGAGGAATACGAAACCATTTGACTGGACTGAGGAACTGGGAAGGGGAGGGTGGGGCAAGAAAAGAAGGAAAATGGCCTCTTCTTTTTTGCTGAGAAATTGGCAGGATGGCAGGTGGCATTTTAGGAAAACAAGAAATACTGGCGAAGGAGCAGAGTGAGGGGCAAAAGGTTCCATTCTGAAGCTATTAGATAGGTCAACTATTGCATGTCAATGTCACACAGATATGCAAGTCTGAAAGTCAGGAGAATATATAAACCTGAGTGGTTCGTACCAATATGAATTTAAAGCAGTGGGAACGAAAGGGATTACCTAGAGAGAGTGCACAGATCTGCCTTTTATTCATCATAAAAAGACTCACCAGGCCATTCTCATATATCCTCAGTTAAGAACCACTGCATTAAAGCTAAATATAGGAACAGAGATTTGGTAAAAAGAGAGTCTGTATTTCCAGCAGGGGTGTTACCAGTATTATGTAGTTCCTAGTCAGTCAGCTGCTATTCAACTATATAGAAAAATCCCACTATTTAGTCAGCTCTCAGGCACTTTATAAGAAAGCGTTTTGGTTTGATGAAATGACAAGCTATCTAAGTGACCATTCCACCTCTTAAGATACACAGTGCTAAAGCCAGAGATAGTGTGAACCAAGGCTGTGGCCACAGTTGCGTATGTTACCCTACTTCTCTATCTAAAACCACAAACCACAGTTACAAAAAAACCTTTCAGTGGTACTGCCCAGATCTGGAGCTTATCCTCCTTGAATCTTCTCCAAGGTATTGTCTTTTTGCTTCCTTCCGCTTGTCCATTCAAAGAAATAAATGTCCTCACCATGTGAGCACAAAGAATGCTTAAGTAATACCTTGCCAAAACACAGGAATAAGGCACTCTTTGCCCTGGAAATCATCATTCATAAATCTCACACCTGCCACGGAGTGATAGTAAAAGAGGTTGCTCAGACGTAGGTATATGAAAAGAGTGCCAAGTGACGGTGAAGGGAAGAGCTGGGACACCAAGTTCCCCATCCCTTGCTTCCAGCAGGGGACCCCAAAGACTCATGGTTGCAAGTGCACACCCTCTTTGTAGCAGCTGGAATCACCACAGAGGGTCCCAGGCTTGAGCCAGAATAACAACAGGCCCTACTGGTTTTCCCCATCTGCGTAATCCCCATCCTCTCATCACCTCCACAAGTGAGGGTGGGACTCCAGTTGCTGGTGCTTTCTGCAGGCTCCAAAACACAGCTTTCCTTCCACCCTGTGGGTTTCCACATGTTTATTTAGATTAGAACTGTAGTGCCCCCACCCACACCAGCCCAATGCAGCAGCACAGAAACCACCTTCCTGTTGAGGCATCATTTTAGGCACCAAGTTACTGTATTAAGCGAAATTCTACAGAACGGCTATCTTTTTAAAAATGATTAATAGAACAAGGGCCTGTAAGTACCCAAAATGTTTAGATTCTAAAATATTTTCATACACTGCAGTTTTATTACCTTCAAATATATTTAATAACTGTAATTAAGTGGCACTAAGCAAATTACGTGTTGACTAAAAGAATTCTTTCTGTAATTCAGCCCTTTGCAAACTGTTCTACGGAATATTACTTTTCTTCATATTTATTGCAACTTTTTCTAAAACCACACTAATTTTCCTCTAAAACATATTTCATACTTTTAATGGAATGTCTATTCTCAAGCCTAGCATTCTGAGATAGTATGTCAACACTGTATCCCACTCAAGAACATACATAACAAAGGATTTTCCATTGTGGTTCAGCGGGTTAAGAATCCAACTAGCATCCATAAGGATACAGGTTCAATCCCTGGCCTCACTCAGTGGGTTAAGGATCTTGCATTTCCGTGAGCTGTGGTGGAGGTAACAGACATGGCTCAGATCCTGCGTTGCTGTGGCTGTGGCACAGGCCAGCAGCTACAGCTCCGATTCAACCCCTGGCCTGGGAACTTCCATATGCCACAGGTGTGGCCTTTAAAAAGAAAGAACATGGAATTCCCGTCGTGGTGCAGTGGTTAACGAATCTGACTAGGAGCCATGAGGTTGTGGGTTCGGTCCCTGCCCTTGCTCAATGGGTTAACCATCCGGCGTTGCTGTGAGCTGTGGTGTAGGTCGCAGACGTGGCTTGCATCCTGTGTTGCTGTGGCTCTGGCATAGGCCAGCGGCTATGGCTCCAATTCGACCCCTAGCCTGGGAACCTCCATATGCTGCGGGAGCGGCCCAAGAAATGGGAAAAAGACCAAAAAAAAAAAAAAAAAAGAACATGCATAAAAAGTCCATGGAATGCATTTTCAAACTGCAACAATTCTCAGGGAAGTGGGGTCATGCTGTCATGTATTCATCTGAGCAAAGAATGCTGGTCTATGTTGTTAATCTGTCTTATATTTTTTGATATATGCTTGTCTTTGCACACAAGGGTCATTATGCAGAATCCATTTATACTACCTAAACTCATTCTCCATGAAGGAATGACATATATTGTATTTTAGGATCTGCTGATAAAAGTTCCATTGACACATTATAATTTTACACAAGTAATTTTGAGAAACACAATTTTAATGTAAAAAGAGAGTCACTGTCAATAATGGAAAAAGCAAATCAACCTAAACAGTGTTAGCCTATTAAAATAAATGCAATTGGCTTGTCTAAGATGGTTTTTCATACAGAAATAGTTCTGGGGAACCTCTGAAGGCAGGATTGTATTAAGTAGGTAATCAGCCTGCCTTCAATCTTATTTATACTAATCATTTCTGGAATAAGCCCCTCTCTTCCTTACTAACAAGAGAAAGGTGTTCAGGCAAGCCCCATCTGAATAATTATAAATTCTGAATTTTCTTACTTTTCTTTACAAGCACCAAATATTCTGAAGTTTTATAGATCCTTTCCTAGCGACAATAAAAATTGGGCTGAACCAACTCATTTACAAGGGCAAGATGGGATATTCTGTAAATACCACAGAAGCAACAAATGCAATAGTAAGGCACATTGTAACATATAAGAATATAAAATAGAAAAATTCTAAATATATTATACCATCAGCTACCAAAGATGAGTTAAAGATCCAAATTTCTTAGGGGTATACAATTTTTCTTTCTTTTACACAATTACTGGTTTAAAAGAAGAAAAAAAAAAAAGTCACAGGAATATCTAATCAGCCACCAAAGCAAATGGGAGAGGTTCTTCTTTACTATAAACAAGAGGCAGTTTGGGGGTATTCTCAGAAACTTGTTTCATCTTCAGAACAACCTTGAACTTTGAGGGCCCTATTTAGAGTGTTGCCTTTTGGTCTTTTAATATCTCTCTCTTCCTCCCTTTCCCTTCCCTCCCTGCAACATACACACCACATGCAAGCACACACACACACACACAGTAATCTATTTTTGTTCTTATAACCTAGAAAAAATAACTTAGCCCTGTAATTTGGGTAAAAGATGAGATGGGCCTTTTTTTAGTTTCTGAATGCTTCTTTGAAATTCTTCCCTATGATGGCCTTATCTTTTCTTAGGTATGCTGATCAATGAGCTGGTTTCTGACAATTTGAGTACAAGCTGCTTCATTTTATTAACATCTGCTACACAGTCATCTCAATCTAAGAAGCGTAACTCTTTGGCTGTAAGAAATGTTACTTGGCTCTCTGTGCTCCCCTCACAAAGCAAGGCCCTAAGTGAGCTCAGTCATTCTGGGCTGTGCCGATGATACCAGATCAGCATCTCTATTCCTAATTTCTCTGGCACTCCAGCCCACTTGGCTATTTCCACTCACATCCACCTCATCAAAAATGAAACTGAACTTGGCTTCCCAAACCAGCTTATCCTTCAAACTATGCCCTTCTGCAAATAGTACAAGCAGTCTCCAACACCCCAAAGGGAAAATATGGATCAAATTTTTTGACTCAAGCCTCCTGTCATTACCCTTTATCAAATTTGTAAGAAAGCTCGGTTGCTTCTTTTTACAAAAATTTCTCTCAATTTTTCCTCTTGTTCTTGTTTCTAGCCAATTCAATAATGGTACAGGGATTTACTGCCTTATGTCTGTATTACCTCAAACAGATTCTCAGCTGCCTTCCTGCTTCTGAGTCTTCCTACACACTGCTACCAGAATAATCTAGATTGAATATTCTCTTAGTTTTCTTCCAGGTCTAAAATTTTCTATGAAACTAATTCTCCAACGCTGCTTTTCTCAAGCAGCTTCTTGACACGTTCAGTAACTTTGAATGGTTCAATACCATCTAACTCATAATTCCGCACACTGGCTCTCAGGGCACCTCACAATCTGATCTCAAACTATTTACTATGTTTTCCCAAATCCTCTTTACAAGATTATAAATCAAACCAATCTCCTCACCTCTTCTCATGGTGCCAGGCTCCTTCATGACTCCAAGCCTGTGGAAGCACTGTACTTCACACTAGGAGTGTTCTTTCTCCTTTCAAAATTCTACCCAATCAGAAAAGCCTAGCTTCACATAAAAGAATGAAATTAGAACACTTCCTAACACCATACACAAAACTAAACTCAAAACAAATTAAAGACCTAAATTTAAGGCCAGATATTATAAAACTCTTAGAGGAGGAGTTCCCGTCGTGGCGCAGTGGTTAATGAATCCGACTAGGAATCATGAGGTTGCGGGTTCGGTCCCTGCCCTTGCTCAGTGGGTTAACGATCCGGCGTTGCCGTGAGCTGGGGTGTAGGTTGCAGACGCGGCTCGGATCCCGCGTTGCTGTGGCTCTGGCGTGGGCCGATGGCTACAGCTCCCATTCCACCCCTGGCCTGGGGGCCTCCATATGCCGCGGGGGCGGCCCGGGAAATAGCAACAACAACAACAAAAAAGACAACAACAACAACAACAACAAAAAACTCTTAGAGGAAAACACAGGCCAAATATTCTCCGACATAAACCACAGCAACATCTTCTCAGATCCACCTCCTAGAGTAATGACAATAAAAACAAAAATAAACAAATGGGACCTAATGAAACTTACAAGTTTCTGCACAGTAAAGGAAACCCTAAACAACACAAAAAGACAACCCACTGAATGGGAGAAAATATTTGCAAATGAAACGATTGACGAGGGATTAATCTCCAAAATTTATAAACACCTCATACAGCTCAATATCAAAAAAACCAAACACCCCCATCACAAAATGGGCCGAAGATTGAAACAGACAATTCTCCAAAGGAGACATACAGATGACCAAGATGCACATGAAAAGATGGTCAACATCACTCATTATTAGAGAAATGCAAGTCAAAACCACTGCAATGCATCACCTTATACCAGCCAGAATGGCCATCATCAAAAAGTCTACAAACGATAAGTGCTGGCGAGGGTGTGGAGAAAAGGGAAACCTATTACGCTGTTGGTGGGAATGTAAATTGTGCAACCACTGTGGAAAACTCTATGGAGATTCCTCAGAAAACTAAAAAGAGAATTACCATTTGATCTAGCAATATCACTCCTGGGCATCTATCCAGAGAAAACCATGACTCAAAAAGACGCATGTACTACAATGTTCACTATATACAATAGCCAAGACATGGAAACAACCTAAACGCCCATCGACAGAGGAGTGGATAAAGAAGATATGGTACATACATACAACGGAATAACACCCAGTCATTAAAAGGAAAGAAATAACGGCATTTGCAGCAACCTGGATGGACCTACAAATTGTCATGCTAAGTCAGTCAGACAACGAGACACCAACATCAAATGCTATCACTTACATGTGGAATCTAAAAAAAGGACAGAACGAACTTCTTTGCAGAACAGATACTGACTCACAGACTTTGAAAAACATACAGTTTCCAAACGAGACAGGTGGGGGCGGGGTTTGGGATGGAAATGCTATAAAATTTGGTTTTGATGATCGCTGTACAACTATAAATGTAATAAAATTCATCCAATAATTAAAAAAAAAGAAAATCCAAGCTTCTGTCCCATGTTCTTTGATCAATTTGATCTAGACCATTATATGAACTTAGAATTCTCTTTAAGTCCTTTGCCCTCATATTAAAAGTATATAAAAAATCATGGACTCTTGTTTTATTCTTAGTTCCTATACCCCCAGAATCTACAACAGTGCCTAGTACATAATAGGTACTTCATAAATCTCTGTTCATTACTAATAACTAGCATTGATTGAGCATTTGCTATGTATCGGGCACTGTTCTAGCTTTTTAAAATTAACTCTTTCAAGGAATAATTAAGTAACAATTGTCTCTAATTTTCTCACAAATGGCAGTTGTGTCTCATCAAATAACTAAGAAGCTCTATCAAAGCAACATATCTAGTATGTCTATCACAATTTCCATAGTACCTAACATGCAGTGAGTCATCGAATACATGCTGGTTGTAGTACAACAGAAATGTCACTGAATTATAGGCTAATAAGCATATTCTGATTATGTTATGACTAGTTATGGGACCTGGGGCAAAAACAGCTGAGGTTCTGTGTACATGTCCGTGTCCTTATCTGAAAAATTACCTAACCTGGAAAGGCCCTCCCAACTCCAAAAATTCTGTCTGACTTTTTCCTATTATGACTTTTAAAAGGGGAACTGATGACTGTTAAGAGAATGACTACCTTACTGGATTCTAAAAACACAAACTCAGGAATTTTTTTTTTTTTTGTCTTTTTAGGGCCACATCTGCAGCATATAGAGGCTCCCAGACTAGGGGTGGAATTGGAGCTACAGCTGCCAGCCACATCCACAGCCTTGCCAGATCTGAGCCACATCTGCAACCTACACCACAGCTCATGGCAACGCCAGATCCTTAACCCATTTGAGTGAGGCCAAGGATTGAGCCTGTGTCCTTATGGATACTAGTCAGATTCGTTTCCACTAAGCCATAACGGGAACTCCAAATTCAGGATTTTCTACTGTAGAAAATAATTCTGAGAAGGATTCATACTCTTAGGCTTCCACTCTCTATGCTTCACAGGTAAAAATGTTATCATGAAGGCGAGTATCTATAAATTCCACAATCCTCCATACCTGTGCTAAAAGAAGAGAGTAAATGCTACAGAGTACTTCTGTAGTCCCAAAGTACAGCCTCACCCTGAAGAGGAAGAGCTTGCCATTACAAAAAAAAGTATCATCAGTCCTGGAAGAAACACATTTAACTGAAAAAGAAAAACAACAGCCAAAAAAAAAAAAAAAAACCATCTGCAAGTTCCCTAGTTCTCCAGACTCCTGATTTAGGACAATGGGGTGGTAGGATCAGGTCCCATTTGGGCTCTGCTCTCCCTTTGCAAAAAGTATTTAATTTCTCTGGATTTCTGAAGGTGACTACTTGCAAAGGAAGCCAATGTGGAAATCCATTTAAGTACAAAAAAATGAACAAATGTAAATAATTAAAAAAAAAAAAAACACAACACTGAAAGACAAACATATTATATCACCTATATGAGGAATCTAAAAAAAAAAAGGATACAAATGAACTTATCTGCAGAACAGAAACAGACTCACAGACTTTGAAAAACTTATGGTTATCAAAGGGGACAGGATGGGGGGGTGGGCGGGATGAATCATGGGTTTAGGACTGGCATATGCACCCTGTGGTATATGGAATGATTGGCCAATGGGACCTGCTATACAGCAGAGAACTCTACCCAGTAGTCTGTGATAATGTACGTGGGAAAAGAATCTGAAAGATAATGGATATGTGTATATGTATGATTGAGTCACTCTGTTGTACAGCAGTAAATATCACAACATGTAAATTAACTATACTTCAATAAAACTTAAAAAAAAAAAAAACCACTTAAACGTTGCACCACCACTCAGTGAGCTGCATTACACTCATTTTGTTCAGACTAAGTGTGCTGCAACTTTGAGGATGACAATAAAACCTGTGAGGACACAAATACAATGGTGGCCTGTGCCACGAGGAATGATGAAAGTCACATATAATTGCTAAGAAGCATGAAGAAGGATCAACATTAGCAGGAATTAATGACTCCTGGATAAGAAGAGTATCTCAGCACCCCTTCAGACATCCTGGTAGTTAGTTCTTTGCCTCCAAGCTGAGCAGCCCTCAGGGGCCCAGAGAGGTCTGCCAAATTCTAGTCTAAATCTATGCTCTATGAAGATACTTAAACCCATATTCTCTTTCCACAGTACTAAGCAGTTAAATAGGCCCTAAATTTCACCCATCTGTGAATTTCAGCAAACCCAAGATACAGACTGGATCAATTTCAGCAAACCCAATTTCCAGACTGGATCAATTTTGCGTAGTTCATGTCTCAGAACCCCTTTGTCCCAGAGTGGTCTTGGAGTGCGAAATCTTCAGGTGATAGAAGGGAAAACAAATTCAACATCTCAAGCACGTCCATGCTCTAGCCTAGAAGTTCCCTAAGGTGCTTGGGAATCTATGAAACACATAGATACCACGAGTTTCCAACTACACTCTCAAAACACTAAGTTTAGTTTGAGTAATGCTTATCTAATAACCAGCTTATGAGAATTTTGTTTGTTTTTAATTAACCTCTGCTTCAACAGATCTAACCATACTATTTGCCTCTAACATTAACAATAAAGTTTAAAACAGGGGTTGGCAAACTTTTTCTGCAAAGGGCCAGACAGTAAGTAGCTTGGGCTTTGTGAGCCACACCATTCCTTACATAACTACTGAATTCTGCCCCTATAAAACAAAAGCAGCCAGAGATGATTCAACTTGCAGAGGAATAAGTGTGTCAACGTCATGAAATACTTCCTCATTTAAAAACGTAAGAGGGAGTTCCCATCGTGACTCGGCAGAAATGAACCTGACTAGCATCCCTGAGGACACAGGTTTGATCCCGGGCCTTGATCAGTGGGTTAAGGATCCAGCATTGCCATGGTGTAGGGTGCAGATGTGGCTCAGATCTGGCATTGTTGTGGATGTGATGCGGCTATCGCTCTGATTAGACCCATAGCTTGGGAATGTCCATATGCCGCGGGTGTGGCCCTAAGAAGACAAAATAATAATAATAATAATAATAAAATAAAAATGTAAGAATCATTCTTGCAGTTCCCACGGTGGCACAGTTGGTTAAGAATTCGAATGCAGTGGCTTGGGTCACTATGAAGGTGCTGGTTCGATGCCTGGCTTGGGAACTTCCATATACCATATACCATAATGGTGTGTGAAGCCATTAAAAAAAAAAAAAAAAAAGGAACCATTCTCAGCTTGTGGCCCTACAAAAACAGGTGGCAGGCAAGACTGGGCCCACAGTTGGCTGACTTCAGCAGAGTTCAAGACCAAAGGCCTTGGTTCAAAAGGGATGGAATGAGACTATTTGCCCACAACTTCATTCTTTTTCTACCCTCACCTCTTCCCCCTTTCTTAAAAAAGGCTATTTAGAACAAAATAAAACAAACAGGAAGGAAATCTCCATCCACTTTATTTTCCAGTTTCTTTCCCTGCTCTTTCTAACCTCAAGAAGGAATACAAAATACAGTAACCAGAATCATCCGAATTAACAGAAATAAAACAAGTAATACACTGAAGAAAGTAAAACGCTTGTCTGAGAAAATTTCAAGCATCTCGAATTATTTTTACACATGCCTCTTATGCTACTTTATTACTACTCAATATATCTTACCTTTCAATGCTAAAAGGGCAAGGGGAATAAATCCAGACTACTGCTAATCTCTAATTCATCTTGTGGAAAGTAAAAGACAATCTATTTACTTTAACCTGACCATATGCTTTTCTCAGAATAATAACTATATCCATTTTTAAAAAAATTAATGTCATTATAGCAACCTTCCATTTTTAGCTTCCAAATGAACAAAATCTACACTTGTGTTTTCTGTAACATATTGCAATGGGAACCCTAAAAATGTAAGTGAATTTTGAGCAGCTAGAGAAAGGATACATTTCAATCATCAAAAGAAAAAAAATGCTAGTTATCCCTTTGAGTATTAGACTTAAGCTGTTCGATCACTTTCTAAAATGCAAACTGCTAACCAAGGGTATAAAAAATAGGCCTTTGGCTAGACTACAGCCAAGGCGGTTTTCAACTGGGTTGATTCTTCCCCTGGAAGATATTTAGCAATGTCTAGAGACATTTTTGATTGCTACAAGTCAGGGAAAGGTCTTTCTGGCATATATTAGATAGAGACCAGGGATGCTGTTAAACATGCCACAATGCACAGGACAGCCCCCTACACCAAAGAATCCAGCCCCAAACGTCAAGAGCAAAGAGTCTGTGAGGCAGCCAAAGGTAGAGTATGCACAGGTTCAAACTAGTGTGCTTCAAGGTTGATCTCTTCTTTAGATATAATATGTTGAATTTATAAATTTAACATAAAATATTTACTGGATACCCACTATGTGCAGGTCTGCATAAATGTATGAATAACATTACCTTAAACACAATGTCTAATAGAAAAGCTGCGGTTTAACCCCAAGAGACTGAGTTTATTCAAAGCAAATGATTTACCTCCTCCCCATCACAAGGTAAAGTTAGCAAAATTCAAGCCCTAGATCTGAACTCCATTTCAGTGCAATTTACCCTCAAACCTGAGACATTGTTTCAGCCTTAAAAAATGGAAGCTTTGGAATAAAACTTATAACTGAAACAGAAACCGGTTTTAGCTAAAATGGTCTACTTCCTCTTCTGATCAACCTGCTAATCACAACTACAAAAAAGAAGCAAAATCCTCCCTTTAGAGTTCCCTCTCTTCTCTTTAGTTCTGCATGTACCATAAAAGCTGATGCTACCAGGAAGTTGCCCACCAAGACAGAAGGCGCCAAAAATGCACTAAGGCCTTTACAACCCAACAACCAAAGGCTATATCCCAGCTGTTGAATAGCCTCCCATTTTTTTTAAAGATCTCCGAGTGAGAAACAAAGGAAAAGTAAGATCGTTGGGCTCAAAAAACTAAGAGTGAAGCAGGGAATCAGCAGCAGCTACTGAACCACTCCTAGGAAAATCTCAACATTTAGTCCAGCCTGTTGAAAAGGCCAACATTTTAACAGTTCTCACCCAAATCGATAGCTGACTCAAAATAAAAACAACAACAAAAAAATAAAAGCGGTAATTTCAGTCAGTGTTTCACTCACAGCCCAGATAGCCTTTAATGCTAATTAATGAGTCACAGAGAAAATCCTTTTCAGATAAAGAGGATTGCAACATCTTCCAAGCAAAAGGAGTTGTTTAGGCCATGATAGCAGTGCTGATCTGGGAACAACACATTCAAGTCAATTAAAAAAATAATAAACTTAAGCCTTCAGACCAGATTCAGTCATAAGTGTTATGCCCCCTTTGGTGTATAGGAAAACATTTGAGTCTTAGTGATACATACATGGCAGGAGGAGTCCTGGAAGACTGCTGGACTCAGGAGAGGGTGGAAGAAACCAGCCTCTTCAGGGGCTTTCCATTTTTGCACTCACTCCTTCTAAATCCTTGGTTGCCAGCATGGGTCAAGGTCAAAGTTTCATCACATCCCCAAAGTCCCAAATCTCAAACAGTATAACCCCCCAAAATGAAACCTTCTTCTATACACCTGCAGAAACCCTAGTAACAAGTGCTAAAGGTTATAAATAGAGTGCACTGGGGTGTGAGAAGTGGGAAAGATCATGTTTTTCTATTTATCATTCTTATCAGTCACAGATTTCTGAAAGCAAGGAAAAACAACCAGGGAGTTTACACCAACTTCTATTAAACATATATGATACTGAACTCTTGGGAAAAAGTATTAGAGGTGTAAAGTGTTTTACATATTTTTATGTGTGTATTATATTTTCACAGTAAAAGCTGAAAAAAAAAAAAGGCATAAAAGTCCCCACCCACCAATGTCTTTCAATCAAATACTTAAAGACATTCACTTATTCTCACTTGATAAATATTATCTGGGCACAAAGATAAAATCTGAACTTCACTTTCACATTTGCCATCACTCTCATTCTCTGAACTTTCAAGGATTAATATTAATCCCTATGATCATATACTATACTAGTGACTTAAAGATCATTTGTTATACAAAACCTGACTCACTCATTCTCCAGATCCAAACACAAGACATTAATAACACATCCTATTACACACAATCTAGATAGTAAGTAACTTGTAAAATCTGCTTGTAGGAAGTGATGAAGAATTTCAGAAAGACCCTAACAATGTTTCTCCTTTACATCTGGTCAAATTCTTATAATATTACCTCAAAGGATCTTTAGGGCATGAGGTCCTGGCCAGCCTCTCATTCGGAGTCAAATTTTTATTAATTTTTCTAGCTGAGATTTATTAACCCTGAAATATACATACAAGCTAAAACAGACAAGGCCACCTGTTATCTCGAGATCTCAAAGGAATTCTTCCCAGAAGCACAGGGGAAAGCCTTCCAAAGGACCTTCTCAGAGGCCAGCTGCTGCTTCAGGGTGGGAAAAACTGGAGCACCCGGAGCTGGGCCCATTTCCACCCTAGAGTCTGGCCAAGCGGTGGAAAACACAGACTTGTGGGAGGAGGGAGAAAGAATGAAAGCCAGAATTAACAGTGGATAGATTGCTCTCAACCGAGGACAGTTTTAAAACATATCTTGCTCACAAGATGGACCAGATACCTTACTGAAGTTTTCATATTATCTGCAAGACACTAAAATGGACAATTCAGAGGAAATCAATTCCCTTCCAAAGAAATCATTCTACTAGACACCAAAAATGATTTATAGTAACTGACTAGCTTGGCTCTATTAAAGTTAAGGAAATCAATACCCAAACTCATCAAAGGAATATAATATAGTACAACCTAGTTTTGCCAAGTTTTGGTGTTCTCATCAGATTAAGGTTGACATAGGAGTTAGAAGTAGTAAAAAAAAAAAAAAATCAACTCAAATGCTGTGATGCTATACTGCATAATGGTTTTCATTACAATGTTTAGCTCTAACGTGACTTGGAAGACATTCTGGGAGAGGTATAAATCTCAAGCATTAAATGTTTCATAAAAAGGAGTACATTTGGTGGTCTGGAACTGAACCCGCAATATCTTTGAGGTATGCCTGCACCATATGACCCAGTAACTGTACTCCTGGGCATTTTTTCATGGGAAAATGAGGATTTATATTCACACAAAAAAACCTGAATGGGAATGTTTATAATGTTCATAGGAGCTTTATTCATAATAAACTGCCCCAAACTAGAAACAACCCAGATGTCCTTTAATGGGTGAATGGTTAAAACAAACTGCTCTATCTATGGACTACTACTCAGCAACAATAAGGAACAAAACAACAACAAAAAAAATAAGAAGAAGGAACAAACATGTAACAACCTGGATGCCTCTCCAGAGATTTAGGGAGTGAAAAAAGCTAATCCCCAAAAGTTGTACACTGTATTATTTCATTTGGCATTCTCAAAATGACAAAATTATAGAAATTGAGAACAGCTAAGTAGTTGCCAAGGGCTAGGAAGGGATGGGGACAGAAAGAAGCACTTGCAGCTCTAAAAGGGCAATCAGTGTAAGGGGTCCTTGTGGTGATGAAAATGTTCTGTATCTTGAATGTATCAATATACAATCCACAGTACAGTTCTGCAAGATGTTACCACTGGGGGAAACTAGTAAAGGATCCACGTGATCTTTGTGGATTATTTCTTATACTTGCACGTGAACCTATAATTATCTCAAAATCAAACATTTATTTATTTTTTTTAAGGTGCACACACATGCACACACAAGCACATTCATTAGGAAGCCTTCGTTTCCTTAAAAAAAAATTCATAAGCTAAGGAGCCACACAACAACTCTATCTTATACACAGACAAGTCGGGGCCTCTAACAGGATGCAAAGGATTACTAAGGGGCAGTTGGGCATAGTGGCTAAGAGCTTAGACTCTAAAGGCTGCCTGTTCAAGTCTCAGCTTTTAGCTGTGTGACCTTAGGCAAGTTAATCTCTATGTGCCTGTTTCCTGACCTACTGAGTGGTGGTTTTGTGAATGGAGTTTATCATGTAAGACTAAGACACATAGGCAGGTATCAAGCACAGATGAGTCAGGCTTACAGACATTTATCTGGTCCACCTGTTTGGGGCTTCAGTGGTTCGCCAAAACTAAATCAACAAAGGTGGGAGTTCCCGTCATGGCGCAGTGGTTAACGAATCCGACTAGGAACCATGAGGTTGCGGGTTCGGTCCCTGCCCTTGCTCAGTGGGTTAACGATCCGGCGTTGCCCTGAGCTGTGGTGTAGGTCGCAGACACGGCTCGGATCCCGCGTTGCTGTGGCTCTGGCGTAGGCCAGTGGCTACAGCTCCGATTCAACCCCTAGCCTGGGAACCTCCATATGCCGTGGGAGCGGCCCAAAGAAATAGCAAAAAGACAAAACAAAAAAAAACAAAAAAAACAAAGGTGACTTCTTGCACCCAAAATCCAGTAATGAAAATCTGAGAAAGACAAACTTAGGTATAAAAAGCTCCAATTCCAAACCCTCTTTCCCCTTGCACACAAAACAGAATACACACAGGGCCTTCTCTCCCAGCAGTCACTGTCACTTTCTATTAAACGCTTTATTCTCTAAGCAGAACTTTAGCCCCTTGATGAAGACTAGGCCTGGATATTAAAATGCTGTAATTAACTTTGTCTAAAACTTCCCAGTAACCCAATGATTCACTTACTTCTTCAGAAACAGTAAAATGTCAAGGTTGCCAGAGAACCTCAGCCCCAGATGTTTGCATAAATCATTTCCAAGTGATCATCAAGCCAAAGCCAAAGGACATTACTCCAGATAACGTTTTAGGTAAAATCTATCAGTTTTTATGATTTTTTTTTCCTGTAATGGAGAAAATTCTAAAGATGGGTTTACTGGGAGAGAAAAATCATAATACAGTAAGCCCCCAAATTATACAACATATAAAACAAGGCTCGGAACTCCTCCTGTGCTCTGACTTCAGAAGGTTTACCCTTTTTTTTTTTTTAACTGTTTAATCCAATCTCATCAACAAGCACTGGACAAACTCTAAACTCAAGATTTAAAGATATCCCATAGTGCTAATCTCACTATATTTTCTCTATAATACTACCCCAAACCAAATGCTTTTAAATTTTTTAATACATCTGTTCACACCCAGATTTGTAGTATCGTTCTCCTGCTCTGTACTGATGATACCATCCACAAAGGGGGGTCTTTTTTCACTTTCATAATAACTGAGGTAAAATCACTAGTCTAATTTCATTAAACTCAAGCCTCTTGTCCTAGCATAGGACAAGAACAAAAGGCAAGACTATTCTTTGGTCATTTAAACAATCGCACACACACACAAAAACAAAACACCAACTTGTTCACGTCCTAGGTTTCTCTACCCTTGAGCCAAGTAATTGACAGATAAGCTTCTCAGGATTTTGAGTTCTTCACGTTCATTCATTACAGAAGATACTACACAATACCTAGTATTACTAAAATCTATGGAGCGTACAGGTCACCGGAAAACAACTTGAAACACACGCGGCGCGATAGCCCCCCAAATAGAACCGATCATCCCTGTTTGCTTATTTTTAGTAACTTTAAATAAAAGACTTAAGATGGGTCGTTTTCCCAACTCCTTTGACAATTTGACCGCTGGGCTCAGGACTGAGCGCCCCACAGCTTCCGGCCAGAGTATAACAAGCGCTTCCTCACTAGGCTCCCTCTTCTGCTCCAAACAAACACGATGTAATAGCTGAAGAATGACGACACTAAAATCAACCCTACAGATTCACATCTAAGAGGTCTGTAACACGAAATAAACTTTTATTTCTCAAGAGACAGCGGGGATAAACAAATAAATGAAACACCCAGATGGGGTCTGTCTGATCCATTTCCTTGACTGGGTGAGCGAAGGTTATCAGTGCAGCTTAACCCTGTGTGTGCCGAGGGGCTACCATAGCCCGTGAGCTGTCAGCAAGCGCTGCGCCTGCAAGGGAGCGCCTCACGCCGCGCGAGTTCACCCGCCAGCAGGTGACCACCCCAACAGGCCTGGGTACGCGTACAGGAACACGGCCATTTCCTATGAGCACGATCCGGCCACCGCATGCTGCCTAGTACTTTGTTAACTCCGCGCGCCCGGGAGGGGGTGGCTCCGGGATCGCGGTCACCGCCGTCCGAATGCTGCGGAGCAGGGGTTGGAGAAGGATTCATGCCTCCTCCAGTTCGGCCTCGCCTAGCCGGGGCGCGGAGCCCCGGCGGGAGAGAGAGGTCTCGTAGCAGTGGGTAACTACGGGCCCCCATGCCTACTCTCTCGGAGCCCCGAGCCCTCGCTCCCGGTGCTTACCTGGGGAAAGGAGCCCTCGCGGCGCGGGCTCTTGGGGTAGTCTAAGTGACCCCGGTCCAGCATCAGGTAGAGCGAAAAGATGACCACACAGAAGATTGCGCTGCCAAACACGGTGAACTGGCGGCTCAACTTCATTTTTCCTCGATAGACTCAAGGCCAGGGCACTGTCCTCACTAGGAGGAGGAGGAGGCAGACACCGTGGACTCCTGGAAGCGGCCGCCGGAGGCTCTCTGCTCCCAGGCTCGTTCTCCCCGTGCTCTAGGCTGTGGATGCGGGTCCCAGACGCGGTCCGCACCTTATCTCCGGCGCCACCACGCGCCCTTGGCCTTCGCCCCGGCCTGCCGCCCTCCCGGGGGCCGGGCGTTGCTCCCGAGGCGGGACCTGCCTGCAGCCCGGAAGGGGCCCGCTAAAACTTAATCTCGACCTCAGCGCCGGCACCCGGCAGGGCGCGCAGGGCAGGCAGAGAAAAGGTCGCTGTCTGGACTTCCTGCCACCGTCGCCCCGACCAAGTCGGCAGGAAAAGTTTTCTCGATTAGGGCAGGCGTGTCCTCTTCACCCAGGAGGTGCAGGCTTGGAGGCTCTGGGGTCGGTGGCGCGGAGCTGGGTCCAAGGAACCGTGGGGAAGGAAATCAGGTCGGGAAGAGTCGGGCCGCACAACTTAGCGCCGGGACAGCCGGGCCCGCCCCCGCGGTACAGCCCCCGCCTCCCGGGACTGAGCCCCTTCCTGCTGCCGCCGCCGCCGCCGCCGCCGCTGAGACCAGGCCGGCGTGCACCCCGGGAGCGGGGACTCACGGGTCGGGCAAGAGTTTCCTCCAAGCGCGCGTCCACCAGCCAGCTCCTCCCGCCCCCCGCCGACCCTTCTTCTCCCTTCTCGGACCCGGGCTGCGCCGGGAGGGCGCAGGGGGCGGGCGGCGGCGGCGGCGCGCGGAGGAGGAAAAGGAGAGCAACGGGAGGACCGTCCCCGGAGAGAAGCCCGCTCCAGCTGCAGCCGCGAGTCCCCTCCCTCCCTCCCGCTCCGCAAACGCGTAGATGGCGGCGGCAGCTGCGAAAGGAAACGCCGGTTCTCCAGCGCCACTCGGTGCTCCTGCACCGCCCGCCACAAGCAGGAGACAGCGGCGGTGCAGTGGCCGCTGGGTCAGTAGGCGCCCGCAGCCCGATAGCTGAGCAGGCAGCGGGCCCCGCCCCCTCCCGACGCGCCGGGATGAGGGGGCGGGCTCCCTGGCGCCCAATCACAACGCGCCGCCCGCCGGCCCGCCCGGCGACGGCCTCCCGGAGCCCCTGCGATGGGAAGACCTCAGACGGCTTTTGTGACCTGGGAGGGAGTGTAGCCGGAGTTGCGGCCCCGAGAGGCGGTGAGACCGTGCAGTCCGGGTTCTGCTGAGTTTTCTCCCCACTTCCTTTTCGCTGCCCAGTTTTCCTGTCCTTGATGTCCCGGGCCTGGCGTGTCTTGGACGGAAACTCGGTGAGGAGAAAGAGAACGGGGCTGCGAATTCTGTTCTGACTAATCTTTTACTCCATTGCTGTTCGCAACTTCTGGTGAAACCTGAGGGAAAGGAGCCTGCAGAAGGACCCTCCAGACAGGTGTAGAAATCTGGCTACAAAATCTGTGAGGGGAGCTTGAGAAGTGATGCTTGTGCCGGTTATTGATTTATTTCCTCAATTCCAAATTCACCCTTTTTCACTGTACTGTGAAAATGGATCTGGGCCTTTGAAAGTAAGTTTTCCTTTGCCAGCAGGGGCTGGAGCTTTGATAGGAGAGGATACTGAAGAGACATTACAGGAAGAAGGGTGTTTTGCTACGTGGTGTTGGTAGGCAGGCTCTTGCAGCAGCATATCTGACTTTTTTCCAGTGCCAAGCTCCTATAGTGCTCAGGGACCAGCGATTTCCTTCCATGTCCCCAGCTCTAGTGATTTTTATGGTAAAGGCCCTGGAGAGAGACACTACCTCAATGAATAGCTTTCTAGCACCTTAGAGGCAAAATGTGTAGCAAGTTCCAGGCAGTCAATTTTCAACAAGTTCTGCAGGTGTGGCACCATAGTGACTTCTCTGCTATTCAGTGAGCCAGGCTGTGCCCTCTCCAGGACGGTCTGTATCTTTGCCGTGGGAAGGTTTGGGGAAGCTCCTTGAGAAGGCTATCTCCCAGCCTAATGGCTATTGTAAAATTAGCTCCTTATACCTGCTATTTCTGTATTCTCGAGGGGTCTCTTCTCACTAGTGAATCTCATTACTCCAAAACCCTGTTTTAGTTAATAATTCTTTTTATTAAGTTTACCTGTAGTCCCAAGAGATAGACTTAAAAAGACACAATTAGGAGTTTGCTTTGATTGGGTCTTTGGGTTTGAGTTTAGTACTGAATTCCTTGCCGAAGGGATATAAGACACTGGTAATTCATGCTGCAGAAGGCATCCCAGTTAACCTGTAGCTGATTGTGATGAAGTACCAAGTGCCTTAAAGCCCCAAATGGCAGCTACAGTGGCCTCTTAAGGCTGTAAGGTGACTATAAAGACTATGGTGTGAGAGTGGTTCTTTTGAGTTCCTTTGAATGCTTACAAAGAGAAACGATAAGCACATTTTAAAGGAACCATTTTAAAGGACGCTCTTATTGACTGGCAATGAAGTGATATTGCTGAAAATCAAACACAAAATTACCGAATTACAACTTCTGTTGAATTGACAGATATGCTAAGTTTCTCCTGTAAAAGCTAGGGACCTGTTAAATGATAGAATCCCCAAACTTGGGATGGATTAAACCCAGGTGAAACTGACAATCTAGAACCCCCCAATTCAATCTGAGCCTCTCTTACTAATGGAAGTAGCTTGCCCTCTAGTTTCTGAGGTAGGCTTCCTCTGCTTGAAAACTCACCTGGGGCAGATGCCTTAAGAGAAAATTTGCATTCTCCTTAAAATCCATGATAGGAGTTCCTGTCATGGCGCAGCAGAAACAAATCCGACTAGGAACTATGAGGTTGCAGGTTCGATCCCTGTCCTCGCTCAGTGGGTTAAGGATCCAGCGTTGCTGTGAACTATGGTGTAGGTAACAGACAGGACTCAGATCTGGCTTTGCTGTGTCTGTGGTGTAGGCCAGAAGCTGTAGCTCCGTTTCAACCCCTAGTCTGGAAACCTCCATATGCTGTGGGTGCAGCCCTAAAAGGCAAAAAAAAAAAAAAAAAAATCCACAGTAATCAACCTGGCCTACCAGTATACCCACAATGAGGACCAAATTCCAGCATGCTCCTGGTGTATAGGTACACCCTATGATGGAGGAAGATGTAATTACAGACTAAAATAATTTCAAGACTTTGCTAACATATAGGCAGAAACCTGGCAAACATGTGTAGGTGTAGATTCTAAACCTGTTAGACCATGGTGGATAGAATATACTACTACAGTGAGCCAAATTTATTGTTATGGTGTTAATTATGTGTTAGCTCATGCAGCTAGAGGTGGTTCTAATAGCTTACTTGATTGATGGAAACTTGGACTAATTGATTGCCAAGAGTTTGTGAGGTTGAAATGCCAGAGTTTCCCTGACATAATATGGAACAGGAAATCAAAAAGCCTAGGGAAGTATTCTCTTGGAATTATATGTAATATGCATACCCTTCCCCCAAATGTGTTCCATGCAAAGACACTCCCTGCACTAAAGAATTGAGAAATACATTAGCGAGAAGAAGACAGGCATCTTCGAAAATCTCTGTGGACATTCACCTCTGTAGGCCATATATGACTATAAAGGATACCACTATTGAGGTAGACTCACTGATATCAGTAGGGATAACAGGATCCCAGAGTAGCAGAAGCCAAGCAACACTTAACCACCAAAGATAATGTAGTCCATCTGCCTTATTAAAGGGCAACAGGTGTGTACAGGCAATCGTACTGCTTTGGCCCACAAAGATGTCCTGTGGGCAAAATATATAGGCAACCTCATGGAGTACTGCTTGATATTTATTAAAAGTAAAAGTTCTAAATCAGGTAGCTAAAATCTGATGTGAGTCACCACAATGGACTCTCACTTAGTTTTTAGACTTATATGAGTTCACAGACCCGGAACTCCTTGATTGAAGTTCATGTACATTTTAGAAATGATCTTGCACCATTGCTATAACGCATGTTACAAATGTTCCCTCAAGCCTGTCCCAAAGAAAGGTGATGCCATCTACTAGAGTGGCAGTACATTGGAAAAAGGAAATATGGAGATATTTTGAGGAACACTAGACATTGATCTGATAGGGGCAATTCCTGGGGGCACAAAACAACACTGTGGCACTTTAGCCAAAGCTGGAGTTTATCTTGGTCAGTATAGATGAAGTTTTAAGTTGTGTCCAGCTCATAACTGGTTGTTGTTCACTTGAACCACATACCAACTGTGTGGTTATTTTCTCAGTTCTAGAATTGATCATATTCCCACTTTGGTTTTCTTTTCCATGAGATAAGGACCATTATGGTAGGAAGACCTTTGTGGGTACTCCTGGAACTTTCATGCTCTTCCAAGATAATAAATCAACTTTGTTACCACACCTAAACTCACAGTGCTCACCACACAACAGGGCAGTAAATCAAGAGATGAAGTGTTAGGACAAGGAATAGAGACTTTATTCAGAAAGCTGGCAGACCAAGAGGATAGTGGACTGTTATCCCTAAGAACCATCTTGCCTGGCTTCAGATGTTGGTTTCTTTTACAGAACAAAGAGAGGGAGGTGAGGAAGTAAAATTTTAAAAGGCAATATGTTGCAAGCATTTCCTTGTTCCAATCAGACTCTGGAGAAGAACCATCTTACCTGGCTTCAGATGTTGGTTTCTTTTACAGAACAAAGAGAGGGAGGTGAGGAAGTAAAATTTTAAAAGGCAATATGTTGCAAGCATTTCCTTGTTCCAATCAGACTCTGGAGAAGATGTGTTAATTTCTTTTTTCCTGCAGCCATTTAAGGGTGGACCTGGTCAGGATGTTTCCTGTGAGCTAAACAAAAGTATTTTAAGTTCTAACCTGACAGAGTGTTTCTAGAGGAGGGCCATTATGTATACTTTAAGCTATAGGCAACATTCCTTTCCTGGCTAATTTATAGCAATAGCAATAGAAGACAAATGTTAATGTGAAAGAAACAGATCCAGTATGGAGTCAGATTTGTTTTTCCTCTGTTACAGTGTAACCACAAAAGACTTGTAAAAAGCAGGGGCGCTGATGCTTATTACATTTTCATTTGACTCACCAGTTTGGCCAGTGCAGAAGTAAATCTTGCGGAGTTACTGTGGACCATTATAAACTTAATCATGTGGTAATTATAATTGTGGCTGCTGGAGTTCCCGTCGTGGCACAGTGGTTAACGAATCCAACTGGGAACCATGAGGTTGCAGGTTCGATCCCTGGCCTTGCTCAGTGGGTTAACGATCCGGCGTTGCCGTGAGCTGTGGTGTACGTCACAGATGCGGCTCGGATCCCGCGTTGCTGTGGCTCTGGCATAGGCCAGTGGCTACAGCTCCGATTAGACCCCTAGCCTGGGAATCTCCATATGCCGTGGGAGCGGCCTAAGAAATAGCAAAAAGACCAAAAAAAAAAAAAAAATTGTGGCTGCTGTCCCCAGGTGTAGTTTACTGGAACAAATCAACACAGCACCTGGCATTTGATATCTGTCTTCTCTAAACTTATTTATGAAGTCCACCAGAAGCAGCTAGCTGTTACTTAACAGGACCAACTGTTTGGTACGGAGTCCAGACTCATACTCTCACCACTTGATAGGTCAATAAATCCAGAACTGAGTTATTAGAGCAAGGGATAGCAACTTTATTTGGAAAGCCAGAAGACTGGAAAGATGGTAGACTAGTGTCCCAAAAAAACATCTTTCTCAAGTTAGAATTCAGGCTTCTTTTATGTAAGGGAGGTGTTCTCGGTTGTGGCAAACTTCTTGGTGTTGGAATTGTTTGTTCTTTTAGTTGTCTGCATAGGTCAGGTCACCATGTTCCTGTAAACTTTCAACAAAACAAATGGTATTCTCTATTCTACAACTTTTTATCTCTAAGTAAATTGAAAAGTGTTATACCTTTAAAGGTAAGAGCCTTGAGAATGGGCTAGTCTGTATATTTCAGGCTATAGGCAACATTCTTGTAGCAAAAGCAATAGAATACAAAGATTACAGTAAAAGAAACAGATCCAGTATGGATTCGTATTTGTTTGCCCCAATAACAAGCACACATCCACAGCATTGCCTCAGGGACACATCAGTTCTTCTTAATATAACCTATCGAAATGCTGATCATCTTGACATTCCATAAAATATCACACTGGTTCATTTTGGTTGTTCATATGACAACATTATGCTGATTGTGTCTGATGAGTAGGAAGTAGCAAGTATTTTATACCCCTTAGTAAGATTTCTTTGATCTAGAGAGTGTCAGATAATAATCAGGAGTGTGAAATGACAGCTCTGTAGTGATTCTGGCAAGGGCCACACTTCGTGGGTGGGATAAGTTCTAGGATGATACAGGCTATACAAGGGAAAAGTCACTGAGAGAGAAATCCAAGCAAATGGCATGGACTAGAAATTATAGGATTGGAAAAAGGAATGAAGTGATTGCCACAGAGACTAGTCATACCAATCATGTAGCTGTGGAAGGAAAGCAATGTCACAGCTAGTAGAAAAGGAGCACTCTAAACCCCAAGAGGTCAGGAGTTGGGGGAAGACTCATAAACTTCTTTTGTCTCTCATCTCTAGGACACCAGACCTGGTATCTCAGGTAACCAAATATCCATTCTTAACTTGGATCCTAAATCCCTCGATCTTAGGACATAGATCCTTAGTCCTTAGATCCTAAACTAAGGACTGTTGAATTTTCAGATGGATGACATCCACCCATGATGACAGAACAAGCTTAATTTTCTGAACATTAATATTGTTCCCCCAGCCTGATACTATTGTCAATTTCATGTGTTCTCTATTTACCAGCTAAGAAAAAAAAATTCCCTTGTATACTTTCCCCAGACCATAGTGACTGCTCCGAATTTGATTGATTACTGAATCTATAACTCCCTGCTGACCCTACTGCCAAAGATTTAATAGATGTTGCCTTGGACACTGAAAAATCAGACCTTGACCCCCATGTCAGCAAAATGCTGTTGTTGAAATAATAAACCTATTAGCAGAATCTAGTTTACCTGGAGCAGTTTGTACTATAAGGGATAGGCTGGTTGGCTGTGATAGCCAGATTGTTCTCCTCAGATGCACTCCTGCCTGCTTTGCAGGAATAATTTAGCTGTAACCAAGGGGTTTGTCTATCAAAAAGAACATAAAATTGACTCACCCCATCAAATGATATTAAACATTCCCAGTACAGTTTATGCCCCTAGTAAGGATCTTCTTCTGTGGACATCAGACCTGTACTTGCCTGACAAAAACCAGTCTGAACTCTGTAATACAAATGGTTTTAGACAATCATATTGTTCCCGACCTCCTGCAGGCCAATCAAGGTAAAATATATTCCAATACCATCACCTATTGCTGCACTTGGATTATTGAATCAGGAAAGGTGGCCCAATCTATCTCCTAATAGAGAAAGTAGCACCTGAGAGGTACTTAGCTGCTTGGCTCTGGCTGAGAGCCTGTTTGCAATTTATCCTTCACATTAGTCTGATCATTCTCCTTGGAGTCAGAGTCATGGTCACTCTCATCTGAGGCAGCCTAAGACGAATAGAAAATATCCGGTCCAAGCACCTGCAGTTAATCAGAACAGTTAATTTGGTCATTTAATTGGGTGGCCTAAACTCCTGAAAATAATTCTTTCTTGGATACATGAAAGGTCAGGGATGGAGTTACTTAGGCACAGCTCTGCTGCCACATGACTTTACATGGCTTTACATAGGCGAGTCTGACCAGAGTCTCGATGGAAACCTTAAAGTTCCTCCTCAACCAGGAGGAGATAAGCTTCTTCTGAGGAGCTGCCAAGAAAACTGGCAAAAATCATTTCTCATTCATTTCACTATTTTAACTGAACACAGGACTTCCCATATAACTTCATCTTCCTTCACATACAGCTGCAAGCTTCTGTGAAAGTCTACAAACTGCCTGGCTATAGTTTAGATGGCTTCTCAGTAGCAAATCATCATTCTCATTGGGTTCCTGCAGATCAATGTTGTTCAATAGGGCTAGAGATGTGGGCAGGTGACACCATGCTGGTATTGTTTTTGCTGTGTAAGTAGTAAATTGTCTGAATCCAGTTGAGCCTATGATCATCTTAATGGCTGAATCTCTCGAAGTATGTCAAGCCAGTCTAGGACCTTCAGTAGTGATCCTTGTGGTCCGTTAGCCTCCACACTGATACTTAGGGGCTGCTCAGCCACTTATTACTTAGAAGGGTAGGATCTTCTGAATGGTGAATAAAGCCAATATAATTCAGGGGAAAATACTGCAGAAAAATAGGAGTGAGGAGAAGAAAGTCTTTGACATACTGGGGCAAGCAAAGGCTGTAGGAATGAAGTGGAGAGAGATTGAGGACACAGGAAAAAGAAGAGTTAAGTAAAAGATGGAGGAGGTAGAGAAGGTGCACTGATGGTGATCAAGAGCTCTGGTGGAAAGAATTACTCTGGAAAGGCACATGTCCCCCTTCCTCTGAGACCAAAAAAGCCTCCTCCCTATCCTTTTCCCTCATGGCCTCCCTTTATCTTCTAGTCTATCTCTTATTAGGTCTCTTATCTTGCCTTATTGTCACCACTTTTCCAATATCCCGTTTGTGAAATTTTAGTAATTTCAATCACATATTCTTGCCTAAAATCATCTGTAGTTTCCCAGCACCTTCAGGTTTCATACTAAATTACATTGGTATGGATCCTAAATTCCTTCAATTTGACCTCTGCCTTTCTTTCTTTATTTTTTTTTCAAAAATTTTATACAATTTTTAATGGTTACTTTCCATTTATAAAATGTTGGCTATATTATAAAATATTGGCTATAGTCTCCATGTTGCAGAGTATATCCTTGAGCCTATTTTTTTTTTTTTTTGTCTTTTGTCCTTTTAGGGCCACACCCATGGCATATGGAGGTTCCCAGGCTAGGGGTCTAATCAGAGCTATAGCTGCCAGCCTACACCACAGCCACAGCAACGCCAGATCCGAGCTGCGTCTGTGACCTACAACACAGCTCATGGCAACGCTGGATCCTTAACCCACTCAGCGAGGCAAGGGATCGAATTGCAACCTCATGGTTCCTAGTTGGATTCTTTTCCGCTGCACCACGACAGGAACTCCCATCCTTGAGCCTATTTATACCCAGTAGTTTGTACCTCCCACTCCATCACTCCTAGGCTGCCCCACCCCCACTACTTTGAACCACTAGTTTCTTCTCTGTATTTGTGAGTCTGCTGCTTTTTTGTTTTATTTACTAGTTTGTTGTGGTTTTTAGACTCCACATATAGATGATATCATATAGTATTTGGTTTTCTCTGACTTATTTCACTTAGCATAATACCGTCCAAGTCCATCCATGTTGCTGCAAATGGCAAAATTTTGCTCTTTTATGGCTGGGTAGTATTCCATTGTGTATATATATATTTCCACATCATCTTTATCCATTTATCTGTTGATGGACACTTCAGTTGCTTCCATGTCTTGGCTATTGTAAACAACGCTGCTACAAACATTGGAGTTCCTGTATCTTTTCAAATTAGTATCTTTGGGTTTTTTGGGATATTTCCCCAGGAGTCTGACCTCTGCCTTTCTATCCAGATTTGTCTCATCTCATTTTCATACACAATCTTCCCTCTAGTTATGCTCTCCAACTTAACTTCTTTCTGATGGGCCTAGCAGACAGGGCTATGTCCACCAGCAAACTCCTATTCATTCCACAGAAGGAAACTCAAACACCATCTCTCTATCTCTTCTAATATTACCAGGTACTTTTTTTTTATAGCTACTTATCTCGTAGTCTGTCTAGTTCTTATCTCTCCACTGTCTAATGGTGGGTTTTTAATCTTCATCATTATTCAGTTTATCCTGAATGAGCACATAAGGTGTTGGATCAGAGGCAGATTTCTTTCTTTTTCTTTTCTTTTCTTTTTTTTTCTTTTTTTTTTTTTTTGTCTGTGTTAAGGCTACACCCGCAGCATTTGGAGGTTCCCAGCCTAGGGGTCGAAGCAGAACTGTAGCCACCGGCCTGCACCAAGCCACAGCAGTGCCAGATCCGAGCCGTCTCTGCAACCCACAGCTCACAGCAACACCGGATCCTTATCCTACTGAGCGAGGCCAGGGATCAAACCTGCGTCCTCATGGATGCTGGTCAGATTCGTTTCCATTGAGCCACAACAGGAATTCCCCAGAGTTCTTATTATCCCATACTAAGTCCAAACTGTAGGCTCCCCTCTCCCAGCTGATCCTAGGCCTTACCCCTGGGATGAAGTGATAAAAGCCAATGGGAGTTTTCTTACATGAGCGGCCACATACTCTGTAGATGAAGGACAAGGAAAGATGATTTTTTTTCTGCTTATAAAGGTAAAGGAGCCAGGTGTCTCTCTCCTCTCCTGAAAGGCCTCCTTCTTACTCCAGATGTCTTCAAGTTCCAGGGCCTCATCCCTAGTTGAAATTTAAATAACTGGAAAGATAACACTCCAGTCTTTTCAGCACCTTTAGAACTAATCTAGGTGCCTTTCCCAGGATATAATTTTTTGCTTTGGGGAAGATAAGAGAGGTTTTATTAAACCTTTGGCTCTTAGCTCTGTCATTAGGGAAACGAACAGCTACAGATCTAATCCTTATGGTATGAGAAAATGCATCTAGAAAAACTGAAAGTAAACATTATCTATAGTGAATCCATTTCTGTGGCTTAGGAGGCTAGAGCTTCTTATAGGAACACTGGGGAAAAAAAAAAAAAAAACAGGGAAATTTTATTTTCCCATTTCTAGAAGCCTACATGAGGGAAGGTCCTGTGTCATAAGGATTTCTTCTGATTCCTTCCCCAGGGTCACACAGCTTTTGTGATCTGGGGAGAGTTACATAACATCTCCAAAACTCCATTTTCTAACATACCGCATTGGGATGATAATAGCTGTTTTTCAGCATTTGCTCTAGCATTACAAGAGGTTACAAATGACGTTAGGAGAGCATTCCCCAGATGTTTTCCATTTGCTCTGGGAAAGGGAAGGATGGGTTCCATGAAGGGGTGAGGAGGATAGAGAACACTTGGAATAGTCACTATGGGGAGTGGAGAGTGGAGTCCACAGAGATAATTGCACAGCACTGATTTGTCATGGAGTGGGTCTACACTTTTCTCCCTCTGGCTTTAGAGCCCAAGGAAGGTGGACTCTGAGGATGATCCACGAAGGGCCCTTTCTACCAGGACTCACGAGCCATGACCATACAAGGAGTGCTCAGGGCTGAGAGTGTATCAAACTCTTCCCTTTTTCCTGCCCATGTAAGTATATTTTTGCAAGTGGAGATTTGTTAAAATGAGCACTCAATTTCATCTTGAATAGGAAAAGAGCCTGAGGTGAGGTTTCTGGAAAATGTGCAGTCTAGAGCCAGGCTTCTGGAGATGAGAAGCAGGATATCCATATAAAAGCCTCAAGTTATATCTGGTAATAATTGGAAAATCTGTCTTTTCCTCTGTCACCTTCTTAGTCTTTCTGAGATATTCAGTTGCCTAAATACATCATATCTGGTGTGAAAGTTTGGAAGTGAGTAGAGACAAAGTTCTAAGAACCTTAGAAAATGTTATAATTATGATTGCATAAACCAATAAAGGATGGAGAGTTCAATTATTTCCTCTCCTCTACCTGTTTGAAAAGCTCTCTGTCAAGGGCCCTGGGCATCTCTACGTGTTATTTCGGGGTATGCAAGAATGCAGAGCCCAGACTACTCTTTACTTGGATTATTTCTCTGGGTTGGATTTGCAACGAGCAACCAAATACTATCTTCTCCCAAACAAAGAGGAAGCTTGCAGTAAATTCCTCAAGTTCACTATTCCTTGGTTGTCTGAAAACCACTGTATATGCGGCACCCACTTAGACCTCATAAGATTTAGGGGGCATGGGAAACTGGTGCCAACATCATGCCAGTGCTGTTTTGACATACTCCTTTGTCTCTAATCCAGGCATCTTCTGTTTACTGCTGGCATCCACGAAGCAGTAACAGGCCCCAGACTCTTCACAGATCCTGAAACCACTCACCTGCCTAAGACTGACAACGTTGGCACAATTTCAACCTCCCTGTGCCTTTCTTCCCGGGGAAGGAAGCTGAGAGGGGATGAATCAAGTAACATAATAAACTTCTGAGAAGGTAAGGGAAGGAGAGCTAAAGGAAGAATGCCTTTTTTTTTTTTTTCATAGTCCTTCTCATGATTTGAAATTATTTATTGACTTATTTTAGGTCTGTCTCTCCCAATGGAATGCAAACTCCTCGAAGTCAGGGACCTTTTGATTGATCTCTATATCTTAATGAGTAAAGTAGTGTCTAGCAATGTTGAGGCTTAATAAATATTTGTTGAGTTAATCAACAAATTATCTGGGCCCTGAGCCACCATTTGGGCTGAATTAATAGTACTCATAATAGAAGTCTGTTTGCTCTTGAGCTGCGTTTACAACTATTCCTGTTGTCTTTCTGAATCAATGCCAAATCTCTGTGTGTTTTTTTGAAAGTCCTTTAAAGAGAATTTCACTCCCAGTTATTTTACCAATCACCTTAAGCACTAAAGGATGTTCAATATGGGGATAGAAATAAATCGACACTATACAGTCAGCGACCATTCAATGCTAGGTTCTAGGCACCTAGATACTTTGCTTGTGTTGCCTCATTTCATTCTCACAACTCTGATATCTACTTCATAAGTAAGTATATGTATGTCATATATATACAAAATAGATGTCAGTACACTAATATATATAATATAAAATATATGTATAATATAAATTATATATATTTATATTTATATATATATGAAAGGGAACTTAGATACAGAGAGGTTGACTACTTTTAGGACGCATAGCTACTAAATGGTATAGCTTGTTTTCCCTGGTTTAAACACCCCTCCTCTGTTTGTTTCGCATTCTGTGGAGTTGTAATACTTTAAACCTTGTGTTACAGTGAATTGATTTTCCAAAACAGTATCTATATCATGTATATCAGTCAGAGTTCAGTGTGAACAAATAGAAACAATTCTAAGTATTTTAAACAGGAAGGTATTTCATAAGAGGGTGCTTACCACATGCCGTATCAGGATTGGAGAAGTGAGTTAACCGACTAGGCCTCTAAGGATGAGTAATTCCAGCACAACTCAGGGTTGACCTATCAGTGAAGCTATTACTGCTGAGGATGACTGGAATGCTGGGTTCATTAACATAACCCTGTGATAGAAGATAGAGTCCAAAGCTTACTGCTCTCACAGCTGCCACAACTGCTTATTGTCTTCCAGGAGGCTGAATAATGAGCCACGGAACACTGCCCTAGAAAATGCTTCCATGACTTTAATTCTAAGAGATACAGTCAGAAGTGGTCAGGAGAATGCCTCAACTTCTCTTAAGTTTTCTAGATCTTGCATGAGTATATCAAATTGATAGGCCTAATTTATTTCCACAGCACTAAGTCAAAGGAGTCTAGGTAATGTTTTAAGCTTCCAGTGTCTGCATTATAAAAGCCACCATAAGAGAAGAGTAGAATGGACACCGCATGAACCAATCTGTAGTATTTCCCCCAGGCAGTATTTGGGGAAATACAAATACTTATACAGAGAGAATGGGTTAAAATGTTCAAAAATGACTCTGTCCAGGAAAACCTATATGATGTGATTATTTATTTGACCTCCAAACTCCTAACATTCAACTCAATAGCTATGATTTATCCTGGGGACAAAATTCTATATGCACATTAAGCCCAATGATATATCTAAATGTACACATATCAGAGATGTGAAAATTATTCGTGATGTGGATCTTCATTTTCATTTTGCTATAGCCCTCTGTTTGTTGACGCTATTACTGGCATGAATTTTCAGAAGAGGAGGCTTATTTCCATCAGACCCCAGGCCTTCCTCTGGATTTTCTTTGGCACTGATTTCTCATAGGCCAACACAATACTCAAATAGGAAGGGCTTAACAGTTTAGTTTTCTGAAGCTTCAAAGATACTTAGCACATCCAGATATTTTACATGGAAGTCCCAGAGAAGCAGAAAGATTTGCCCAAGATCTCCTGGAGACTAGACTAGAAGCCAAGTTCTCTGGCTCCATCTCCAAAGCTTTTTTCATCACACCGTAACTAAGCCTGTTAGATTGCATGCTTCCTAAATACAGTGATATTGTGTGTGTGTTTATATGATTCCATTTATATCAAATTCAATTACAGGCAAAAATAAGTGATATTTTTAGGGAGGCATAGTTACCATTAAAGTATAAGGCAGAGCAAGGAAGTGTTAATTATCAAAATCTGGTTTGTGGTGGAGGTGAGCAGTTGTTACTGGAAAAAGGCACATGACAATTTCTGGGGTGATAGCAATGTCTAGGAAACTCAGTTTTGTAGAACCCAAGCTTTTTTTTTCTTTTTTAACCCAGTATAGTGTATTTGACTTCTTTGTTTTTAATAACACTTAGTTTTAGTTTTAGTACTCACTCTATGACAGGGCCAGACTAAGTGCTTTCCATAGATTTCATTTAACTCTCGTAAGACCATTGTAGTAGAGGCACTATCAGCATCCCCATTTTATAGATGAGGAAACTGAGACACAGCCTTTACTAATCTGTCCAAATCCTCAAAGTTAGGTAGCAGAGCTAGTATTGATTCATCTGGCCTCAATGCCAGGTGCTTAACTACTCTGCTGATGCTAGCCACCAGAAATTTGGTGAGTCAGTAAATTATAGGCCTATTTTTTATTATTACTTTACAGTCATAAAGTTATAGTTAAGAAGACCATATTAATAAGAGAAAAAATCTGGGTGCAAAATTATGGACATACACAGAACTGTGATTACATCTGTGTTTAAAATATATATGCATAGGTAAAGACCGGAATATAAAACTCTAAGTTAGGATGATGAAAATATAGGTGCTTTCCTCCCCTCTTCTGTTCCAAATTTATTTTAAAGTAGCCATATTAAATTTATAATGGGAAAATATGCTCTAAAATAAATTTCCTGTTTACTCGAAACATAAAATTTCATTTCCATTCACTTCTCTCCTGCAGCTTTGTGTAATCTTTTAGAAGCCTCTTCTGTTCAATGAGTAACTTTATTACTAAATTGATGGCACCGGATCATTCTAGCTATGCAAATCACAGACCTATAGCTAGCTGAGGAAAAGATGGATAAAAGATTACATTAAAAATTAAAGCAACGTGTGGAGATGTGGAGATATGTGCTTACTATTATTTCTACATATTTAATATTTATGCAGTTACAAAGCTAGTCAAGACGACTCTTAAATCTTGAGTCATATTCCTTTTGCTCTCTGACATTTTTGACCTTGAACTGAGAAAGCCAAATAAAATATAAAAAATTGGCTGTGGGAGAAGCATTTCCTTTGGCCTATAAATGATAAATTCTCTTTCTTAGAAAGTGATCTCATTTCTTCCTAGCCTTTGTTTATTTTCATTGCCTTGTTTTTCTTTTTTCTTTCTTTTTTTTTTTTTCTTTTCCTCTGCTATATTCTGATCACCCTTGAAAGCACTGGGCTTTCAGTCTTCCACAGTTTGGTTGTGTTGTTTTCTGGTGCTGCTGCTGTGATGTGTTTTCTGTCAGAGGAAATTTACAGGCACATTAGCCTACTTGACAGGCACAATGAGGCACAAGGCTCTCCTAAGGAGAAACTACCACGTGCTGTGGGGAGGTTTTCTCTGTCTCTCCATCTAACCCTCCCTTTTATGGCTTAGTATACCACCATGCTTCAGATACAAATCCCAACCACTTTTGCTTATAGGTCTTGCCTTGGATCCTGGATTTAACTCTCTGGTACCTAGTAATAGCATTACATTGCTTCTACAGTAATTAATTCATACATCTCCAACAGTCTGCTGATAGCACTTTGTGGATAAAGCCCATATCTTCATGCATAGCCATATAGACACCAAGTAAGCAATGGGTGGGAACCTTTTTTTCCAATGGCAAGTCATTGACACAAAGAGGGGAAAATAGCATCCAAGAACTATACAGAGGAAAAGCATTATCATCAAATTTTATGGAGGGTGTTCAGAGAGAAAATTCTAAAACACTTAATTTACTTTTCTCAGTGTGTCATAGAAAAATGGTCAGCAAGAATCAATAAAACTTATTAAAAATTCAAAAACAGAAAATGA
The DNA here is from genome assembly GCF_016906955.1 of Phacochoerus africanus. NCBI lineage: Eukaryota > Metazoa > Chordata > Mammalia > Artiodactyla > Suidae > Phacochoerus > Phacochoerus africanus. Next base: position 114,652,243 of record NC_062547.1, on the reverse strand, counting down.
GATATAAATGAAAGGGTGAACTGTTTCCTTGGCATATTCCAAATAAATTAGAATATTACCCTAGAGCCAATGGGGAACCAAAGGCCTGTGTATTTGCAGTTTCATATATATTATGCTACCCTCAGGGAGTAAATTTGCTAAGATAGAGCGGTTCTGGTACATTCAGACCTTGACTTCATGCTAAGCAATCTCTTCAATTTAAAATTTTCCAGGCCTTTTAAATGATTTTTGAAGGGTGATTTTATTTTGAGAACATTCCCTTTGTCCTTGGTATGTTTGACTATAAGCATGTGACTATGTACCCGACAGAAATCATTTAGAAGAATAGTCCAAAATCACGTGTAAGTTTCTTGCCAGAGTCTCTGCCAGAGAGCAGAGATATTTACCAGGCCAATCTATAATATTGGCCTGAGGTGCTCTGTTTATTGAATGAATAAATAAATGAATGAACCTTGCATTATCTAGAAACTAGGAATAGGTAGTTTCCTGGTAGATTTATTCTTTACAGAGTTAACTAGGAACATTCTTAGTTGGGCCCTGTCCTAGTCCATCCGGCTGCCTAAATATAGACTAGGTAGCTTATAAACAGCAGAAACCTATTGCTCACACATTTGGAGGCCAGAAATCCGAGATCAAGGTGCCAGTGGGCCATCTTCCCGGATACACACTTCTCACTGTGTCACTATGTGGTGGAGGGGCCGGGGGAGCTCTCTGGAGTCTCATGAGAGCATGACTCCCACTCGTGAGAGCTCCACCCCCATGCCCTATGCACCTCCCAAAGGCCCCATCTCCTTTACCATCACCTTTGAGGAATTAGGATTTAAACATGTATATTTTGTTGAAAATGAAATATTCGGGCCATTGTAGGCTGCTTCACCTTTTCCCCACTTTTGGGGGGCTGTGCTCTCTCAAAGGTTTCCATATAGCTAACTGCAAGAGAGCTTTCACCTATGCCCTCTGTCTCTCCCCATCCTTAGGAGGACAAAGGAGTTTTTCTCATTCCTGGCAGCCTCGTGGTCCGTTGAGAGACTGACTCATTCCTTAGATTCCATCAGAGTGAGCGTGGACCATGGATTCCTCTCTTTACAGTGGTTCTTCCTTGTCCTTTTTTCTGCAGTGGCGGTGGTTCTCCCTTCTGCCTTTTGCTCCTCTGTAATGACTGTAAGGATGAGGAGAAGGACCTAGTTTTCCAGGTTGTCACATGACTAGAGGTCTTTCCAGCTAGTTCAGAGCAATGATTACAGCTGCCACCAGTCTTGCCCACTGTCTGGAAAATACAGAATACTTGGAAAGCAAGAATTATCTTTATACAAACAAAACCACTATGCCAGTCAGACACTGGACTTTATATATAGCCATTCTGCATCTAAATATCTTTAGAAATAGGATTCATTAATCCAGGGTGATTTAACTAAGATTATTTCTGAAACAGGAGGCCAATTTAGATAATATCCAAGGTGTCTCTAAACTCCTTTTTTGTTTTGTTTGTTTTTTTTTTAACTGAAAAGTCATTAAAACAATGAATACATTTTCATAAATAATATAAATTTCTATCTGCATCTAAACCAGTGGGAGATTTCCTCTAATTTTAACTCTGAAATATTTTAACAAATGATTATCAAATACCTACTCTGTGCCAGGCAGGCACTGTTGTAGGTGCTGGAAATACACCATAATGTGTATATTAAACCTTCAATGTGAAGACTGCATATAGACACAGAGAATTCCTCAGGCTCTAATGACTCCATTCATACTTTTTGTACCCGCTCATACTTTAAATTTTACTCAGGTGAGCTCTCCAGATCGTGGGTTTCACTTGCCTCCCTGATCCCCTAAGACTAAACCAAGACATTAAATCCCTGCTATTTTATCCCCAACCCCAGCCTAGTGGATGCATTTTCATTGGGATGAGTGTATCCAGGAGGAGAATTTTATCATCTCCCCAAAGTTCTGAGGAGTTTCCCTTAGTACCAAGAACTCTTAACTGAAAGTCAGCAACCAGGTAGATTAACTGCCCAAAGGACCCTAAAACATGAAAGCATTTGTCAGTCTGGATATCTTCATTCATTCATTCATTCAAGATGTATAGAGAGGGGAGTTCCCTTCGTGGCACAGTGGCTAACGAATCCAACTAGGAACCATGAGGTTGCTGGTTCGATCCCTGCCCTTGCTCAGTGGGTTAACGATCCGGCGTTGCTGTGAGCTGTGGTGTAGGTCGCAGATGCGGCTCGGATCCCGCGTTGCTGTGGCTCTGGTGTAGGCCGGTGGCTACAGCTCTGATTAGACCCCTTGCCTAGGAACCTCCATATGCCATGGGAACGACCCTAGAAAAGGCAAAAAGACCAAAAAAAAAAAAATGTATAGAGTGGGAAAATTACTCACTTGGAAGCCTGGCTGTCAAAGAAAATCCAAACCCAGGAGCTTTTCTCCTAAGAATCCCTATGACATTTTATTCTTTAAATAAATCTTTTCTTCCTCTTCTTAGGTGAGAGATTGACATTTTAAGATCAATCATGCCTCTGCTTTGCAGGGTTGGTAGACATAGAACATGATAAATGGAAATTAAGCAAAATTTCCATTTTTTAAAAATAAAAATACTCAGAATAGTTATATTCTAACTCAGTATCAAAATGGGATGCTCTTCCCCCAGGGGTCATTCTCTACTATGGTTATCTCAAGACCTTCTCATGTCAAAATTTCAGCCTGTTTTCTCTAGAAGAACCAATCAGTGGTTTTCTTTTTGTTTTTTGGCTTTCTAGGGCCGCATATGTGGCACATGGAGGTTCCCAGGCTAGAGGTAGAATTAGAGCTACAGCTGCCAGCCTATACCACAGCCACAGCAGTGCAGGATCCGAGCTGCATCTGTGACCTGCACCACAGCTCACAGCAACACTGTATCCTTAACCCACTGAGCGAGGCCAAGGATTGAGCCCACAACCTCATGGTACCCCTAGTTGGATTTGTTTCCACTGTGCCATGGCAGGAACTCCTGCCTGCTGTTTGAATAGCAGCAGAAAGCAAAGGAATTTCATGCCATCTTTTTATCCATCCTCGACAAGGATATTCTAGTGCTTCTGATATAGATAGTCACAAGCAACTAGCTTTTCCAGCACCTCCCCATCATAGGATGTTTCAGCTTGTTACTACAGGCTATAGTTAAATGTTTTCCTCCTTTTTATAGTATTCTTGTTCACAGTGGTCTGATTGCAATTGACTAGTCTCTCTAAAAAGCAGATTTGTTCAGTGTTTTTAACTAATTTAAAATAATATTTTTAATTATTAAGACTCTCAGGCCATTCAGTGAATTGATACACATTTATTGTGAGCCCACTTTGTGCCAGACATTGGAGGAAGTGCCGAGAACCACAGAATTCTAGGAATCATGCTAGATGAGGTCAGGAGGTGCCATTCTAGGACCAGCCTTACCTTGATGTGTGTGGCCTGAGCAAGGCTATTAACCTCTGAGATGCCAGTTTTCTCACATTCAAAAATAAGGGTGGACAGAGCTGGTTTCATTTCAGACCCTAATATTCTGTGATTACTACTGGTTTGGTTAACTCATTGCCCTGGAAACCCAGTGGCCTCTCCAAGGTGAAATCTTTTATAAACCTTCCCAAAGGGTCCTAATTCTAACCTAAGGAGTCGTTTCAGTGCTATAATGAATGCTTTTCAAAGAACGGAGAAAACAGTTAAAGGTTACTTTTTTTTTTTTACTCAAATACATATATTTGAGCATATTCTCCCCCTAGTTGCTAGGTAGTATAAAGGAGCAATCTCCAAGTGTGGAGGTTCAATTAGAATTCCAAGCACCAAGGTCTAATCTCCCCAGGATAATAATAAATCAAAATTACAAAAACAAGAGATGAGTCAAGATAATTCTGCACTTACAATAGTGGCAGTTCATCCGGGCATGTTAAAACTCCCTAGTTCTGTGCCAATTCAGTAGTTCTAACAGTTTTCAAAGCATCTGATACTCCCTATTATTGCTATTTATTTATTTGTGGGTATTGACAATAAAATAAATGCTTGCTGTTCACACAATATTATATTGTTCCCTATTTGCAAGTCACTAGATATTCTTCTAATACCATGTGAGAATTATTTTTTTTTCTCCCATTGGTTTTCTCACTATAGAACATGTATTTTATAAAATGTTTTTAAAACACACCTCACTGTGCAAAATATGCAGCAGTTTGGTATTTGGACTAGGCAGATTATTTGAAATTCAACATGATTCTTCAATTTCTAACAAAAAAAAATTAAGGGAGAAAAGGAAGCCTCATATTGCTTTTTTAGGTTTCATCTTCCTGCATTTGTGGTTAGTTCATTTCAATTTCTTGAAATGAGATATAGTAATTTATTATATACCATTGATCAGGGGGAGGAAGTTTCTTGTTTCTATTTCTTAAGACCCCACACATACATTATACATAAAAACTCCTTAAAAAAAATGAAGAACAGGTAGTAAGGTATGAGTAATATTGAGTAGCTCTATTTTCCTGACTTTCTAATAACATTTCATGGCTTTCTCTTCTTTCTTTCCTCCCTCTCACTATAAATATCAGAGCTGATGACTGACTTTTACTGCTGCCTTTCATGCATACTCCTCAGGCTTGCAAATTAGTTGCTGATTCCCGGAACCATCTCCCTGCCTCCTGCCCTTGCTCACACAGTTTTCTAATGGGGCTAAGAGGCCACCAAGCATACACAGATATTGTATAGCACATTGATTTAAATAGTCAAACACAAAGAGTAGACGGTAGGCTCATTGAATCAGCTCATATCAGTCCCCTTGGTGCATGGTGCAACATAGCCACCCCTGAACATTTTGCCTGTTAAGAGGATGGCAAAAGGGCAACCTGAACAGGTGACAGAAATGGAAAATAGAAAGGTTTGCAGAAAGCCTTCCGGCAAGCAACAATTCTACTTCTTCCTTCCTGTTGCTCTTTTAAAATAACATTTTAATATATATTTTAAAATAACATCTCAACATTTGTTTTTCTAAAGTGAATTAGCTTCCCTAATAACGGTCCGGTTGAACATCATCTTGTACCTCTCCTCTCCCTTTGTCATAGTGCTTTATTCTCACATTCTTGTTAGTGGATATATTAATACCATGATGATTTAGAAACATGGAAGAATGGAATCATTAATCATCATGGTTAGCATTCTTGAGAATATACTGCGTGCCAGGGACTGTACTAAGTACTTTATGTCTCTCTTTACCCCAACTCTCTTCCCCCCGCCTCCTTCCTCCCCTACCCCCACATGCACATAGACACACATATTCTCTTTTCACGGTTTGAGGTGGAAACTGTTATCAGCTCCATTGTCAAGGTAAGAAAACTGAGACATGAAGATCTTAAGTGACTTGCTCAGGGTCACACAGTAGAAGATATCAGAGCAGACATGGTAACCCAAGCACTGCACTCCTTTGCTAAAAGTGAGATGCATTCCACAACCCAATAAGTGATACAATGTGTGTGTTTTTTGGGAACTTGATTCCAACATTAACTAAACTTGGGTGTCACTGCCAAACCTCTGAGTTTTGTGACAAATTGCTGCCCCAGGATACAGATAACTGAGGAGATACGAAAGAGTAAATGATTTTCAAAGCCTTCTAGAAAAGGCACGGACATGGGTTTCCAAGGAAGAACATTTATTGAGTGCCTGCTCTCGGCCAGGCACTGTGCTAGCTGCTCAGGGTGCAATGATCGATAGAGATGAGTGAGGCAAACATGATCTCTGTCCTTCCTGGAATTCAAGTCTCTGTCTGAGCCAGGCACCAGACAGCACTGCAGGTCTAACATGCTTGGAGACATCACAAACCTAGAAGATGCAAGATTAGGGATCAGGTAAGGCTTTCTAGGGGAGAGAGAAATCTAAACTAAAGCTTTGATGTTAAGAACGCTTATGAAACAAAAACAAGAAGGAAAGTGTTCTGATGAAGGAACGGCCTATGCGAAGACTAATAGAGGGGAGAGAACATTCCAGGCTTTGGAGGAGCTTATAGAATCAGTAAAATTGCTTTCTCCATTCTGTTTCTTAGGATCAGAATTTGACTTAAAAGGAAAAAAAAATTAGGGGGAGTTCCCGTCGTGGCTCAGTAGAAATGAATCTGACTAGTATCCATGAGTACACAGGTTTGATCCCTGGCCTCGCTTAGTGGGTTAAGGATCCAATGTTGCTGTGAGCTGTGACGTAGGTCACAGATACAGCTTGGATCCCACGTTGCTGTGGCTGTGGCGTAGGCCAGTGGCTACAGCTCTGTTTCAACTCCTAGCCTTGGAACCTCCTTATGCCATGGGTGTGGCCCTAAAAAGACAAAACAACATTTTTGTGTGTGTATTGTCTAAATTATTTGGCACAAAGGAAAGGGAGTATAGAAAGGAAAAGCAGAGGACAGTTCAGAGCACATATGCAAGAGCCAGAAGTGGCTAATAGCTATACTCCCACCATGACTCAAGTGTTCCAGTGTGAAGAATGTGCATGGACAGCAGTCTTGGAATGATAATATGGCAGCCACTTTAGATGAAGAGGATGTACCAGATACCATGCTGGCAGTTCACTAGCCTCTTTTTATCAATCCTCATCTTAAGCCTAGCTATTTTTTTATGTTTACATAATTAGAAATTGGAAGAACAACCTATTAGCTAGAACAACCTAAACTCATGAGCTCTTTGCTGAAATACCAGACTCTGCAGACTCCTCAGGTATTACTCCATCCCTACTAGCCCCAGGCTAGTACTATCTGAGATGACCAACTAGAGGAATGGTTTAACTGACAAGAAATCATGGAAACACAGCCAGAGGTGGAACTAAGAAAAGTTGTGCTGCAGAGAAAGTAGTTTGTACCAAACTAAAGAATAACCCCCCAAAAGAAACGAGTGACTCGGGAAAATGCCTTAGCTCTCTTTCACAACTACCTTGTATCATAATTAACCATTTACCAATACTGATTAACCATTTACCAATATTGATTAACCCCAATAAAAGAATCTCGGTTTGTAGAATTATCTAGAAGAATGCTAAAGTAGGAACACTTGTATTTGTCTTCTTATCCAGCAATATTCAAACTGACTCAAAACATTTATTACTTATGGTGAGATAGTTCAAGCCAACTTTCTTCACAAACTTCCCTCTAAGATTGCCTCAATCTGTTGAAAACTGTTTTATGACTCAACCCAGCTAAAATTTCAGCAGTGCATATCTTCAGATAAAACGCTTCATTCACATCAAGCAGTAATTAAATGTGCAGGGCATGAAATAAGCAGCAAGTTTGGCTTCAGAGCCATCTTGCAATCTGTAAGCGATCCAAGATAGACCATATGCCTTTAAATCTAGATGACTGCATACATATCCAAGAGAAAGCTAACTGCCATTTCTGCACAAGAGTCATCAAAAGATGAAAAGAGACAGGAGTTCTCTTGTGGTGCAGCAGGTTAAATTTCTGCTGTTATCACTGCAGTGGCTTGAGTCACTTCTGTGGCACAGGTTTGATCCCTTGCCTGGGGACTTCCACATGCTTTGGAGTCAGCCAAAAAAAAAAAAACAGGGTGGGGGGGGGAGAGAAAGAGAGGAAAAAAGACAAATTTATGTAGCTTGTCTGATAAATGTATGCTAATATATATATCCATTTAGATGTGGTAAACTGTCCTTAACTTTCCCTTTTTTGCCTCTTCTTCTTTTTTTTTTTTTTTGCTTTTTAGGGCATCCATTGCAATACATGGAAATTCCCAGGCTTGGAGTTGAATTGGAGGTACAGCTGCTGGCCTATGCCACAGCCACAGCAACACAGGATTTGAGCCACATCTGTGACCTATACCATAGCTCACAGCAGTGCCAGATCCCCTACCTACTGAGTGAGGCCAGGGATTTAACCCACATCCTCATGGATCCTAGTTGGATTCATTTCTCCTGCACTACAGTGGGAGAGAGAAAACATTCAGACTGACAACTCAAACTAACATTATTCTTAAATAGCTCATTGCAGTGGATGGAGGTAGCCATTTGGACAGACAAAAGTTTCATCTCTCCAGCAAGGATAGCTACCCCTCTTCTTCTTCTTTTTTTTTTTTTAAACAAACAAACAAACAAAAAAACCCCAACTTTTCCCCTACTCCACACTGGGGTTGTTTGCCCTCTGCCATCCTGACTCTTGAACACACTGGCCAAACCCAGGTGGAGTTTAGGGTCAGGGAATTGGTTCAGTAATGAACGTGTGACATAAGGAATATGTCCCAATCTGAATATTTCTTGGGATTGCTATACAGGCATGGGAAAGAGAGGTCTTCCATCTCTGGTCTTCCTCAGCCAGGAGGATATGGGGATGGAGTCTCTGATGTCATCTTGCTAGTGAATGAAGAAAGCCTATGTGAAAACTGTCAAACAGGTAAAAGCAGAACTGGGAGTTGGAGACAGCTTCTTGACCACACTGGGCACCTGGATTCCTTTGTGTCTGATGTCATTTCATGAGTATTGTATTGAATGAGTTAAGCAGTGTCTGGCAACACAGTAGGTGCTCAATAAATGTCATTTCCCATATTTTTTCCTCCCTCTTTGACTTTGGCAACTGCAAGATAAAGATCCAAACCATCTTTGGCAGCCAGCACTTCTGTTTCTCTTTCAGAGGAAAGCCAATAAGACAGACTGGAAAATGATGAGCACAAAGTCAGCACCCCAGAGCAAAGCAGGCTTCCTTTGCGTCTGATAGCCATGATTATGGCCGTTCTTTCCTCAGTTCATTCTCATAGCTCAGGCAACAGCCAGCCATAATCAAACCGGTCCAAAAATGACACTTTATTTCCTAGGGAAGGGAGGAGATGACTTGGTCAAACCATAAAGTGGAACCCACTACAGAAAACAGACTACAGAAGCACCTCAGAATGCAGTTTTCCAAAATCCAATTGTGTGAAGGTGCCAGTCTGTGCTTGTTTGGCTGTTTGCCAGTGGCACCATTCTGTAGAAAGCAGACAATCCAGAGAGTTAAAAATACAAAAGCTTAGCAACTTGATGCAGTGTTTAACCTTGTGAAAGCCAGACATCATGGTGGTAATTAGTGCTAGATATTAAGTGATCTAAAATTCAGTTAAGATAAGGCAAGTAAGACCATCACTACTGAATGATATTTGCAAAATATGCAGCCTTGCATCTCTGCACGGTTGTGCAGATAAACTATTTGCTTGCACAATAAATGCTGGTGGTTGATTATCAAATTGGGTTGTTTATGTGATACAATCTGTGTAGTACGAAAATCTTACAAGGTAATTTCTGAGACCTTATGTTTGTGATATTTTCAGACTCAATAAGCAGTGTCATAAAAATCATAGACTTTAGAACTGGAATGGCTCTTACCGACAAAAGAAGCCAAAGCTCAGAAAGGTTTAATGAGTTGTTGCAAGGCAAGGTGGGGACCTCAAGCCTTGTCTTCTGGTTTTCAGTTGCACATCTCTCTGTCATACGGTCTTCTCTCCTGGATGGTAGCACAGAACATGAACAGTGGGAGGGATTCTTTAAATCATCTAGTTCAACCTGCTCATTTACATGTAAGGAAATAGGGCCCAAAGATGAGGTTCTCGCCAACATTCAGGAAGGAATTGGGCTAAAAGTTATTGACTCCTGGACCAGTGCTCACTCCTTGTTGCTATGGATAAGTATGTGTTACCAGATTTAGTTGTAACCACAAGTCATCCCATCATTTACTTTCTGTCAAAGGGCCAACAAATTAAGAAACACACAGTCATTATCTGAGAAATCTGGCTGGAGGTAAGGTCTGGCAATTAAATTCTTTAGAGAAACAGGGTCTCTTAGGCAACTAAGTGTGTGGTGAAGTATAAAGAAACAACTGAACTGAAAAACGATAATCTGCCAGGTGTGTCGTGGTATTTTATTTTTCCTCTAGTCAGTGAGATCTAGAAGCAGCAGCTATTTCTGATACTGAAACTTCACTGGCTTCGGTAAGAAGGCCTTTGAATAGCCTACAGCATCAAGTCTCTTCTCGGTTCCTGGTTCCTTATTTATTCTGATATGGTAGATGGGGTTAAGCAAAGAGTATTTGTATTGTTGTTATAAGGTCCACTGCTTTCTAAATTCCTGTAGGATATATGTATACCAAGTGGAGTCTGTGTAACTGTGAATAAGTTTCAGTCTCTCTCTTCCCCTTCCCCTACCCTCCAGCCCACTCTCTCTCTCTCTGAAAATGAGAGGAGTTAAGTCATTCTATCTAAGGAAGAGGGGGAAGGTGAGAAACAAGCCTCTGAGTTGCCTGTCCGCCTACAGAAGAACATTAACAATGTTAATCAGCATTGCAGGCTTGGCTTTGCTTCTTGGGAAAATGGTTGGTAGAGATATAAAACATTTTAATCCTTTCCAAGCAATGTTGTCCTTGGTGATAGCCAGGAAGGAGGAATTTTTTTCTTTTCATTTATACCTTTTAGCAGTCTTGTACACTTTTGAGTTACTAACAATAAGGATGGAACTTGTCAAATAATGTCAAGCCAGGTTAATGAAGAATTACCAACCAATTGTGCCGTGCTCAACTTTGTGCTGAGCTCTCCCAGAGAGACAAAAACTATTGTCTTTGCTCTTGAAGAGTTCATCACCTTCTTAGAACGACAATATTTAATAACAAAATGACAAAATATTCTTTCTTGGCTATAGTGAATTCTAGTACAGACCATTCTCCAGTGAAGCAGGACTGATGGAAACAGTCAGAAGGTCAAAGAGCAAAAGAAGGTTCCTATCAACCCGGGATGAGCATGAGGGCTCTTTCACCTGAACTCATGAATGGAGTCATCTGTTTTCTTTTTTTTCCCTTGTTTGTTTGGCTTCTTGTGACCAAGCCTCTTAGGGCTGCAGTGTAAAGGATCCCTTACCCAACACTCTATCCCTTGGTCTGTATGTGGTCTGTTATGTGGCTTAGAAAGTTGTGGTCTCAAAGCTTCAGAACTTGATGAAATTGAGGGCATTAAGGAAATGAAAGAGAAGAAAACTCAGTAACTTAAAGATAAAATTGTTTATAGTCACTATTAGCTTAGTGTTGGTAGGTACCACAAAATGGAGAATGTCAACCAAAAAAGAGAAATATATCCATTAATAGATAAGTCAATTTCAATTCAAAAAAATGATATAAACTCAAAAGCAACAACAACAAGCAGCTCTACAAAAATGAATTAAATAAGCGAGAGGTATTTGGTGCATTTGGTAGGAGATTTTTTGAATTGTCTTTTTCACTTTAATCATCTTGCTGCTATTATTGCATTTCTTCTGAGAATCACACAGTACGCAAGCTGAGATCTTGCTGATCCATGGCGTTCCTGGTAAGCACTCACTGTCATCAGAAAGAAAATTGTTGGAGTTCCCACTGTGGTGCAACAGGATCGGTGGTATTTCTGTAGTGCCAGGACACGGGTTCCATCCCTGGCCCGACAGATTGGGTTAAAGCACCTGGCATTGTTGTAGCTGTAGCATAGGTTACAACTGCAGCTTGGATCTGATTTTTGGCTTGGGAACTCCATATGCCATGGGACAACCAAAAAAGAAAAAAAATTGTATAATTAGCCATTGATATAATCAGTTTTCCTCAATCTTATCAAGTTCTCATACAGAATGAAAGATTAAATATATTTTACTGACAGAAGTAGTATTTCTAGGAAGGTTACTGTTTTAGTTAACTAGTTTGTAGAACACTGATAGAGAAGCAGAATATGAACTGCTGTAGAGACAGAGGCTGGCATGGGTTGGATACTGGTGAATTTCAAGTCTTTCCTCTGGTCAGTGGAAGTCCATTACCCCATAATAGGATGGACAATTTCTTATGTCAATCATTTTGTTGTAAGTAATCTAGCCAAAAAAAAAAAAAAACCTCAATATATCTTAAATGTTAATAAAATTAAGCCTAAAAATTATAATACATCAAATACAGTGTAATACTAATCAGCTATTAAAATAGCATTTACACACAAATATATTTAAATATCTTTACAGAAATCACATACTTAGGATGGATAGACAGATAAGACATACACACTCAGGATAAAGAAAGATGTTCAAGTCAGCTACTAAGTGAAAAAATAGTTCTATTTATACAATGATATCATATGTGTATCCTTTTTTAAAAGGAAAATATGTGTATAAATATAATTATTCCTGGAAGGATATACAAGACATTGTGAACAGTGACTACCCTTAGCAGTGAGACTGTTGTGAGAGTGTATTTGTGCTTTTTAATGTATATACATTCATATACTTTGAGTTGTTATCCATGAGCATGAATTACTGTAACAGTATATACTAGTTTAAAACTGAAAAAAATTTAATAAAAAACTGTAAGGACAGTTAATGGTAAATATCAAATATATTAAAGAAAAAGACTGAACATTTAATAAAGGGAAGCCATTATTTGGTTAAAAAAAGTGAGATGAATTATTTTCAATGAAAATAAATTTAACTCATGATTCTAAAGTAAAAAGAGAAAATAAATGCTGAGCAATACAGTAAACACATTAGTTGCCATGTGTTAGCAGTACTAAATTACAAACAAAACTGTGAAGCTAATGGTTCCCTTTCAGTCAGTTGCTTTAATTATCAAGAATCAAATATATAAATGAAACTTTTCTCAAAGAACTTTATGAATCTCCCCATGAATATGCATCTAAAAGACAGAAGGCCTCTTCCCTTTCCTACCACACTCACTCACAGCTCTGCCATGCACTGTCTGTCAACAGATGCTCCCTACTGAAGGGAAATTTAATTTCATGACCCACTTAAAATATCAACATCTAAATGTAGACATCCCTTTCATTGGAATAGCTGCTGTGACCATACCCTTCTCTGGTAAAGACAAATGCAAGGGGATGTACACATTTTTGGAGTGTGTCAAATGGTAATTCAGCATGTAGCACTTGCAAAGGATAGGCTTTGGGGTAGGCAGAGATACCTCCTTGCTTTACTCATTCTGGGCCAAACCAGACCTGTTATCAGATGTATCTACTGTTTTACTCCTTTCAGTATTCATGTTACTATCACAAGGGATTCTTGTAATGCCAAACTTTGTGATGCCAGTGGAAGGGGCAAAATAAGAATACCTAAATCCACACTGGAGAATGAGTATATGGGATCATAAGTAGGTAATTAGCATACAAATACTACATAGTTCTGCCAATAACCCCAAACTTTCTCATTAAAGGACTGGTGAAGTCTTGAGCCTGGGCCTGTTTGGTTCCTCGCCTTCTTCCGTGTCTTCCACTGATCCTCATCCAAGTCCTTTAACTATTATCAGTAACTACTATTATTAATGATGACTCTTGTAACCATACATTGGGAACCTACTGTATGTCAAGCACTGTGCCAATCACATTGCATGTATTTTCCAGATTCTTATAACTCTACAGAAAAGAAAGGGCTCAGAGAGGGCACACAGTTAATAATTGTAAAAGCTGAGATGGGAACCATGGTACTAGTTAGGGTTCTGGGTTGCAAAGAGTAGTTCTGATTCTGGTTAACATAAAGCAGGAGAATAATTAATTGAAAGGATATCAGAGACCGCACAACATCTATGTGTATCCTTCTAGAAATTGTATGTGTGTGTGTGTACATGCGTTTCCTTTAAAAAAGGTATATTATGCTGGAGAACCAGGCTCAAAACTGAGCAGAGGAACAAAAGGGAGGCTAGGTGGTCAGAATCTTAGTCCAAGTCATGCCACTTGTCCATAATAGACAAAGAAATAGAGACAGTGAACGGCCATCAAGGATAATGATTAAATAAATTATAGAAAAATTACATGAATATAATACAGATACTAATTATGATGAATAAAGCTCTCCATGATACCTTGGATAGATTTCCATAAGAAATTGCTGAGTATGAAAAAGCAATATTCAGAAAAGTATTTATACCAGAAGTGATTGGCTGAGGTGAGGAGGGAGTAGGGTGGAGGATGAGGGTTGATGGCATCAAGCAAAAAAAGGGCAAAGGAAAAAAAAATAACTAAAAAGATACACTGCATATATATGATTACCATTTATGCATTTATGTAAAGTTATATTTGTGTGTAATATATGTAATACATTTTTAAATGCTAGAAGGATCTGTTTAGGATTCTATAACTGTTACTGCTACCACTATCAGCATGAGCTCTCTGCATCTGTAACTTCCCTACTTTCTTAGCTCTAGAATAAGAGCATCTGAGGATGGAGAGCATCTGCCTGGGTCCAGGTGAGTGTATTAGTCAGCTCAGCTGCATAACAAAATACCACAGGCTGGGAGTTCCTGTCATGGCTCAGTGGAAATGAATCGGACTACTATCCATGAGGACACAGGTTCAACCCCTGGCTTCACTCAGTGGGTTAAGGATCCAGTCTTGCTGTGAGCTATGGTGTTGGTCGCATACACAGCTTGGATCATGTGTTACTGTGGCTGTGGCATAGGCCAGCGGCCACAGCTCCAATTTGACCTCTAGCCTAGGAACCTCCATGTGCCAAGGGTGTGCCCCCCACCCAAAAAAGCAAAAAGCCAAATACCACAGGCTGCATGGCTTAAAACAACAGATTCTTACTTATAGCTCTGGAAGCTGTAAGTCCAAGATCAAGGTTCAGTCAAGTCAGGTTCTGTGGAACATCTCTTCCTGGCTTACAGATGGACTGTATCTCAGAATGTCTGCATGTGAGCTCGTCTTTGTGTAGCAGCAGAGATTCCTTGCCCTCCACATCTTCCTTTCTCTCTCCTCCTTCTTTTCTCCCTCGCTCTCCCCATCTCTCCTTCCCCCTCTCTTCCTCTTCTTATAAGGACACTAGTCCTATTAGATTTGAGCCCTACTTTATGACTTCATTTAACCTTTACTATCTTCTAAAGACCCTGTCTCCAAATACAATTACATGGGGGCTAGGGCTTCAACACATGAATTTGGTGGACACCCAAGATTCAGTCAGTAGCAGTGAACCAGCTTTATTTGTTCTTCCATCATGGGAGTCTAGGTCCTGATTCCCATTAGACTTATACATGTAGTGGCAGATTCTCCAAACATGGAAAAGTGGTTTGGCGGAATGGCAAAAGGTACTTGACAAATATGCAGATATCTGACTCGAAAACCTATACAAACTTTTCACCACTCCAGGTTGTTTCCCCTGCAAAGAAATTGAGTCTCTGTTTCAATGATGTTTGTTCAGGCTTTAGGTTTAGAGTCTTGAGCAAGTATATGTCTGCTGCATTGGTCACCACTGTTCCTAATTTGCTGTTGTACAGATCCAAACTTAATCTGCTTTCAGGTATTGGGGTTTGGAACCATTTTAGATATATTATGGAGCTAAGCAAGATAATAAGTATATTGATGTCGATGAGAGCCAGAGTCCTCACTATGAAAGAAGGGACCCACACATGTAAAGCTGAGAGAGACAAGAAATAATTCAGGGGTGATGAATTGGTATTGGAGACATGAATGTGAATTCATGATTTCTAAACTATGTACAGGTAGGCATATCTAAGTGCATGTGTATATGCATATATGTATATTCACATATAGATATATGTATACATATGTGTATATGATTTTATGCATACTTATGTGTTTCCTAGCTCTGGCCACATAAAAATAAAGAGACCCCAGTCAAAATGAGCACACTTAGCATGCTTATTTTGGTGTCCAATATTCCCCTACATAAAGGAACCAAGCCTCCTTAGAGAAATGGCTGATTACAAAACTGGGGCAGAACAGATACAAGATGAGCCTATACCATTTTATCAGAAATAAAGGAAATGATTTTAAAAATAACAGAGGCCAGTTTGAAAGGAATGACACTGTCCAAATCTGTGACCATTTGAGTGTGAAAATACCTGGGTACAGTAATAAATTATAAACCAATTATAAGATAGGAATCCATGTGTCCATGCCGATAATAGGTAAATTAATCGACAGGGGGTAAGGAGGGCTCTTTACAGGAGAAGGCTGTGTGTAGAGTGGCAAATGTAGTGGGAGAGCTGGAGCCAGAGAAATACTATTCTGCCAAGATTGGTTCAAGCAGGAGTCACAAATAGATGCTGAATAAAGGGGTAATTTTGATGGGGAGCAGTATATTTGCCTGGTCTTCAAGCAATCCCCACAGGTTGCTTATTAATTACAAGGGGGAAGATAGTAACTATGTAGTGAACCAATAGTGTAACACCTTTACCATATAAACAAAATTAACATCACCGGTAAAGGGCAAATTGATGTCATACACTTCCAGACATGATACCATGAAAAGGACAAGTGCTGAGTATAGAGGCAAACGTGAATTTGTGTGATATTCTGGCCAATAACATGAATTAAATGAGAGGAAATAGCAGACAACCCTAAATAGGAATACCACTGTATATTTTTATATACTTCCAAAATATGAATAACATGAAAGACAAAGAAAGCCTGTGGGAATACTCCAATGAAACGCTAAGTAAAAGCAATACTTGCTTGGTCCTAGGCTGGATCCTGTTCTAGAGGGAGGGGAAAATTCTATAAAGATGTCATTTTGTTAATGGGTAAAACTGACATATGGATGGTGGACTAGGTATAAGTATTGTTTCATTGTATCTTTACTGAAGTTGAAAGCTATATTGTGGTTATTTATGTAAAAGAATATCCCTAATATCATGAAACATACACTGAAGTATTTAGGGATAAAGAACGTGATATATGCATATTACTCTCAAGTTATTGACAGGAAAATATTTTATATGTATTTATATGTGATAGATAATAGATAGGTAGACAGATGGAAAGCAAAAATAAAGTAGTAGAGTAAAGGATTGACAATAGGTGAATTTGGCTTAATTAAATAGTTATATTTCCTGATGCATCTTTTGTATAAGTTCAAAATTATTTCCAGATAAAGAGGGTTGGGTTTTTGTTCATTTGCTGGGACTCGTTTATTTGTCTTGTAGGTCTGGGAAAGACACTTTAAGAAAAGGGCTTTTTCATCTGAAAAGTTTTCTGTTTCTGAAAACTGAAGTCAGTGAATTGTTTTTCTGTCTTTTGGAGGACACTGATCTGTAGAGAAGATGGCAGTAATTAGGAAAGCAGCTAAAGAAGCTGGTTATAAGTACTATTTTGATCCAGGAGAAGATATTTTTTTCTCACACTGAGAAGTTGTTAGCTCAAGAAAGAATAAAAGTTTAATGGGAAGAATATAAGATTGGGAGTTATAGCAAATTTATTTATAGCTTTAACATTTTACTTTGAATAAGTGACAATATGTAAGAGAAAACAAACTGCTTTCCGGAGAACAGGTATGATATCTTTGAGGGGAAAAAAAAAAGGAAAAATCGCAGTCCTTCTCTCAAAATCATCATTGTCCTGTAGTACTTTCCCCTCAGAGATATGTGAGGAATAAATTCAGTTCTCTGCCCCATTTTGATTTTGCACAGTCTGCTTTCTCGCTGTGGTTTAGAGATAATGCAGAAGCTCTCTGAATGCCAGGAAGAGCAAACTTCCCTACCTAGTCATATACCTAGATTTGTCTCAACTCAGTTATAGAACAGTTTGATTGTAATTATTTTAAAGCGTTAATTTGTAATTGAACTAGTCCCAAATGAAGGGCTTATCTCTGAGTTCTATTAGAATTTTTACAAATGATTGTATTTAGGTACGTGAAATTATTTGGAGTGCTGCAAATCCCATAAAGACTCTAGTGTCCAAAGGCATTTTATAAAATATGTATATTCTTACTGTGTACCTTAGAATTTATTTTACTTTTAAAACAATTTTATTATGGAAGTGTTCAAACATACAAAAGTAGAGAGCATTTTATAATCATCTCCCATGTACTAATTACAGCTCTGACAGTCATCAACATATGAACACTCTGGTTTTACCTATAACCCCACTTTTTTCCTATCTCATCCTCCACTAGATTATTTTTGTGGCAACTCTCAGATGTTATATCATTTCATTTATAGATACTTCAGCATGTAGATCTCTGGAAAAAAATCATGATTACACCAAATAATCTAGTAATTATTTAAAGGCAATTCTAAATTATAATTTTATTCTCAAGTATTTTTTCCCCTTTTTTTGACAGTTCTTCTTGATCTGTCTCTTTGATCTCTAACTCTTTCTGTGTAGTTGTGAGACATGCAAAGGGACAAGCATTTATGTGAGAAAAAGAATGTATGTATATATGTATAACTGGGTCCATTTGCAGTACAGTAGAAATGGACAGAACATTCTAAATCAACTATAATGGAAAAAATAAAAATCATAAAAAAATGAAAAATTTAAAAATTAAAAAAAGAAAAGCATTGCTTAAAGTCCAAGAAACCGCTCCCAGATTGTCAATAGCTTTCAGCTACATAGCCTTAAAAATTTTTAACTTCTTATTGTAAAATAAAACACAAATATAGAGAGCTAGATAAATGTACAGCTTAGTGAATTATTATAAGGCTAGCACCCATGTCACTGCCTCACAGGTCACATCAAAAGCCTCTCCATTTGAATTATCTCAAAATCATCTATTCTGTCCCTCAGAAACAACCACTATTTTTATAGTTATCCCCTGCATGCTGTGCTTTATAGTTCTGTCACCCAAGAGTACAAACCTAGACCCTATAGTTTTTAGCCTTGACCGTATTTGTTTAGGTCTGCTTGTGTTTTTGAAGTTACATGTTCTTTAAGACAGGCTACATGCTTCTCCCACTGAATTTTCACTACCTTCCTCATCCAGGAAAAGTAATTAGGTTTGAAATATTCTTCCCTTCCATGTACCATTACTATAAAATATATTCAACTAAGCCCACACAAAAATTAAAAGCACTTTTTTTCTTGATGTAAGCAGACAAATTAGTCCAAAATACTTTGATCTAGATTGAGGTGGGAGGCACAAAGCACCTTTTTATAATCTCAGTCAACATTAGAAAGCCAACAGTAAGTATTTCATTGTATGTTGAATAACTTCTGGTGGCAAAGTTTCCTCTTAGTTGTCATGACAATATTCACATTCTTTACAATGCCGAAGCAATTAGTACCTGGAAGATTAAAAGGAAAAAAAAGAGGATAAAAACTTCTAGGCAAAGGTGTTGATTCAGGATAATTAGGGTGAAATAAATACTAATACATTTTGATCAGTTCTGGGGAGAACATTTTTTTGAAAATCCTTCCACCTTTAATTTTATTGATTAGGGAAAGAGTATGGCTTCATATCATCTATGTGATTGAAAAATATAAAAAGGGCATATATTAAAAGACAAATTCCTATTTTGTATTCTCTTCACTAAGTCTGTTACGCTTACACATCATAAGGGAAAATTTAAAAACATAGCTTATGCTGCAAAGAGGGTATCCATTTCAAAAATAGTGTCAGCAAAGGCTTTCTTCCAATAAGATGGTAAATAATTTTAAGATATTTTTTTTCATTTATATTTCATAGCCAGACTTATGTTAGCAAGAAACTGGAAGAAAATCTCTAACATTGTCATATTTGGTAGATGAGAATAACAGTGACATGACTGTTTATAACTTGATCCTTACTAAATATTTTGTATCTTGAGGAGAATGATAAATACCAGAATTTCCTTCTTTTGTTTCCCTTTAGTTTTCCTTTCTGCTTTATTTGTAGCCTACTTTAGAAAAAGTCATCTGCCACTGATTATCCATATCAATCATTAATATGAAAAGTGATTTTCCCTCTTTTAAAATGGGTTTATAAAACATGAAAGAATAATCCAGATTTTAAAAATTCTTACAGGTGCTGATAAAATGTGGCATTGTTTAATTTTGGTCATATTTATTCCCTAAAAGAGTACTAACTGGAGAAATAACCACCAGGCTAGTATTATCAGGCCTTTACTTCTGTATTTTTTCATCATTATTACTTGTGGCAATGAAGATCCAACTGAATAAATATCTGTCCTTGTAAAATTGTGAGGCACTTGTTAAACTATGCTCTAAATTTAATTCTCACTGAATCAGATCACTTATTTTTCCTTAAAAACTTAATTATTGGAAGTCAATGTTTATCTGTGTGATCTTGATATTACCTTAAACTCTTGAGGAGCTTTAGCAAAGATGTGACCCCTGTGCTAAGTTTTATATTTCAAATTCTTTTAAGAGGAAAAAAAATGACTTCAAGATCTGGTCACCATTTCTCAGCTGTCAAAAATGTCTTTTCTTTCTGGTGGTAGAGAAATATCACATTGCACCGCTTTGTTTCAAGGTCGTCTGTCAAGAGTCTCAATTTACCTGCAAGTCTTGATGGATCTTCAATAAGTGGCTCATTCCGACCTTGCAATATAAAACGGATTCTGTTCCTGTGTCATCTAATAAGACTATGAGTGCTTTTTTAGCAGTGTTAGCAGTAAGCATTCAAAAGTATCACATCTAGTCTCTTTTCTTTCTCTCTTGAGAGAGGATGAAGAAGTCTCCTAAGGAATAGAAACTCTCTGGCATCATTCTTTGTCATACAGCTATCCTCCTAATGAAGCAATAACCTTTCTATATACAGAATCTTTTTTAAAAAATATGGGTTTTTTTTTGTCTCTATTGTGAAAAAGACACTCTTCCTGCCTGGACTGTCCATAAAACATCCCTTTTGTGTGTGTCTACCCTATTTTAATGGAAGTTAAAGCATTCTTTAACATTGATGTACCAAACAGCCATCTGGACTACACAGTAGTGGGCAGTTTATTAAAGAGAAGTTTTAAATAGGAAACTGTAAGAGTCTATTTTATTCTTAACATTGCAAGTGTAAGGACATCAAATGTCAATGAATTTATTTTTGTATGATTCTGGGTCCCTTTTGGTGTGTAACATAAGCTCAATAATTCTTTGTAAAGTTGAAAACCTCACGTCCATGCCCAGGAAGCCTAAATAGGCTAGGATATGACTGGATAAGTTACTTAATGCATTTTCTATAATTATCATTAATGCTAATCATTATAACATCTTGTGAAATCTTCCTATTTTAGATTGGTTGGCACTTTCCTTCACATTTCTCTTCATGCCATTATCTTTTACCCAACGAAGGGTCAAAAAATTCGTTTATTTATTTATTTATTCAACCATCAGATATATTTACAGAGGGCTTTCTATATGCCAGGCACTCTTAGTGTTAGAGAATATTCAAATGAATTTAAGAAAAGGCCCTTGCTTTCAAGGACCCTATGCTCTCACAGAAACAGTAAGACATGCTTTCAAAAACCCACAGTAGAGAGCAATGCTATCTGAGTGGTAAAGGGAAGGGAAATATGTATTGATCATCTAAATGCACTCACATATGATCTCATATAATTCTTACAGCCATCCTCTCCCAGGAGTATTATTATCACTGCTTTTTTTTTTTATAGCTAAAAAAGTAAGAAGTTCCTGAAGGTCATGGAATTTTTAAAGTGGATCTGCTTGAGTCCAAGCCCACATTTATTCTAGTAGGAACAGTTGTACAGTTTTAGGAAAGAAAAAAGTCATGTCAAAATGTGGTTGAATGGTAGAGAGGATTTTCTAGGAATAAAGCACAGGGAAGAGAGTGGGGTGGGAAGAGAAGAATACGCTTGGGGAACCGTGAGTAGTACTGGTAAGTACTGGAAAAGGAGGCTAGAACTTGCACCTCCGAGCCTGAGGAATAAGGCTGTTTAATGGATTGTGGAGACTGCACTTGATCCTGCAATGAAAAGATACTGGAAAATTTTCATTAAGGGCATGAGATGATCAGTGTCATCTTTCAGAAACACATTCTGCCAGTAGCATTTAGAGGGAAAAGATGCAAGCTCTTCTGTCATTCCCAGTGCAAGCCACACTTCTGGCTTCTGGGTTGGCCCAGAAAACTGCCAGTTAAGCTTTTTGTGGCCTGTGGTAAACATGTTCACTTCTTCCTGTGTGAGACTCACAGTTCCTTCTTAGTCTTAAGTGTGTCAGGGAGAAGTGCTTTTGGGCTAACAAAACAATGTGGGAGCAAGGGAAGGAAAAGGGCAGATTTAAACTCACTGTACTGCAGTGAAAAATAATGATTTTGCTCTGATTAAAGGAACAGAGTGAGCTCAAGGTTTTATGCATTTTTTAATCTCACAGTAAAGCAAATATCCATTCTGGGGGGTGGGGGGAGTGAGAGAAGAGATTCTGAGGTCCTGAAAACTTCAAAAATACCCTTCAGTGGAGTTCCCATTGTGGCTTGGTGGTAACGAACCCAGCTAGTATCCATGGGAATGCAAGTTCGATCCCCGGCCTCGCTCAGTGGTTAAAGGATCCAGCATTGAAGTAGTGTGAGTCACAGACGTGGCTCAGATCTTGCGTTTCTGTGGCTGTGGTGTAGGCCAACAGCTGCAGTTCTGATTTGACCCCTAGCCTGATAACTCCCATATACCTTCGGTGTAACCCTGAAAGGAAAAATAAATAAATAAATACCCTTCAAAAATACATACTTAATAAAGATTCTCAAAAGTTTAAGTGGAAAGAAATGGAGGGATCACAACCAGCTTCAAAGGGAAAGGATGGCATTATCGAAGCCTCTATAGTGTATGATTAGAGGTTGAGGGCAGGAGTTCAGTGCTAGGAGACAGAGATATGCCCAGATATTAAAGGAGTGCCCAAATTCTGCAACTAAACTACCTTTGATTGTCCTGTATTAGAGGGTAATTGTTTATCCTCCTTGGCTGCACATTAGAATCACCTTCATAGTTTGGGGAATAAAACAAAAAGCAAAAAAAAAACAACAATGAAGTTCCTATTCATGGCTCAGTGCAAATGAATCTGACTAGTATGCGTGAGGACGCAGGTTCAATCCCTGGCCTTGCTCTGTGGGTTAAGGATCCAGTGTTGCCGTGAGCTGTGGTATAGGTTGCAGATGCAGGTCAGGATCTGGCGTTGCTGCGGCTGTGCTGTGGCTTGGCAGCTGTAGCTCCAATTCAGCCCCTAGCCTGGGAACCTCCATATGCCGTGGTATAGCTCTAAAAAGACAAACAACAACAACAAAAAAACACATATCCAGGCCCTACCACCAAGAGCTCCTAGCTTAATTGCTCTGGGAATTTTTTTTCTTATTTTAAAAATTGAGTTTAATTTACAGGAAATAACACATGCAGATTATTTTTGGTTGACACTTGATGAGTAGACCCAGTGTTTTTAATTGAGATGCTATAATATTCATGGATGAATAATCTTTGACCTTCAAACAGCGCATTGAATATCTATAGGGCTAGAAGAAATTCAGAAACTTAGCGGAAATGGGGATGATTATTAAAATTACCTTTAAAATATATTTTGGGCCACATCTACTCAGAAGGTACAGTTTGGCAAGAGTCACAGTATATAACTTTAAAAATTTTGTTTTTGGTTGTATATGCTAGAATATCAAATTAATGACACATGTCGCTGAACTCTGGGAAGACCATGCATTATGCAGTGAGAAGATATTTTTCCTGCGATTCTCCCCACTTATATGACCTGATGGCCTATTATGAAGGTGTAGGATTGCATGTGAAGAATGAATGCAGAAGGCTGCTCTTGGTGGTTTAAAGCTTTAATAGGAACCATTACATGGTCCTGTTATTATATACGGAGAATATGGGAGAGGGGATAGCACAGGAATTCTTCCAGCACCAGCCTGTCTAAAGGAAAGATTTGTCTGGAGTCATACTTCCACAAATAGGATCCTCTACCTGAAAAATTGTTGAAGAATTCAGGAGTTCCCATTGTGGCTCAGCAGTTAACTAACCTGACTAGTATCCATGAGGATGTGGGTTCAATCCCTGGCCTGGCTCAGTGGGTTAAGGATCTAGGGTTGTCTTGAGCTGTGGAATAGGTCATAGACAGGGCTCAGATCTGGCGTTGCTGTGGCTGTGGTGCAGCTATAGCTCTGATTCTACCCCTAGCCTGGAAACTTCCATATGCCCCAGGCGTGGCCCTAAAAGTAAAATTATAGAATAGAATAGAATAGAATAGAATAGAATAGAATAGAATAGAATAGAATAGAATAGAATAGAATAGAATACCAAAAAGTCAAAATGCAGAAGAGCATGAAGGAAGGGAAAATA